>NC_081572.1:29423854-29678192 GCF_022355385.1 Mustela nigripes | reverse complement strand
GGGATCGAGCCCCGCATCGGGCTCTCTGCTCAGCAGGGAGCCTGCTTCCTCCTCTCTCTCTCTGCCTGCTTCTCTGCCTTCTTGTGATCTCTGTCTGTCAAATAAATAAATAAAATCTTTAAAAAAAAAAAAAAGAAAGAAAGAAAACTTGAGGCTAGTTGTCTACCAAAACAATAGAGAGAGAAATTTTTTTCTGTTATTTAAGCATCTGTGCTGCTGAGTTATTATTCAACAGGTTATAATTCAGTTATAATTCAACAGGTTATAATTCAACAGGTTAGTTGAATTGGCCAGAGAATTATCCAAAGCATTTATGCTCGAGAGTTGAAAAAAATTAGACTAAATAAGTCAAGTCCAGAGGTTAGAAAAGGTCACTTAAAAACCAGGAAGGTCATTTAAAAACAGTGAAAATTTAACTAGCTAGCAGTGCTGCCATGTGTTTTGCGAAGCCTATTATTAACAGACATAATAAAAAGAAGACTGAAATCTAAGATTTTAATCCTGGATCTGCAACTCATGTGTCATCTGATGGTGGACAAGTCAAGTCCCCTCTCTGTGCTTCACTTTTCATCTGTAAATGAGGGGATCTTACTGGATGATCCCTGAGGTTGCTTTTAGGTCTTAGAGAATACAAAGGAGACATTAGGAACATGACAAGAATTTCCTCCCTCTCTACTCATGCATTCCCCCAGATCAATTTATATAATTATATGCAGGCATTCAAAAACCCTACAGTCTCCAAGGATCTGACCATCAGTTACGGTAGGCAATGTGGTAGTCTAACTTGAGCGAGATCATAAACATCATCAGCAAGACCAAAAGCTGGAATGCATCTCAATTACGCTCACAAATTATGGGTGTGGTGTCAAGAATAATCCAAAACACTTCCACTTAGCTTTGGGATCCATTATATTTTTTGGTTTACAGAAAACTCAAATTAACATTTGGTTGATTAAGGTTGACTTTTAAATTTGTTGGCCTAATTGCAAACTCTACAATCTAGACTAAAAATATATCTTGCTGTTCAGAAGAGACACTGTCCCTAAGTTTGTTTGTTTGTTTTTTAAGATTTTACTTATTTATTTGACAGACAGAGATCACAAGTAGGCAGAGAGGTAGGCAGAGAGAGAGAGGAGGAAGCAGGCTCCTCACTGAGCAGAGAGCCCGATGCGGGGCTCGATCCCAGGACTCTGAGATCATGACCTGAGCTGAAGGCAGAGGCTTTAACCCACTGAGCCACCCAGGCACCCCAACACTGTCCCTAAGTTTGACAATGTCCTCAAATTTCTAAGAGCTATGTTGGATAGAGAGACCTAGTTTGCGTGGTACTAGAAGAGATCCTTGCAGTATCTGCTCTGCTCAGGAGTCCTTCCTTCTTCTCTGAGAACAGCTCTCCACTCTGAGCCCATGAGTCATGAGTTGCAGGGAAGGGGCTCTGGAAACCATATTTTGTTACATAACACCACCACTTAGGATTCAGTTGATAGGCAGTGGCTGAGCACCAGAGCCAAACAGCCAATCAGAACTGCTCCTTGGGGCCTCTGTGACTGAGTGAAATCTCAGCGTGGGTTCACTTACAGGAAGACTACATAAACTTGGAAACCAGGGCATAGCCTTTATTCCACAAGCAGACAAGTAGCAGACATCTTGGCATCTGTTCCTGCTTTGCAGAGACACCAAATGAAAAGCATTTGCAGAGACAAGTGGAAACAAAATATAAAGAAAGCCTATTCTCTGGGCTCCTCCTGGCCTTCTTGTCCCTTCTGAATCACAGTTGTGTTCTTGCCATTGGCTCCCAGGGCACCCAACTATGCCACTAAATTCTCCCTCCTCGTTTAGACTAATTCAAACTGATATCTATTATGAGCAACAAAAAAATTTTGCTGCTGCAAAATTGACTGTTTTTTCAATTGAATTGAAAATTTAATGGGGAACTCTTCTTGCTTTCTTCCCCACACTTTTATTCTGAATTAACCTGTCATTTGATCAGACAAGGAAGTGGCCTGGTATCACGGAGCCCCTAAATAATTAAAAGATGATCACACATTTAGAAACAATATCTTACATCCTGTGCCAGTTTCCATTCTATAAAGTTTAAGCTTCATTGTATAACTAGAATAACATACTGCACTTGTAAGGTTAGTAGAAGTTCATAGCCATGGAACTTTTTATTGTAATGCCCAACTGTATTCCTGAATCAAGACACAAATTCGTACATAATAATTCATTATTTTCTGAAAATAATGGCAAGATGTTCCTAGTAACAGATATACCAAACAGCCCCTGGAGCACCTTGGCTAGTGTTTGTTGACTACCTCCAGATAGCCACAGAACACCCATCTCTTTCTGTAAAAATGGGAACTCTAAAGCCCTTTGGTAAAAGGGGGGCAGATGCTATAACACATAGAGCACCAACACAGGCGTCAGTGGATGTGAGTCCACATCTTTGCATCAGTTTTCACTTCTGTGGATCTTCGTCTCTTATCTGGCTTGGAATGGAGAAAATCCAAAATGAGACCCACAGGCCAACTAGTCCAGTAGATTTATGCTAAGGCCTCCCTTCCTCAAACATGTTGTTAAACATTCTGTGCCTTTATTCCTCATCCATACAATGGGATGCTAACTGCATCTGCATCATAGGAGAGTGGTTCTGAGGCGGCCATGCGAGTAAAGTGTTAGAAGAGGGTCTGGCACCTAAGACTACTCTGTTAATTACAGCTGCCGTTGTTATTGTTTTTATTGCTCCTGATGATTTTTTAATAGACTCACTCATGATCCCATTGCTATTATGTCTGATCACTACTGATTGTAAATTTCACAAGGTTTGTTGGACAAGTTTGTAGTTGTATATACTGAATATATTTAATGAAAGCTGAATATATTTAATGAAAGTACTTTGAGATGTTCAAGTTCAGTTCCACTAATAGTAAATCACTAACCAGGAAGGACTTCAAGCATTACTGAGTAAGGAAGACGAGGACTGACAAAGCCTGTGGGGAGCACCTGACTCATTTGAGGGTCATGGCCAGCATTCATGCTATGACAATAGCTTAGCCTATGGCCTGCATGCATCTAGACTTCAAATCACATGGGTAAACAGTTGAAAACATGTGGACAAAACTTTTAAAATTAAAAACAAAAACAAAAACAGAAAACTCACAGATATATCCTATTGGTTATATTGCTTCCAAATCAGACTTTCTAGGCTTCCATGTTCTTGGCTCTAGAAAATTCTGAGCCTAGAAAGCAACTGTTTCTATGGTTATCCAGAAAATGAAAACCGCTATTTAGAATAAGACCAGACAGCTCTGATCAGAGGTAAAGCTGTTTATTTAGGAAAAATATACTAATTTTGTTGAACCTCATTGTGAACGCCAGCCCTACACGACCTCGGGCCATAGTCTGAAGGAATATGGAAAATCAGAAGTGACTTGCTCTACACAATTAAGTGAGAAGGACTTTTCATCCCAGCAGGCACCCAGGCAGGATGATGTGAAGAGAAAAATAGAAAATATGAGCTACAAGAAGGAAGGCCAGGCCTCCACATGTAACCAACCACTAGGAGGGAATTGTAGGAGGATGCTATCTAATGTTCAGTTTTAGGTTGTTGCCTATCTGGTGCTAGGCTGTCATCCCTTCAGTTCTCACAAAACTTCAATAAAAGAGGAAAAGAAAGTAACAGCAGAAACCAGGGGCCTGTTTAGGAAGCATACTGCAGCATGGACAAAGACAAGTGAACTCCACAAAAATTTCTAGGTGGGATTTTTTCCACAGCACTATCTTGTTTGGATTTTGAAATAAGGGTGATGCTGGAAAATGAGGGGACTGGGACAAGTGCACAGTCACCACTTGGGTAACAGTTGAAGGATCTGTGGAGAAACACTTCTTTCATGTGAGGACAAACATCCTTGACCGTCATCTCATTGTCTCTAGCATTATCTTACCATTGTCTGATGCATTTAGCTCCTGCTGGTCCCATTCCAGACTTCTGTGTTCTCTTAGTGTATTATTAAGGTTACCTTCCACTTTTTTTTTTTTAAGAGTTTATTTATTTATTTGTCAGAGAGAGCGCACAAGCAGGCAGAGGCAGAGAGAGAGAGAAGCAGGCTCCCTGCCGAGCAAGGAGCCCGATGTGGGACTCGACCCCAAGACCCCGGGATCACGACCTGAGCTGAAGGCAGCGGCTCAACTGATTGAGCCACCCAGGCATCCTGAGGTTACCTTCCACTTCTTAGACAATTATGCCTACCACAGGGCCATGTTTCTGTAAAATAGTGACTGAGTTCTGGTGTGCAAATCATAATAACATTCCTTTATGCAAAATAGAGCCGAATTTCAAAGGAAAAAATAATTTAAGTGTTTCTTTCCCTCAGTATTTACTTCTCTCAGATGTAGCCAATTCAAACAACACTCCCTCTTCATAAAGACCAAAAGTTAAGTACCAAGAAATTCAGTTATTCCACAAACATGGATGGTCTATCAGTCATATGACTGGCACTGGTAGGGGCAGGGCCATGAGGATAAATATTAAATGGTCACAATTTGATTAGGGAAGGAAAAATGAAAACAGAAATAGAGGCCTGTGTGTACACAATGCTAAGACAATACAAGAAGGTATAAACGACTCAAGCTTGGGGAGATACAAAAACTTCCAAAGAGGATGACAACTGGAGCAAGTTTTTTTTGTTTGTTTTTTTTTTTAAGACTTTATTTATTTATTTGACAGATAGCGATCACAAGTATGCAGAGAGGCAGGCAGAGAGAGAGAAGGAAGCAGGCTCCCCACCAAGCAGAGAGCCCAATGGGGGACTCAATCCCAGAATATCAGGGTCCCAGGACCCTGAGATCATGATCTGAGCTGAAGGCAGAGGCTTAACCCACTGAGCCACTCAGGCACCCCAGCAAGTTTTTAAGAATTCATGGAGGTTCTCCAAGGCAACAGCAGAGAGAGGGCATTCCAGGAAGGTAAGGGCATGAACCTGTGAGCAACCACCACTTGAGCAGGACACATCGGGAACCCTGATATGTAGGGAAATCAGCAGGAGAAAAGGAAAGATGAGTAGTGTTGGGATTTTGAAAAGTTCTTGCATGATTGAGAATGTTTGGCCTATAATCTCTGAATGGTGGAGATCCCAGAAAGATTCACGAGACTGGAGTAATTTAAAAAGTATGTTGCTTTAGAAGGATGGTTTAGAAGGAGATAGGAATAGAATTTGGAAGTCCAAAAATCTGAACTATGGTAGCGACCGTGGAGAGCCAAGAAAATTGCATTATTATTATTGGCTAAGCACCAATACGCTATCTCTGCTTTATTCCCACCCCCCAACACCTCCCAAGCCCGGCTGCTTCAAACTTGCCTAAGGGAAGAGGATGAAAACAACAGCAAATACAACAACAAAAACCTCACTTTTTCTTTTTTCTTGGACAGTTCCCAAATGCGGAGTTCTACATCCAAGCAATTCTTTCTGCTTTCCTGCATTTTTAATTACCTCCTAGAGCTATCTGCATTAATTAGCTTTACAACCTCTTAGATTTCCATACCAATTGCTAAGCAGAAGACTTTCTGCCTCCACAAAGACTTCAACAGCCAAAGGAGAATCGCAGGGCTTGGTGTGTAAATGACAGTGAAGGAATGAAGACAGCACCATTCTGAGTTCAGAGAAATACACCAACTGTTCATAATCCCGAGCTAAATTCACTTGCAAACCTCCTCTACCCCCTCCCCAAATCACCACTACTGCTGACCTTCTGACCTTTACTGCCCCAGGCAATCTCTGAAAAGCCAAGCTGTTATTCCAGTCATCTTTACATGAACTCCATCCAAATGATCTTTTGCTAAATCCCATCGGAGTTTAGAGATCCTTGTGGGGGATTTGTAAAGCTTTGTTGTTTTTAGATCAAACTTCATTTTGTTTCTTTTCTTTCATTTGGCCTTGAGGGAGTGTTCAGCAGTTTGATGGTGAGCCATTAGTTAAATATCTCATCATCAAAGGGCTTTCTTAGGGTCTCTCATGAATGTTGGGAGATGGTGGAAACCATCTCTGTTGACTCAAGGAGGTCCCAACAAGGTACTCAGTGAAGACTCATCTGCTATACCTGAACTGTATCTACACAGGCTAACTTATTTAAGTTAGGTTTAAATATTGTATGAAAAATATTTTTAAGATTATTTATTTATTTATTTATTTATTTATTTGACAGGCAGAGATCACAAGTAGGCAGAGAGGCAGCCAGAGAGAGAGGAAGAAGCAGGCTCCCCGCCAAGCAGAGAGCCCGATGTGGGACTTGATCCCAGGACCCCAGGATCATGACCTGAGCTGAAAGCAGAGGCTTTAACCCACTGAGCCACCCAGGCACCCCTAAATATTGTATGAAATATTTTTGACAGAAAATTAGTTATCAGCTATTGGGTGAAATTCAGCTATTTATTTTTTAACACAACCAGCTTTAAAAAAAAAATAATTAACCATGTTCTGTAGTTTAATGTCTGTGCATGGATATCTCTTTTGTATCACAGGTACTGTTAGGAAAAGGATAGTTCCGAGCAATGCTTCCTTTTTTTTCTTCTGAATAAATATCAATGCCTATGAGTTCTACTTCATGAAATTTTAAATAGTTAGTGCTAGAAAAACCCAGAACAAACATCTGAAAGAATCTCCTAAAGGTACAAATGGGGGCCACTAAAATCTAGAGAGGTTAACGACACCCAGGATCACATCAGAAATACGTGGGAAAGCTCAAATGCTACCCAAATGTCCTAGTTCTTTGTCCAAAACTTTTCAGCTACATTTCTTCTTTTTTTTTTTTTTAAGATTTTATTTATTTATTTATTTGGGAGATGAGCAGGGAGGGGGCAGAGGGAGAAGCAGAGTACCTACTGAGCAGGGAGCCCAAAGTAGGGCTCGATCCCAGGATCCTGAGATCATGACCCAAGCCAAAGGCAGACGCTTAACTGACGGAGCCATCCAAGCACCCTACATTTCTTCTTTAACAAAAAAAAGCGGGGGATGGGAGGGGGGACTTTATTTATTTAGAGCAGCTGTAGGTTGCTCTAAATAACCTACCGAATTGAAAGGAAGAGAAGATTGCCTATATGCTCCCTGCCCCCACGCCTGTGCCATTATCAACATCTGTCACCAGAATGGTACATTTTTTACTATGGATGAAGCAATGCTGACACATCATAATCACCTAAAGTCCATAGTTTACCTTAAGGTTCACTCTTGGTGCTGGACATTCATAGGTTTAGACAAATGGATAATGAATCCATGATTAGATCACACAGAGTATTTTCACTGCCCTAAAACCCCTCTGTCCTCTGTCCATCCATCTCCTCCCTGACCACACCCCAACCTCTAGTAATAACCACTCATCATTTTGTTGTCTCCATAGTTTTGCCTTTTCCAGAATATCATACATAGGAGTCCCCCACCTTATTTGTGTTTTCGCTTTCTGCCATTTCAGTCACCCACGGTCAACCGAGGTCTGGAAGCAAATGGTCATGCTTCTGACCTCCGCCCGAAGGTCCGCAGAAGCCTAACGCCATGTCACATACCTACGTCATTCACCTCATTCCTCTCGTCACTAGGCATTTTATCCTCTCACATTCCCATAAGAAGGGTGACTGCAGTACCATAAGATATTTTGAGAAAGAGGGATACCACATTCACAACGTTTATGACAGTATATTATTGTAATTGCTCTGTTTTGTTATTTACTGTTGTTAACCTCCTGTGTCTAATTTATAAATTAAACTTCATCCTAGTATATAGGCTGCTGCACTATCCAAGGTGTCAGGCAGCTCCTGGGGGTCTTGGAACGTATCCGCAGATAAGGAAAGAGTATTCCAGACGTCATCATACACAATGCAGCCTTTTCAGATGGGCTTTTTTCACGTAGTAACATGCATTTTCAAGTTTTTCCCTGCCTTTTCACAGCGCCTTTCTTTTCAGTGCTGAATACTATTCCAGGGGCCACATTCAGCAGTGGGCGGGCGACAGTTCCCTGGTCAGACTGTCCCCCGCCTCCCCCACTGTGTCCCGCACAGAAACAAGCCCTTGGGCTCTGCGGGCGGGGGATCTTGGTGGGCCTGCATCCCAGTGCGGTGTGTAGCGAGCCCTCCGCTTCTCCAGCACAGTTCCTGGTGGCCCAGCCCTGCAGGGCCCCCTGCCATCCCGATGGGGCGAGACTGGAATGCACTGGGGCAGCTGCAGGTCCCCCTGCTCTAGGGCCCCTCCTTGGAGGAAGCGCAGGCCGGGGGAGACCAGGGAGCTCTATGCCCACCTGCCGGAGTGAGGGGGAGGGGCAGAGCGGCCAGCCTCTTACCTTCCAAGGCCAACTGTCTTGCGTAAGGCAGGCGGTGCTCTAGTCTCACCCCCACTGGGGCTCTAGGGTTCTCTCAGCGGTGTCTGGTCCACCAGTAGCTGGTTTTCTTGGGAGGAGGAGCGAAGCCGGGACCGACCCAGGGCTCCATCTTGGTGACGTCACTCCGGAAACCCCCTTCTGCGGGAGGGGGGGGTGGGCCACCACGTTATTTATCCATTGGCTGGCTCAGGGATATCTTGGGTGCTCTCAAGTTTGCGTGATTGTGAATGAAACTGCTATAAACATCCATGAGCAGATTTTCGTGTGGACATGTTTCCAACGCCTGTGGATAAGTACCAGGGAGCACGATTACCCGATCATATGGTAAGAGTACATTTAATTTCAAGAGACTGCCAAGCGGTCTTCCGAAGTGGCTGCACCCTTCTGCATTCCCAGCAGCAACGAACAAGAGTTCCTGTTGTCCACGTTCTTGGCAGCCCGTGGCGCGGTCAGTTTTCCAGATTTTTGCCATTCTACTTGGTGGAGAGAGAGGTATTTCATTGTTGTTTTAATTTGCGTGTCCCTGATGACATATGACTGGGGAGTACTATTCATAAGCTTATTTGACATGTGTGTATCTTCTCTAGGGAGGTGTCGGTTGAGATCTTTGACCTATTTTTTAATCAGGTTTTTTTCTTTTCTTAACATTGAGTTTTAAAAGTTCATGGCAAATTTTGGATAATGGTTTCTCTATTGTATGTGTCTTTTGCCAACATCTCTGTACACGTAAAGTATATTTTCTTGGAGGTCCTTAGCAGAAAAAGCAAAAACGATTAAGTGATTGGTTTAAGATTTCCCCCAAATAATCCTACCCCTCTGTAATAATATCCTAGTTACTAAACAATGGTGAGTAATTGTATGGATTTCTGTGTTTATATGTGCACCCAACACTTGTTTGAGTTACGTGCCTTGCACAAGACTAGGCCCTGAAGATAACACTGAGATAACACAGTCCAAGCTCTTAACAGTTTCACAGTCCAGACAGTAACACACACTAAATTATGAATAACCCATGCTCTAATCCTGAGATGGGAGAAGTTCTGGGATACAAAGATGAGAAGGCAGAAGAGTAAAGGGGACAATTTAGGACTTTGGCTTATGGCTAGGAGTTTTCCAGAAAAGAAAAAAAAGGCATTTCAGGCAGAGACTAGTGTAACCACACAGATAAAGCTACAGAGATGTAGACTCAGGAAGAAATGGGTATTAGTCTTCCGGGGCAAAACAGACAGAACTTGGTTCCTTCCACCTCTACTAAGTTGCATGCTTCTTAGTAAATTAGTAGTGCCCATCTCTAGTGATCTATTCATTTCTGGCCTATTTTTTTCTGACTAGAAAATGAACTAAAAGAGAATTCCTGCTCAGAGGGTGCCCTCTCTTGGTAAGAGGCCATAAAAGACAGTTCTCCCCAGAAAGAAACCTATATATTCCTTTTTAGAATTGCCTACCTTCTTTTTCAGGCAAATCTAAGAAAATGCAATTTCTATGACAGGTAACTTTGGTTAACAATAAGAGTAGGTGAGTGATAGAGCCACGTACTGAGAAGCATTATGGTCCAACAGGCTAAGTGACCTTAGGCCTCTGAGCTTCTGTTTATATCAGTGCACTGCACTAGATAATTTTCATGCCTTCCCCCCTTGCTCTGACATTCCCTGACTTCTAGAAAATATGGCTCATCATATCTTGACTGAATATAAAATGCTTGGTAGTTAAACGGTATCTGTAGGAGTTAATGGCTATGAAGAAACTGGAGAGTCCCTACCAGGAGAAAAATGTTGTTTCTGGCGGTGGCCACTTTGGTCTCTGAATTTTCCACAGCAGCCAGAGATAACTGGCCAGAACAATTTTCCCCTTCTCTTCTTCTCATGTTTTGGGCAGTTAAAAGTCTATTTGAGATGGCAAAGAGTGTAAACGCAGCAGGATCACCACATATTCCTGAAACACGCCCCCCCCCACCCACACACACCATTTTAAAGTACAAATCTGCCAAACAGCAATTCCACCAAAAGTCACCTTTTGAGTGTGTTATGGGATTCCGAGGATATCTTCTTCCTAAATGATTTGATTTTTCAGGCATCCAGTAAAATGAGTTCACGTGTGCTGAGGGCCAGCCAAATGAGGTGAGCCGAGAAGAGATCCTTGAAACTTGTGGGATCTTGGGATTTGGGCATTCCCCTCAGGTAATTCTAGCAAGTGCATTATAGGGAAAAAGAGTTCCTGGAAATGGAGAAGAGACTTGAGAGTACAGGGAAGGGAGAGAAGTGAGACTGATGCAATGTGCGGGGGGAAATTAGTTTATCTTTTCCGTTGTTCCCAAAAGAATGTCACTGGTGATATAAAGAAGTGGAAAATCAGAAACTCCATTATCATCCAAAAACCACTTGTCCATTTCCTGCTCTGCCTGGGAAGGAAAATTGAACTGCAAACTTCAGATTTAACACAGGGCTGTGGTCTTCTGGTGCCCCCTACTGTCGGGGAGGAAGACTTGCAGCTGCCTCCACTAAGGCAAGAATGAGACCAACCGAGAATTTGGCTGCCTGCCTGAGAAACTCTGCAACTGTTAACTGATAAGAAGAAAGGACAGAAGGAGGGAGCAGAAGAGGGAGAGAGGGGACAGGACATTCTCAAAGTACTTTCAAGACTGGAACCAGGCTGAGTCTCACAGAGCTGAAAGACTAAAGGGTGCAATCTCTTAAAAATGCCCAGGGGAGGGGCACCTGGCTTGCTCAGTCGGTAGAACATGTGACTGTTGACCTTGGGGTTGTGAGTTCGAGCCCTGTATTAGGTGTAAATATTGCTTTAAAATAAAATCTTTTTTAAAATGCCTAATGGCAGGCACCTGAGTGGCTCAGTCGGCTAAGCTGCTGCCTTCAGCTCAGGTCATGGCCCCGGAGTCCTGGGATCAAGCCCCACATCGGGCTCCCTGCTCAATGGGGAGCCTGCTTCTCCCTCTCCCTTTGCAGATCCCCCTGCCTGTGCTCTCTCTCTCCCCAATAAATAAATAAACTATTTATTTTAAATGCCTAATGGACAGTAGATCTTAACATCAGATTAGCACTCAAAGAATGTTTGATGAATAAAAGAGGACAAAAATGAGAGAGAGAGATCTTAACTGGCCAAACTGTGTTTCCCTCCAGCCACCCATCTTAACAGAAATGTCTGATTTTTGTCACTCATCTAAACATTTTCCATAAGTTATATCAACCCTCTGGATATTTTAAAAAGGCTAAGCTTTTGTTTGGAGGCCAGAGACTAGCAAATCTAAATGTGCAGAGACATCCCTCCATAGACAGGGGAAGAAGAGGGTATATAGAAGGGGGTAGGGTCAGGAATTAAAAGCACAGGCTCCAGAGCCACCGCTTAGATTCAAACCTGGGCTCTGCCACCTAAAACCTATGACCCTGGGCAACTTCCTCACCCTCTGTGTGCCTCCATGTCCTCACCTGTAAAATGAGGTGATAAACCTTCATACAGTAAGGGCTGGCTGGCTCAGTGCATGTAAGGCAGACAGAAGAGAGCCTGGCAGGCAGCAAGCCCTCAGTCAGCAACAGGTACTGAGGGGATGACAGGGGACATTGGTCTCTGCCTCTTCAGGGGCCTTCATTATTTCAGGGTTGAAGTCCATCTCACTTTATACAATCGCTTCTAGTAACAGAACACCTTTCTCTCTTGGTAATAATAAACTTCCTGGAATCGCGGGGCCCTTAGACACATTTAATGAAGTCATGTTTCCCATCTAGCTTCGTATAAATAGACCCAGGCACTTGAAAGACCAAGTCAAAATATGATTTTCCCCTGAAACTAGGTGTATTTGTTGATGAGGAGTGCATAACAAAATACCACAGAGTGGGTGGCTTAAACAACAACAAAACATGTTTCTCATAATATTAGAGGCCGGCATTCCCAGATCGAGGTACTGGCAGGTTGGGTTTGTCCTGAGGTCTCTGTCTTTGGCTTGTACACAGCCACCTCCTTGTCGTGAGTTCACACGGCCTTTCCTCTGGGTATGTGCATCCGTGATGTTTCCCTGTGTATCCAAGCCTCCTCTCCTTCAAGAACCCCAATCAGATTGGATGAGCACCACCCTAACAGCCTTGTTTTTGTTAAGTCCCTCCTTTAAAGGCCCCATTTCCAAAAACAGTCACATTCTGAGGTCCTGAGGTAGAAGTGGCTTGGAGGGTCCAAGGAACATATGAAAGTGGCTGGAGTAGAGCAGGTGAGGGGGAAAGTGACTGGCAATGAGATCAGGGAGGTGCCTTAAGCCACCTTGCATATTGACTTTTGCTGAAGTGAAACGGGAAAACATTAGAAGGTTTTGAGCAAAGGAGTAAAATGATCTGACTCCTGTTTTTAAAGGCTTGACACTCGGATTATTGTGTTGGTAATAGATGGGGTGGGGCAGTAGGGAACCAGAAGCAAGCAGACTAATTGCAATAGTCAAGGCAGAAGGTAACAGTAGCTTGATGCAAAGTGGAAACAGTGAAGGTGATAAGAAAGGTTTATTCTTGATATATTTCACATGTAGAACCACCAGGATTTTCTGTTATTCCATCTGGTGCTCATATTTCCCTCGGGGTTGCTTCTGGCATCCTGACAATTAGTATTGTCAAAGTTTTCTTGCATCTGAGCATTATCTGTCTCTTGGATTCAAAAATACATCTTAAAGCCATGCACGTCCAATGTACATATCAAAATAAATGAACACTAACATTACGTAAATCCTACATAGGAAATTGGATAAAGTAGGCATCTTTAACCATCCATACCCTAATCACAGGTTATAAAAAGTCCCAAGCCAAAAGGAATGCAGAATGCCTCCAGATGGTACAATATTCAGATAAGGAAATAGAGAATGTCATCATGGGTGTGAAACATTTCTAACCAGAAAAGGGAAAGAGAGCAGAAGAAAAGAAGGCAGAGCAGGAAAGTGATAAAATTTGCTATCCCCAAAACGGGGTAACTACCATGGTGCAATTAGTTTTTCATAATGGTTCTTTTCAATACTTTCAAAAGCAAACTACAAAATCTTTTTTCTCTCTAATGGCTGAAGTTAAGAGATATCTTTTGAGGTTTTCTTATTTAAGATGAGTTTAGCATAGCTCTGCTCATCTTTCCTTTTCCTGATCTTTGTTCATAGAGCCTGAGCTTTTAGATGAAGATCATTTTTATTAAGTAAAAATTATTCTGGTTACTATTACCAGGATTATTTTTATTGAAAACGGACCATCCCTGATGACATCAATTCCCCATCATACAAAAGCTGATTTTCTTTCTCCGTACTCCATGTGGGAGGCTTAAAAATGAACTTCCAAGAAGATAACCACATCTCAATCTTTAGAACCTGTGAATCAGTTTTTGCAGACATCATTAAATTCAGCATCCTGGAGATGAGGAGATTATCCTGGGTTACTTGGATGGGCTCAAAATGTAATCGCATGTAAGGCAAAAAGATTTCCTGCAAAGAGAGAAGGCAACATGAAGATAGAGCAGACACAGATTTGAAGATGTAGCTTTGGAGACTGGAGTGATGTAACCACAAGCTAGGGAATGCCAGCAGCTTCCATAAAGGCGAAAGAGAGGACAGATTCTCCCCTAGACTCTGCAGGCAGAGTGCTGCCTTTCCAACACTTTCATTTTGGCTCAGTAATACTAACCTTGGACTTCTGGCCTCTAGAGCTGTAAGACAATAAATTTCAGTTATTGCAAGCCACCAAGTTTGTGTTAATTTGTTACAACAGTCCCAGGAAACTAAATAGGTGATTTTTTTTTACCCTAAATTGTTACTTCTTAACACATTTTTCCCCTTGCCCCATCAAAATCCTCAGTTAGTAGGCTTACACTTGTGAAGTGTAGGTCATCAGACTTGACCACCAGACACCTCCTGCTTTTACCTCATCTACCAACCGCCTAACCACTTCTGTCTCATCGAAGGCTCTGCTCACAGCTTCCTTTTCACTCTTAGCCTTTCATCCTTCTTGGCAATTTCAGCACATTTCAACAAAATCTATCTCTGTGGATTTTTGCCCACCCCAACGGAAAAGATAAGCCTGTCCTTTCTTTTCAGTCCTACACACTCTCGTGGTCCTTCCTGAATCTTGTCATCACCAAAAACTATGTCCCCTTCCAAATCCCAGTTTCAATCATGCCCACCTCCATTCCTCCCAATGCATGAACTGAACTTTGTACTCCAACTCTCTTTTGACTACGAAGGGACCATCACTGCATTGACCCTACCATGTCTCTCTCTCTCACACACACACACACACACATACCACATGTCCTCATTTCCATCCAGCTTAAAAGCTTTGACCTAATACTAGAACCATTTGCTTCCTTAATACCCTCACTGTCCCAACCCTGTTTTGTTCACTCAATTAAACCTCTAATCTAGGGACGCCTGGGTGGCTCAGTTGGTTGAGCAGCTGCCTTCGGCTCAGGTCATGATCCCAGTGTCCTGGGATCGAGTCCCACATCGGGCTCCTTGCTCGGCAGGGAGCCTGCTTCTCCCTCTGACTCTGCCTGCCATTCTTCTGCCTGTGCTTGCTCTCTCTCCCTCTCTCTGACAAATTAAAAAAAAACAAAAAAAAAAAAAAAGATTAAAAAAAAAACCTCTAATCTGCCTAACCAAACTATCTACCAACTTGGAGCCAAGTTTAAATTCACTTTAAATTCATGACAGCAGGGATGCCTGGGTGGCTCAGTCGGTTAAGCTACTGCCTTCGGCTCAGGTCATGATCTCAGGGTCCTGGGACTGAATCCCACATCAGGCTCCTTGCTCAGCAGGGAGCCTGCTTCTCTCTCTCTTTCTCTCTCTCTCTCTCTCTCTCTCTGATAAATAAAATCTTTTAAAAATTTATTTAAAAAAATAAATAAAAATAAATTCATGACAACAAATCTCAAAGGGGAACTCAATAGTGCCCGGCAATCCTACCTTACTTCTCTATGATACTTGTATTCTCTTTCCCCCAAATCAGTATTTCAAAACTTCTCTTCATGTTTCATATGCCACACAGTTCCCTCACTCGATCTCTGCTGATTCATTCATGCATGGAAACAAAAATAAACTAAAAACTAAAACTAAAACTAAAAACTAAAGAGCCGGATCAAACAAACCTCCTTTTCCCACCAGTAAGACCACTTTAAGCTCACTAATGTTTCCCCTTTCCTGATATAATGGAAGAATTGTCCCTGCTCCTAGCTGCGGTCCATCCTTCAGTGCTTACTCTGGATCTCATCCCTGCTCAAGAAAATTGCTTCTAAAATTTTCCCTTTCCTCTTGTGTTATCAATTCCCCTTTCACAACTGGATTGTTCCCACTGGCCCCCCCCTACAGGCGAGAATGTCACTCATATGAAAAACAAAAACACCTTGCCTTTGCCTCTCTTACTGCCCTCCAGCTACTTCCCATTTTCGTGCAATCTTTCACAGCCAAACTCCTCAATATCATCTTTGCTTACATTCTCTACTTTCTGACCTTCTTTTCTTTTCTCAGCCTACTTTTTGGGGATCTCATTCTTTCCCCTACCCGCTCCGTGAAAACTCCTTCAGTTTCTATCAACGTCTCAAAACAAATGGTCAGTTCTCCATTCTCAAGTTACCCAACCCTTAGCAACTTCTAAATCAGTTGACCACTTTCTTTTTTAAACCCACTTTTCTCTAGAATTCCCAGAGACCATGCTCCCCTGGTTTTCCTCACTGCCACTCCTTCTCTGTCTCATTTCTCGACTCCTTTTTCTTTCTCCTCAAGCTCTCAGGGTGGGAATACCCCCTTGGTCCTCTTCTCTTCCCTAGCTACACGTTCTCCCTATGTCAGCTTGTCCAATTCCATGACTGTAAATACTACTCATCTACCAACTCCAAAATCTGTGTCTGCAACACCATTCTTCCCACTGAGATCCACACTCAAATATCTAGCCATGTCCTCAGCATGTCCGATTTAGCTAATCCTAAGGAGAACCCAAGATCCATCCCCTAAACCACTCATCCAGGTCGCTAAATATACCCACTTGCTCGGGCCCAAATACTCCTTTTCTCTCATCCCTTACATCCAATTCTCAACAAGTATGACATGTAGTTCTCAAATCCAAGACACTTTCTAGCATCTTCATTGACAGCCTTGTCCATGCCACCACCACATCGGACCTAGAACATTGCAGTGGACCCCTTGACTGATGTCTCTGCTCCCACTCTTGTCTTTCTATAACCCATTCTCTGCACATCAGCCATAGAGTTTCTCCAAGATTAAGTGTGATTGCCGAAGCTCAATTTAAATCTCTCTAAAGGCTTCCTGTGGCAATTCGAACAAAATTCAAACTCTTTAGCATAGCTTCTCGAGCCCTGTATGATCTGACCCTGCCTACATTCATCTGGCACACTTTTATTATTGAGATGGAATTTTCCTGTCCATTGTGCTTTTTTGGGGTTTCTCTTATCTTGTTGCTCCCTTTAAAAAAGAAAAGAATCTCTTATCCCCCCCCCCAGCTTTATTGAGATATAACTGACATATAACATATGTAAGATCATCACACTGTACACCTTTATCTTTTACTTACAGGGGATAACTGCCCATGATGTGAAGGCACCACCACCACTGCTCTTTCCCTCTATCCACTTCCCTTGGATTGAAGATGCTGAGGACGGAGTGGAGATAGCGACTTGTCGTAAGAGATAAGCAATGAAGTTCTACGGATCCTGGGTCTATGATACAGAAGTAGATGGTGGAATTAGTTGGAGAAATGTCCAACTGTCCTTAAATATTCTGTTTCCTAACACAAGCCCTGATTATGCCCAGCCATGAAAACCCTTTAAATAGTTCCCAATCCAGCTCCATCTACCAATAGTCTATCCAAATTCTGGTATCGGGCTGTCCTTCAGTCTTGTTTTAATGCCTGTATAACTTACAGGCATGAGTCAAATATAAAAACCCATTTCTCTTCGCTTCTCTATAACTAAAATACATCAGTTTAGAAGTCCCCGTGCCTTCCAATGGTGAAAATACAATCTTGCCTTTAAAAGCAAATCAACTATTTTCTTGTTTGCAGCTTCATCTTTTGGGAAGGAAATACTTATTCAGGGGCTGGTTTCTTCTTTTTCCCCTTCTTTCTGCTTTCTTCTTTCTGGGAATCATCTAAGTTTGTGGTGTCTTGGGTCCCAGCTTTGGAGGAGGAACGCGTACTCTACACGTTATCATTTGTCTTCGGTGTTCCACACTGAAATGTGGTCTATCTCATCTGGCCCAGAGCATCAGACTCTGTACCAGCTATATCATTGCTTATGTCCAAATCTCTTTGTCCCACAACTGTCAGATCTGCTAACTCTGTGCCCTTGATAGAAATAATGAGTCCTTTACAATCAGACGTCTCTCAACTCCTCCATCTCAATCCCATTTTGGAGTCTCAGAAACTCTTAGCTATTTGTCTTGTACCCTCTTGGCATGACTTCGGTGGTAAGGTGGCCCTGGTTCATCCAGTTAGCCATCTTTCTTGGAAATTGTTCTCTACCATTCCAGCCCATTGCTGCTCAGTCTTATGTAGTGCATGGGGCTTCTCCGAAAACCTGACGATTGCCCGGATATACTCTGGAATCAAAGCCCAACCCGTTTTGCTTTGGAGTGTCCATCTGGGTGTTTCTACAGTCTCTCCACCAATAGAAGTGTATGGGGGAGAGGAAAGAGCCTTCATAACGGCACACAAACATCTAGGTTCTTGTTGCCTCCCCTTGGAATCCCTCTTTCAATTTTATTGCCTTCAGAGTAGGAAACTTCCTCACATTCTTCACTTTGTCTTTGCTACCTTTTGGCCTTTGGTATAAATTCTGCGCTCTCAGTCTCTTGATGCACAAAACCAATATTTTATCATTTTAAAAATAGCCTTTGCTCTCTCCACAATGCCTGGCTCTCTAGGTCTATGGGCTCTGGTATAGATTTATGAAGTCTACAGAGAAGCTCCAGATGATGAATTTGGCTTTTCTGCGCTGTATCTCTCCTGGGAGTCACTACCTTTAGAAATTCTGGATGATGACAAAGAAGAGAAATGGGCTCAAATCATTCTTGGGAAGGGGGAAGGGGAAAGGGGAGAAGCAATGCCTTGACGTCTTAAAAATATTATCCCCTGCTACACTGATTCTCATTTCTTTTGTAGGTTTTTTATATTTTTCTGTGTCTTCCAAGGAATTTTACTGGGAAGATATAAAAGGCTCCATCAGGGACTGCCAGCCAGTTGCTATTTTAAACTGAAGGTCTTGTGTTTATTTTTTACGGAAGCAAATTTCACATACAAAAATTTTCTTTCATCTTGGGCATTTTCTTCATGGAGCCATACCCCAGAAGAAGGAGCCAGAAACCTAACTCAGGGCTAGAAGGGGCAAATGCCAAAAGACCTTTGTATATGTCATAGTTCACTCCAAACCTTGGTTTATTTAAGTATTAGATAGATCATGTATTATTTTCCCAGGACTGCTGTAACAAAATATCACAAACTGGGTCACTTAAAGCAACAGAAATTTGCTCTCTCACAGCTGGGGAGATTAGAAGTCTGAAATCAAGGTGTTAGCGTGATTGGTTCCTTCTAGAGGCTCAGAGGGAGAATCTGCCCCCTGCCTCTCTCTTAGCTTCTATGGTTGCCAACAACCCATTAGTATCCCTTGGCTTGTAGTCACCTCACTCTAGTCTCTGTCACCATTTCCTCATGGCATGATTCTCTGTGTGTGTCTCCGTGTCTTCACGTGGCCTTCTTATAAGAACAGTAGTCATTGGCTTGACCCAGTATGACTTCATCTTAAGTCAACTCATTACATCTGCAAAGAGCCTATTTCCAAATAAGGTCACCCTCTGAATTTCCAAGTGGATATGACTCTGGAGGGAGACTGTATTCCACCCAGTACAGGTGGAAAAATAGATCTTGATGTTTCTCTGTGATAAAATGTGGCAGCCTTTCTCCAGAGGCTCCCAGATGAGCCATGCATTGGGTTCCAACTGGGCGGTTTAAAAGGGCAGCGGCTTATGAATACAGTTATGTGTTGTTAGTGCAAATGTTTTTTGTTTGCTTTTTAAGATTTTATTTATTTATTTAGGGATACCTGGGTGGCTTAGTGGGTTAAGTGTCTACCTTTGGCTCAGGTCATGATCCCAGCGGCCTGGGATCGAGTCCCACATCGGGCTCTCTGCTCAGCGGAAAGTCTGCTTCTCCCTCTGCTGCTCTCCCTGCTTGTGCTCTGTCTCTCTCTCTCTGACAAATAAATAAATAAAAACTTTTTTTAAAAAAAAGATTTTTTTAATTTATTTCACACAGAAAGAGAGAGAGAAAGAGGGAGTAAGCAGGGTGAACGGCAGGCAGAGGCAGAGGGAGAAGCAGGCTCCTGGCTGAGCAGGGAGGACTCGATCCCAGGATCCTGGGATCATGACCTGAGCTGCCGGCAGACGCTTAA
The DNA here is from genome assembly GCF_022355385.1 of Mustela nigripes. Taxonomy (NCBI): domain Eukaryota; kingdom Metazoa; phylum Chordata; class Mammalia; order Carnivora; family Mustelidae; genus Mustela; species Mustela nigripes. Next base: position 29,658,407 of record NC_081572.1, on the reverse strand, counting down.
CCAACTGAGCCACTGGGTGCCCTGTGTGCAAATGTTGAGGTGATGTAGGTTTTTCACAATATAGAGGGCTGCAGTTTGGTTCATTATTGCTGCCATTCTCACTTTTCTAGCGTCTGTGGCATCTCGCTCTCAGTCATTCCCACTCCATCCAGTCAAGAGCTTCAGTGAAAAACAGCACTAGATTAGAATTCAGAGAACTTGGTTTCAAGTTTTATCTCCATCATTTACCATCTGGCCTTAAGCATGTCACTTCCCTGAGCCTCGACGTCCTCAACAGCAACATAATTAAACTGCCAATGATTTCTTTTGTAAGTATGGGATGTTTTTACCTCCAAAGCTATTAAAACTTGAAACTGTACTAAAACTTTGGGGATGCTGCATTTTATTGAAGAAGCAAGGCACTGTGTGATATCAGAAATAAATTCCTATCCAGAACAGTTAAAATACCAAAATATTTTGGTGTTTTATGGAATAAGCTATCGTTGCCTGGAAATGCATTTACACATATTTATCTGCAATTATTTTTTAAATTTTATTTATTTATTTGACAGTGAGAGATCACAAGTAGGCATAGAGGCAGGCAGAAGAGGGGATGGGGGGAAGCAGCCTCCCTGCTGAGGAGTCTGATGTGGGGCTCAATCCCAGGACCCTGAGCCAAAGGCAGAGGCTTAACCCACTGAGCCACCCAGGCGCTCTGCAATTATTTTTTAAGATCTATTTACTTATTTATCTTGAGAGAGAGATCACAGAGGGAGAGGGAGGAGCAAACCTGCTGCTGAGCAGAGAGCTTGATGCAGGGCTCTATCCCATGACCCTGAGATCATGACCTGAACCAAAAGCCGATGCTTGACCAAGTGAGCCATCCAAGTGCCCCTATCTGGTATTATTAAGTGATATTTCAGGTCAGCAGACAAAATGGACTATACTGTAAATTAATATGTATACAACTGAGAACTCATGGAATCCCTCTCTGATTGCCTTTCAAATGCCCTATGGCACATAGCCTGGGGTAGTCTGTGTAAAAACTTGCTTTATATTTCAAACAGTAAGAAAGAGAGGTGGAAGGATAAGAGGGAGAAAGAGAATGATCTCGTTAGAATTCTTTCGCCTCTTTCCTCCTCTTAAAATGGAGTTGATAACTCCTCTTTTCATTAGGGTTCTCTAACATTGGGCATGTAGTGTCCTTTCAATATTGATCACATTACCAAGCTCCAAAGCGCCTAGCACCCAGCCAGCACATGGTAAGTGCACAATAGATATTTGTAAATGAGAGAAGGAATGAGTATGTCCTGATGACCTCAAGGAGTTGTTCTGAAATGTAACTCGATATCATTACCTATGTCACCCTCTCCTGATGATTAGAAATAACTGTCCCAGTTTTTGCTTCCTGCCAACTTTCTTCTTTCATTAGCAGCCTCTGCCTTGGCCACTAGATGGCACAAGAGGAAAGTTCCTTAAAGCTCTGAACAGCTGCAGCTAGTGAATAAAGCAGCCATCCCTGGGGTTAATTAAGCAAAACAGGGAGCCAGCGTTTCACTCAACATATCGGAAGGAAGCAAAACCTCCACAACTCTGGACTTCAAATGAACTTTGAGCACTGATAAATACGAAGACAAACAAACAAACAAACCCAAGTCTCTGCAGATAGTAATAAAATACCGAACCAAAAACAATAGCCTTGAACCAAATATTCTGGGACACCACGGAGGGAATCAGCAGAACTGGGACAAGGCAAGAAGAGAAGAGGCCAGATTGAATCAACCATCCTGATTTAAGGGTTATCACTGACACACAGAGAGATCTGGAGCTGATCTGAAAAACTCCATTCCATACAAATGTTGCCACGTGTTTCAGTGTAATTTAATGTGGACCAAAACGTATCCAAGTCAATGTTAGGAAATCTTTGTGTCCTCTATTTAAAGTCATCAAAAGTGGGGTGCCTGGGTGGCTCAGTCGTTAAGCATCTGTCTCTGGCTCAGGTCATGATCCCAGGGTCCTGGGATAGAGCCCTGCATCAGTCTCCCTGCCCCCCCCCCCCCACTCCCTGCTCAGTGGGAGGCCTACTTCTCCCTCTCCCACTCCTCTTGCTTGTGTTCCCTCTTGCACTGTGTCTCTCTCTGTCAAATAAATAAGTAAAATCTTTTAAAAAAATAAAGTCATCAAAGAACTCCCTAAATATTGTTATAGGAGAGAACCTATGCTGTACAGAGATGGATTTACTATAGACATCAAGGATCTAGAGTTCAGAGTGGACAGAAAAATGAATTCACGGGTACATAATAACGTTGCCTTTTAAAGCCTGGCTGTGGTCCAGGAGTCCTGCATGTGACTTACAGGTGCACTGCACAGCTCCCCTTGCTGAGATTCTGAGCTCACCAGGAAACTTTCTGATTATAAATGGACTTTGTAGATATGCCTCTGGAGAGAAAAGGCTATGGTTGCTCCAGCACAAGCCCTTCCGATCTTGTGACAGTTGTATTTTTCACTGTACCTTAATAAATTGGTATTCTGATCTAAACAGCAGTCTCCTATGAGCCTGGTAAATGTAAACTGCCATGAGGAAAGGGACTTGCTCTTGACAAAAGGAACTCTCCCAGCCTGTGGGACTCACAGCCTCACATGGTGTTAAAGTCTCTGTTGAAAACCTCCTGTGACATCTCTTGGCAGACAATCAAGGCTCTGGGGGTCTGGGGGACCTTGCTTTCACATGTCTAGGGCCAAGAGTCTCCACCCTGGTTGCATATCAAAATTACTGAAATTATGAAGCTGTTTAACTAATGCAGATTCCCACTCCAGCCCCAGAGATGATAATTCAGAAGCTCTGGGGCTGACCCGGGAATCCATATTCCTCAGGAACCCAACTGATTCTAACCTATGGTGTGAGAAGACTATCCATCTGCTTAAGTATAATTTCACAGTTAGTCCAGGATCACAGAATCATGGAATATTTTATTTTAAAAAGGTCTCTAGAGCAATAAGAACTCTTTTTTATAGCATCCCTGAACCCTCAGCCTCCCGTGGAAGCTGGGCATAAAGAGGCCAGACAGGAAGCTGCCAGGCCATTAACTTAACAACAGTGAGAAACCACAGACCTCTGGGAGCTTTGGCCTTTAGCTAGGAGCATCAAAGAGTCCCATTAGCTTTTGGAGAAGTGGTCCTGTCTGGCCAAAACTGTATATATGAGACCAAGGCCAGATACATAATTTATGAGCCCAATACAAAATAAATAATTATAAAGAACTTTAAGATGGTGACAGCAGAGCAAGAAAGAGGTACAGGACCCTTCTGAGCCAGGGGACCCATATGACGACCCTAGATCCACACCCAAGAGGTTGGCTAGATACAGGACTATTGGGGCAGAATGATAATTTATACATCAAGAGAGATCTGCATTCTTTTTTTATTTTTTTTAAGATTTCATTTGTTTATTTGACAGAGATCACAGTAGGCAGAGTCAGGCAGCGGGGGTGGGGGGAAGCAGGCTCCCTACTGAGCCGAGAGTCCGATGAGGGGCTTGATCCCAGGACCCTGGAATCATGACCCGAGCTGAAGGCAGAGGCATTAACCCACTGAGCCACCCAGGCGCCCCGTCAAACCACATGTTTAGATGATGAATTATATGGACACTCTGCTTATATACCAGACTTTAATAACATCTGAACCATCTCTTTCTGTCTCTCTCTGCAGAGGTAAATTGACAAGAGACAGCTCCTGTGTTTTGGTGGCTGCAGTATTAACAGCAAGAGCTTAAGTTATTAAACCGAGCAGCTTTAATCTGTGAGGTCTCCTGGAGCACTGGAGATTATTGTATTTTTACTCCAGAGCCCATGTAGCTATTTCAATGAGCTAGGGTTTGCTCCCCGCAATCCCCATACTGGCCCTGCTGTCTTTCTCTAGACCCACTTCCTAACCGTGAGAGACGTGATGGAGTTTTACTTGGAGATTGACCCTGTCACCTTGAACCTGATCATCCTAGTAGCCAGCTACGTCATCTTGCTTCTGGTGTTCCTCATCTCCTGCGTGCTGTATGACTGCCGAGGCAAGGACCCCAGTAAGGAGTACGCTCCCGAGACCACCCTTGATGCCCAGCCTTCCATCCGCTTGCTGGTGATGCAGCAGAGTACTTCAGAGGACCCCTGGGCAAGGAGGCCCAGCCTTCATTTTGGGGATCCTGCTCTACTAGGGAAGAAAAGCACAATGGTGTGAGGCTGGCTGAGGGGGCCTGGGGAGAGAGCACTAGACATTTGGCATGAACTGTTCTCCACAGGGTTGCGGTTCTCTCAGGGTACCGCCAGTCCTGCTTGGCTCTGAGAGTGGGAGCTCTGCCTTACCTTCTACTTTCTCATCACCCTCTTTGGGGACGAAGCATCCACTTAAGGTAAGAAGCCCAAGGTGGCCTTCGGTCAAGTTCTCTAGATGCAAAATCTCATTAATACTATTGTATAGTGAAGTTGCTGGGCCCTTCCTGGTGATGCTGTCCTTGCCATTTCTAGGAGAGACTGACATTTGAATAAGGTGCAGGGGTAGAAAACTCTTTTCTTTCTTTTTCTTCCCTTCTAGGTTCTTTGGCTTGTCCAGTAATTACATTTACATAAAACATATGAACAGGAGAAAAAATAAATTTAATTTTTAACCTATGGGAGCCCCATAAAAAAATACGAAGCTCAAAGAAGTGACCAGAGCAGACAGCTTTTATGTCCTTTAGACCAAAAAAAAAAAAAAAAAGATAAATTTATGAAGAATTGACAAGGCAAAGAAATTTGGGTTTGGGGCAGTAAATTAGTAAGGAAATAACAAGTTCTGTTTATATAGCTTTCTTGGCTCTAAATTCCCTATTTCTGGTGACCAGAATGCCTTCTCCCCTCCAGGTACAGGAGGGTAGCTTTCATATGGGAGATTTATTCCCTGCTTTCAGGGGGACCAAGGAGGGCCAGACTATTCTTTCTTACACTCGTTCTCTTTTAAGGAACTTTAAATCAAAATAATCAACAGGCCAAAACGTCATATTTTGGGGTAGCATCTTCGACTCCCCTTCAAAGGGTTTAAAAAACAAAATACAATAGTGTGTGTGTATGTGTGTGTCTGTCTTTGTGTGTGTCTGTGTATCTCTATGTCTGTATAATGAGAAATGAGACTAACTTGCATCTACCCTGTACTTAGCAGATTCTCTCTCTCCAAAGCAACCATTGAACTTTTCCAGACTTGAAGTTATTATTATTCTTTTTATACACACCACTGCTCACCTTCTATTCCCCTGTGAGTCAGTATGGGGAACACAGTAATCATAGAGCACAGTGGCTAACCGGCAAAGCTTGGAGCCTGGGTTCACACCCTATCTCCTCCACTTACTAGATGGGTGACCAAAGCCATCTCTGTGTGCCCCAAGGCTAGTAGCAGGATCTATAGGCTGTATGGGGTATTTAAATGAGTAATTTCACGGAAAGCCCTCAAGACAGTGCTTTATACCTTTGGTTAGCTAATTACTAATGATTATTAATATTATTAATGTTATTTCCTCTCATACTTCTCATCAAGAAGCTCAAACTCCAATCCTGTTCCAATCCAAGGTTACTGAAGACTCACCACAAAATGTCGAGGTCCCATAGCTTTGGTGTTTCAGTTCTCCCGCCCTCTGAACACGGCTCACACGCGCGCGTCTCTCTCCTTTTCTTTGTTGCTATTAACTAACACATTTGTTTCCCTGCTCGCTCATCTGTTTCTCTGATTTTGAATTATTACTTCCACTGTATGTTGTTATGAATCCTCCTTTCCCTGAGCTCACAGTGACTTGTATATTGACTTGGTGATTTATGAAACCCCTTCTTCCAATCAGGCCCCATGTGGAAATAACAAAGACATGGTGTCGTGACTGCGGCCGTCCTATCTTTGCAGCCTGATAAAGACAGAGTCAGGCATGGCCTCTCCGAAGGAGGACAAGAAAGCATGGCATTGTGAGAAGTCCACACAGAGTGCAGAAGACCATGGAGACACGAGCGCCTATGGCACAGAAGGGGATCAGGCAGCATTTAAATAATGTTGAATGGCCCATTTCATCTTGGACTCAGGCATCAAAGATAAGATTATGCATTCCGAAAAATGAGGAGCTGTTTTCTAGAAGGACTAAGGGATGTTGCAGGCTTGAAGGTAAGATAGGAAATGGCATTTTAGATAGACAGAAAGGTGTAAAGAGAGCTCGGAAGCAGAAATTGTGGAGTTCATTGACTATGAAAGTCTGACCGTTTCCAAAACTGTCGAGAAAAAGTGAGACATGCCATCTCAATGTATCCTATTGAAAACTGAAGGGGAGGGACCTGATCATGCCTGCTCTGCCAATTTCAGTGACAGGCATGGTTTTGCCTTTGGATTGTTAAGTAGCCATAACACAAATAAAGATAATCCCCATTATTCTGTTTTCAAATTTTGTTCATATTTTATCAGAAAGTCATGTTTTCTCTTAAATATGTGATTTAAAAATTATATTGAAAAGCCCACAGTGGGTTTTTTTTTTCCTTTTATGGTTAAGAAATCATCTTCGCTTTACTAATGAAAATATAAAGTGAACAGGAAAGTCAGTAAATTCACAAGCAAGTAACTTCTGAGAACCTGCCCTTTCCCTAACATGAGCTTTACCTGGGCTAACCTTCTTATTTCTTTTCCCTGTCAGGGGAACATACATATCAGGGCACACAAAAATGTATCAGTGGAGAAAAAAAAAAAAAAAAGTTGACCATAAAAAAAGTGATAATAATTTAATTTAGCCTTTTGAGGGAGAGAAATATAAAATGTTTGATTCTTCCAATTTTAAAGTTCAGACTATAAAGCAAACATCCATTTAACATGTTTTTAAATGGACATGTTTTCACTTATGTTTCAATTCCATAATGGGGACAGTTGAAGAGGACAGACTAACAGAGATTCAGTATAGAAAAATAAATCCCTTGGGACGCCTGGGTGGCTCAGTTGGTTAAGCAGCTGCCTTCGGCTCGGGTCATGATCCCAGCGTCCTGGGATCGAGTCCCACATTGGGCTCCTTGCTTGGCAGGGAACCTGCTTCTCCCTCTGCCTGTGCTCGCTTTCTCTCTCTGATAAATAAATTAAAAAGTCTTTAAAAAAAAAAAAGAAAAGAAAAGAAAAATAAATCCCAAGAGAGAAGATGAACAACAACGAAAAAACAAAAACAAAAAACACTAAAAAATAGTAGTAACAACAACAGATAAAGGCAGGGGAGAGACCCCAAAGAAGGAAATTGTAAAGACTCTAAAGTGAATGTGGGAATTGGAGGTATCAAGCTTTTCCAAGCCTCTGTTTCATTCGATTTGTGGTTCATTCCATTTGTGTGTTCTACCGTGAGGAACGGGCTTCCCAGCATTTAAAACAATCTTTTCTGTCTAGAATGTATGCTTAGAATCTTATGAGAACGAGAAACACCCTTCAGAATTTTGCCAATGAGGAGATCAGCCTGGAAAGCAGAGTGATGTCCCCAAGAGAACTTGACTTCAGAGCTCGGACTAACACCCTGTTATACCCTTTTCCCTCGAAACCCTACCCCTCACAGTGCTCTTTCTACAGCACCATCTCTTACCTGCTGGTATTTTAAAACTTCTTGATTTATTCCTTATCTTTTCTTTTTGAAAAAAAGATTTATTCATTTATTATTTGAGAAAGAGAGAAAAAAAGAGGGAGTGAAAGGGGAGGCGGAGGGAGACAGACAAGCCGACTCCCCACTGAGCACAGAGCCTGACTCATAAGATCCTGACCTGAGCAGAAATCATGAATCAGGCACTTAATCCACTGAGCTGCCCAGGAGCCCCTATTTCTTATCTTTTAAATAAAGCCTTATTTCCCAGTGGAATGATTCATGGCACAGCTGGGAAGTTGTAACTAATGTTTTCAAAGCTGGTGGAATGGATGGCTGGCTAGAACCATAAGTCCCTTTAACATTCAAAGACAGCCTTGTTTTTTTGTTTCCTTATGGGATTAAGATGTCCTTAGTCCACGTCCTTTGAATACATTATTCTCCCATCACGCACCATTTTTATTAAAGCAAATGCAATATTGTAGCCATTTCAGATGATAGCTGTGGGAAGGACACAAACAAAATGCTTTCAAGGGGAGAGAGGGAGGAAGAGCATGTAGATGTATCATGAATCCGCTACATACCAAATACTTTTTATTCATATCTCCTTTAACCCTCCTCCCCCGCTATGAGATAGACACAATGCAAACCTATTAAAGATAAGGAAATGGAGACTGAGGGAAGCCCAAGAGCCTGTCCAAGGCCACCAGCTGGTACACGTAGGAGGCAGGATTTGAGCTCCCTTCTAAATGTGTGGCTTTCTGCCACCTGTTTTTTCCCAGTGTGTTCAGAACAGTAGTCAGCTCATGCTTGCCCCACACTGCCTCTCCCCCATTCTAGAACCTTGTACCTACAAGCGGCTATGAACTATAGTCCGTTAAATAATCTAACAGCCTTTCAGATTTTCTCCTCTGAATAAGATGACCATAGTTTCCATCAGAGCAAAAATTAAATTATTGTAATTTAGCCAGAACATTACCTTCTGGTGTTCCAGAAGTCGCCAGGATGGAGTGGTCTAAGATGGGCCTTGTACCAGAAATGCTAAACTCAAGTCCTGCTCTGTCACTACATGCTGTCGAGCCTTTGGGACATCCGTTACCTTCCTAAGCCTTTTTCCTCACTTTAAAAACGAGGGCAGTGCTAACGCCAGTGAGGCTTAGAATGGTATATATAAAGTATCTGTCGTAGGTAGGATTTCAACAAAAGGAAGGCCATCGTTATCATGCCAGTTGATGCGGGGAAAATAAGTAGGAGGACCTTATCGCCTGGAAGCCCTGGTTAGCACCGGCAGGTCCAGGCTCATTGATGGGTGCACCGGGAAGCAGGAGTGCATGGTTGAGAGTTGCCACATGCTGTAGAAATTTGGAAATACGGTCAAGTGCCTGTGATGGGCTGAATTTTGTTCCCACCCCCCACCCAAAGCCATACATTGAAGTCTTTACCCCAGTACTTCAGAACTTATTTTGAAGCGAGCTTGTTTTGAAATAGATCATTATTGGCGTAATTAGTTAATACAGGTCCTACTAGAGTAGGGCGGACCCCTAATCCAGTATAAAGGGTGTCATTATAATAAAGGGGTATCTGGGCCCTGACTGCTCGCAAGAGCACCATGTGAAGAAGACAGGAGTCATGTGACCACTTGCTAAGAAGCTACCAGCGGGTAAAGAGAGGAGATCGTTCTGCAGTGCCTTTGGAGGGACAGCTCTTGTGGACACCTTGACCTGAGACCTGTAGGTGATGAAGTCCCAGAACCTAAGTCAGGATCGGTGGGGTGAGGTTCGGAGCTGATGACTAAAGAAAGAATTCTTAAGACATCTTTGGTGCAAAATGGTGGTTTATTAAAGCACGGGGACAGGACCCGTGGGCAGGAAGAGCTGCTGCTGCGGGTTGTGAGGAGTGGTTGGTTATATACACAGGAGTTGGGTAGGTGAGGACAAAGGGGTGTTCAGAAGGGCTATTGGGGCAAAGAATACTATCAGGATATTGAAGGCTTAGTTGCTATCAAGTAAAGACAATTGGAAGTCTGGTGGAATGTTACATTCCTGCTATCAAGCATCCTTGTTAATGAGATTTAGGTTTAGAAGAAATTTAACTTTATTTACTTTTCCTTCTACCTCCACCTCCTTCGGTTTTTTATGGAGGGGAGGGTGACATTAGGGCTTGAGGAACAGCTCTGTGTCTTTGGAAATTGGGCTATTGATAAGGTAACTTCTTTGTTGTAATCTCAAGGACATTTGCAAACCAAGGGAGACTCCTGTTTTGCAGGATTGCGATCTCAGCAAGTTAACTATTTATCATTTTATGGCAGTCAGGGGTGCCTGAGGAATGCTACACCTATGGAGGGGAGCGGATGAAGGCGGGGGTGCAAGGCGCCAGCTTTTGCTTTGTCCTCAGCCAGCCTCCTGCTTCCTCATCAGTAGGCACCAGAACTGTAAGACGATACATTTTTGTTGTTGAAGCTCTCAGTTTGTGATGCCTTGTTAGGACACCCCTCACAGACTAATACAGCGGCTAAAGGGAATGTTTAGTACTCGTGAGCGGATGCTTACCATTTCAAGGCCCTTTAGGGTCAGTGATGTTATTCCTTTGGATGTGACAGCATGCTGAGCTGGGCCATGGACAGAAGCTAGAAGGCCGAGCTTTGCCAGAGTTACCTAGGAAATCGACCCTGCAGAAGCAGAGTAACATTTTGTTGTACTTTTAAGGAGGGTAGAATACAGGGAAAAAAATGTCTCCAGGAAGAAAATGTGCTTGTGGTTTTGCTAGATAAAATATGAAGGATAATTTTGTTAAGAGTGAGGAACTCTCTGTTCTATTAAAAAGGACCAAGGAACACGTCACAAAGAAAAGATGTTATGGAGTCCATGTGCAAATCTATCAGGTTAAAGGAGAGAAAAAAGTCAGAACTAGCCTTAAAGAATCCAAATCCTTCCAGACTATAGGACGTATAAGTTACATGTCTGTAGTGTCCCACAGATACTTTAAAAACCACTTAGTGAGTGTGTGGCTCATTATTTAAGATTAAAGGACAGCTCATAGAGGGAGGAACAATTATTCTTATTTTGGAGAAGAGAGAGTTTCAGATTGTCTTGCATAAACCTTTCAATCAGCGGAGTAGGATTAACAGAATCCACAGATTCTGACTCAGTCCCGAGTTTGCCCTATAATTCCAAGGGTGCCCAAAATGTATGCAGAGTAATGGAGTGATTCACCAAGATGAATGCAGGAAGTCCACACTTTTGTGAATGTCTCCCACTCTTTTACGTGTATGGAAGCACCAAATAACACAGTCCTTTTTTTCTTAAAGATGTTATTTATTTATCTGAGAGAGAAAGAGTATGCCCATGAGCTGGGTGCAGGGTTGGGGGGATGGGCAGAGGGAGAAGCAGGCTCCCCGCTGAGCAGGGAGCCTGACGCAGGACTTGATCCCAGGACCCTGGGATCGTGATCTGAGCCAAAGGCAGACGCTTAACTGAATGAGCCACCCAAGCGCCCCAACAATCTTCTTGATTAGGGCAAGTCCCCAAGAACTAGAGGGTAGATAAAGTCCAGTACAGCTGAATATCATCAAGGATGGCCTTCTACTCGTGACTTCATCCTCTCTGGGAATACTCGTGGTTGAACTATAGAAACTCAGAAAGCCTGTGTTATCTATCTCTGTTGTAAGAGTTCCTTTGGACTTTAACCTTCTTGGGCTGTCAGTGTTTCAGATAAGGGCTTTGTGACACCAGGATTGAGAAAGGTCCTAGCGATTTCACATCCTCCCAAGATAATGTGAAGTTATCTGCACGTATTTATTTTTGCCTTCAAGACTTCTGTAGACTCAGCTGTTATTTAACTAAACACTAGGCACCTGCTGGGATCTGCCGGTCCTCTGACACTTCTACAGCCTGGTGGCCTCGGCTGTAGTCTAAAGTTGACAGAAGTGCAAGGTTCAGGAAATATTAGAAAGGTGAGGATGTGGTTTGGAAGGACAAAGGGGACCCAAGGGAAAGAAAAGTGTATTGCTCCGAAGGAGGGCTTAAAATTGCCCAAGAGTGGCTCAGCGAAAACGTGGCCATGGAATTTGGGATCTGAACTGAATTGTCAGAATTGATGAAGACCTTTATTATCATGGCAGTTAATCAGTGAAAAGCTGCTTGCCGTTAGGGGCAGGAGGAAAACTAGTATTATAATAAAATGTTGGAGAAAAACTAACATGTGATAGTCATGATACACCTGCTCAGGGCGAAAAGCAGATCCAGATAAGGACAGCTGGTTTTGTCCATGTCAACAAGGCTGAATCTGATAACCCTCGCCATCAGAAAAGTCTCCCGATATTTAACCTACATCTCTTCTGTTCTTAGACTTTACATTCATTTTCTCTCATTTACCTCGTTTGGGTTTTATAAGGAAAAACTGTTTTTTCAGTGATCTGTAGGAACATGTGTCATGAATCCAATCCGATTAGATCGCAAGGTATCATAAGTAAACAGCTAGTTCGTGGGCGGGGCCATAGCATACCGATGAAACCACCACCCGTTACGAGGTGTGCCAAAAATCACTTTCACTAAAAATAAACTAAGTTTGTGAATGATTCGCTGATTTTTATATAGGGAGTGATTGCACTTCTGTGCGCTCCTATGTTGTTGCTGGTACGGCACAGATACGGCAGAGTTTCAGTTAATGGGAAAGCAACTGCATATATTTATTGACCACTTCCCTATCTGACAAATATTTGTAAAGCATCTGCTTTGCCAGGGTCTCCCACCAGGCCCAGGAGGATACATTGTGCACATGACCGGTGTTCGTGAAGCTTGCCAAGTAGAAGGAAAAACCTCTAAGCACCTTGTACATATCATCAGAGCCTTCACTACAATGCTAAGAGGTACTATTGTTTTCCCAATCTTATATATTTTGGCAGTGGAGACTCTAAAGCCCATTCTCCAAACCAGTGGCTTCCAAACATGACTGAGCCTGCATCCCTTTCCGTAAAGATGATTTTAGCACTTACCTCTGAGTGTGTGTGTGTGTGTGTACTGTGTCTATCTAAATAAGTATACGTTTATATACTGAAATTATTTAAACATGTATAGAGTTGTGCATGATATATACACATATGTGCATATGCATATATGTACATTATACAGACCTTTCTGTACATCTCACTCAGAGACAACTACTCCACACCACTTTACTGCACTGCTTCCTGATTCTGTCCGTAACGGGAATGAATAATCTACCTCCATTCTACTCCCCCTGTCCAACTAACCTTATGTTTCGCTCTGGAAGAGGGGATGGGAACCCCATCTAAGAACATGATCGAGGAAATATTTCTTTTTAAAATATATTTTTTTAAGACTTTATTTATTTATTTAACAGGGAGCGATCACAAGCAGGCAGAGAGGCAGGCAGAGAGAGAGGAGGAAGCAGGCTCCCCGCCGAGCAGAGAACCCGATGTGGGGCTTGATCCCAGGACCCTGAGATCATGACCTGAGCCGAAGGCAGAGACTTTAACCCTCTGAGCCACCCAGGCGCCCCATGGAAATATTTCTTTTTAAATAAAAAGCAATCATTTTCAAGTTTGAACTAGATCTTCATATTGCTAAATATGTTTTGGCAGCATTCCTTAATGAGGTTTGTTTTTTTTTTTTTAATATGCAAAGGTGAGTTCCACTGGCTTGCAAATCCTATTCATCTCTTCTGAATTCTCTTTGCTGGCAAGATCTTAAATGCCTCCAACAAAAGACTGAGTATCTTATATGTGTTTCAGCATTCCGTACCACCCAGTAAAGGACTAAATACATCAGGAAACCTCTGTCCTTTGGTGATGGCTTTGTTGGAAAAAGAAAGGAGAATTCTTACTTCAGCTGTAGAATAGGAATTACTCTTCTGTGGTTGCAAAGTGCCCCAGACACAGCAGGAAGGCAGCTGGGCTGCTCTGATGTCCTGAGCGTGTATGGCTGGGGATGCAGAAGATATCTTCTAATGAATGGGTGCTGGAAAAGATGCCAGGGCTGTCACACAGCCATCTCCAAGGCACTGTGAAAAGGAGGGCCGAGAAGCCAGATCAATGGAGATGAGAACCCCCCAGTTCCACATGATCACCCTAACTTCCACTTTTCCGGTGGAGGCTTCAGGACAGTGGCTGAAGCTCCCTCTTGGACTTAATACTGTCCACAACTCCATGCTTGCTTCTTATCCATATTTCTATTTCTATGGGACAGACTGAGGACTACCCAGTCACTAACTTCATGGGAGGCGTTCAGCCTTATTTGCTCAACTGAAAAAAAAAAAAAAAAAAAAAAAGGCACTGAAGTTAATGCAACTTTCCAGGGGTCTTCCAGCTCTGGCCATGTCTACCCTACATCTTTCCTTTTTCCTGACCTTTCCTCCCTTCCCATCCTCATCTTTCAGAATGAAGCAACTAGGGACAGGAGGATTTGTCCTGAAAACTACCTCCATCTGGGGCATTGTTGTTGATCAGGGAGCTGCAAAGGGAAGCTTAAGAGAGGGCTGAGTCCTTTCCTTCCACAGGATGCATGCACATATCCCATTGTCTAACATGTTTTCCAGCTGACATTTCAACTAACTATCCCCATGTTGGTGCTTCTTCAAGTCAAAGTCTGTTTTGCACTCTTTGGAAAGAGCATAAACCATGACAAATGGCCTCAGTGTAGGCATATGGTGATGCATTGGTTTCCTAGTTTTCTGGGATGTATTAGTAAACGTATTGTCCCCAAATGTAATGTTAAAAAAAGCAATGAACTCACCACCATGCATGGAACGTTGACAATGTGAAACAGATTAGATTTATGGAAGCCTCAGAGACAGCCCTTAATTTTTAGTAGAACATTGCCTTTTATGTCCATCCTGAGTGAATTTCAATTGCCTTCCCCCTAAAACCTTGTTTTCCCCCTAAAAGAAGGTTTGAAGATGGTCACAGTGGTTAAGAATTAAAAAGTTGTTCTTTTTTTCTTAAGTGTGTGTATTAGTTAGAATTTGTATTTGGTTATGATTAACAAAGATACAAGATACAATGGCAAAACTCGATTGGAACTTTGTTCTCTCTCCTGCATCCCGAAGTTGGGAGGGGAATTGTTCATCCTGGTACAGTGATTCCAAGATGGCCCCATTGTTCCAAGTACCTTCACTTCTGTTCCACTAGCTTTACTTCATGATTCCATACGTGAGGTTGTCTTCTCATTACGAGATGGCTACTGCAGCTCCAGACCTTTTGTCTGAGTTCCAGGCAGGGAGAGGAATGGAGGGGAAGGGCAAATGGGCACAAACGAGTCAGGTAAGAGACCTACTTAACAACTTCTACTTAGATTTCATTGGTTAGAACGTCAACTATCTGTTCCTATACCCAAGGAAAGCTGGAAGATGCAGATTTTTGCTGGGTACATTGACACTGCCCCCCCTAAATCAGGGTTCCTTGGAAGGAGAGAATGAATTTGGGATAGGCTACTGTCCTAGTGGGGTTGTTTGTCCTCCTAAAATGAATCTGTTTGTTTGGTAAGCCTGAAAACTATGGAAAAGGAAAAGAAAGAGATGATGATGATGATGATGATGATGATGATTTTGATGCTAACTACCCAAAATGACCTCCAGCAGCATTTAGTGTAACTGTATGCTTGGTTTTTACTAATAATTGCAATTATTTTTCTGATATATTTTTTCTGATTATAAAAGAAATTTGGGGAAACTCTGAGCAAAGCGTAGAGAAGAAAATAGGAACCATCCATAATCCCATTACCCAGAGAAAAATCGCTATGCTATTTTGTTGCATTTTCTGCCATATATATACATACTTACATATATATATATACTACATATTAATTATCACAGTATTGTGTAACTTGGTATCTTTTCCCATTTTCTAAATAAAACAAGTGAATTTACATATGACCCTAGTTATTGGATCTCTTGTGCCCTTGTAACAGAGCATTCCAAATGGTGGTTGCAGAGCTATTTGGAAAATTCTTTAAGCCAGAGATCATGAATTGTGTAGATAGCATAGACCCATTTTCTCCTGCCCTGCTTCTGGGAGACCATTTGGCAAATCTGGCTACTGTCACTCCCATTTTCAGACCATATCATATGATCTTCTTTCTGAAATTTTTCACCTTAAAAAGTGGCAAGTGCACATGCCAAGAGTAAAAATGATTCTTCGGGGAATGTGAACTGTTGCCCATTCCTACCATGTGTCTCACAGAGGTGGACTTCACTCTGGCTTATAAATCCATAGGACCTCCAAGCTAGGTAGGACCCTCGTGGCTCATCAGTTGGAGCCTCTAATGCAACAGTGAAGGGATCCAGAAAGGAAAAGTACCCTGCTGGCTGGCATGGTCAGTACCCAGGTGCCTTTCTGGTGGTCTTCCACTCTTCTTGAGATACTTTGGACGATCAACTAATTGGTAAACAGCAAAGGTGTCATGACTCCCCCCAAAACACATAACCAACTGCTGTCAGTTGCTAAAGGCTTCAAATGAAGACTAAGGATTGATAACGTGCATAGGGTGGCATTTCTCAGATGGTCAACTGCTCTCATATACCTAGATATTTGGAGAAAATACACCACCCACGGCACCTGGGTGGCTCAGTGGGTTAAAGCCTCTGCCTTCGGCTCAGGTCATGATCCCAGGGTCCTGAGATCGAGTCCGGCATTGGGATCTCTGCTCAGCAGGGAGCCTGCTTCTCTGTCTCTCTTTGCCTGCCTCTCTATCTACTTGTGATCTCTCTCTGTCAAATAAATAAATAAAATATTTAAAAAAAAGAAAAGAAAAGAAAATATACCATCCAAAGAAAGCAATTCTATTCTGTGCTCACTATGAGCTCAGACCTTGCTGAATGCTCCAGAGTCATGTTACAGACTTACAAAACCTGCACCCTTCTTGGGGTGATGAAAGGGACATATGAGCCAATGTGGCCCATTCCTACAATGAAACGTCATGCAACCTAAAAGGGAATGAGGAAAAACTACACAAACTGCCATGGGAAGATGACTACAATATGTTGTTAGAAGAACAACACTGATCAGTGGAGGAGTTTGATGAACATGGAGTAAGATCTCTCCTGTGTTTTCAAAGTACAGTTACTTTGGAAAAGTACAGTTACTTTTAACAGTGGCTACTCAATGGAGTGGGATTTTAAGATGGGGATTTGTTTATTTATTTTTACTTTTTTCATTCACATACTTCTGGGTTTTTTTTTTTTTTAAAGATTTTATTTATTTATTTGACAGACAGAGATCACAAGTAGACAGAAACACAGGCAGAGAGAGAGAGAGAAGCAGGCTCCCTGATGAACAGAGATCCCAATGCGGGACTCGATCCCAGGACCCTGAGATCATGAACTGAGCCGAAGGCAGCGGCTTAACCCACTGAGCCACCCAGGCGCCCCTTCTGGGTTTTTTTAAACATAATTGTGCACGACAATCAGTTTCCCCATCATACATTTTGAATCATCACAGTACTACAGAGGGATTGTGACAATTAAATGTGCTGCTATGAATAAAATGCTTAGACTTTTGCTGGGTCCATTGGAAGAGCTCAAGAAACATTAGCTGTGATGATGATGATGATGATGATGATGACAACGATGATGAAGAAAGGTGGGTGCCCATAGGCTGTTGCTGAGTATATACATCCACACCAGCTATTTATAGAGCCAATGGATCAGACATACATGCCAAAAGGCTTTGAAATGTGAAAGCATTTTGACCCAGCAGTTCTACTTTCAGAAATTTCTTCTGTGGAAAAAAACACAAAACCGAATACGTATATAAGAGGTACATACAAAGATGAATAAAGAGCAAAATGTTGGCAACAAGCTAAATGTTCAAAACCAGGAATGGTTTAATAAATTATGGTGCACCTTTACAATGGCAGAGTATGCATTCATTGTAGCGATGAATTCATTAATGTGGTAATGCCATAATGATAGAATATTAATGAAAAAGGCAAATTCCTGAAGGGCAAATACATCATGATTCCATTACAGTACCAAAAAAGAAATAAACGTAAGTATCTCTAAAAGGACATGTGCTTAAATATTAGCGGTCCTGAGCCCTTGGCAGTTGTGAAAATTGTTTTCTTTTTACTTAGGTGCAGTTTCCAATTTTTCTGTAGAACTTGTGCAAGTATTTAAAAGAAAGGCAAGGGGCCTTTGGAGGAGCATTTCATAAAGCAGCTTCCATGCCAACACCCGGGCCTCGGGATGCCTCTGCCTGGGGGCCGAGGAGATGGATGCCTGCGAGGACCACAGGGGGTAGTTTTTTCAGTTTCTAGAGCAGACTCAGCTGACATGGAACTAGTGTCCTGGTCTGACTCAGCAGACAGACTTTGGGATGTTTATTAAAGGCCCAAAGAAGGAAATAGGTGAGAAAATTTGGGCCATGTCACTGTAATCAGCAAACCCCAAAATAGGTACCAAATTCTTACAATGACCACTCCTCCCATTTTGCATGGAACAGTCCCGGTCGGTTTTTTGACCCAGTATAATCATGAATAACACCCTTTTCGTTCTTGGTCACCCTATCTATTTGGGGTTTGCTCATTTGTCTGATCATTTTCTTTAATTTGTTCTTCTAGCTGCTCTGTTTCCTCTACATTGAAGTTAGTTAAAGGATTGATTCAGGTTCAACTTCTTTTTTTGGCAAGAATTCTTCATAAATATCTCTGTTTGGTGTATACTGCCTCATGTAAGGAGTTACACGATGTCTGATTGCCCCACCTTTAGTGATACTCAAATTGACAAGTGGATTCAGGTGATGGCAGCATGATCAAGCCATTGTAAAGTTCTTCATCAACCTTTCATCTCATGGTTTCACCCATTCTTGATCATCATCTGCATTACTGTATTCGAGGTTAGAAAATAGTTCCAACTCTATCATTCCTTCCATATTTGTTGAATCGAATTCTTTTGTAAAGAAGAATGTCCCTTGGGGTCCCTGGGTGTCGCAGTCTGTTGGGTGTCCCACTCCTGATTTCAGCTCAGGTCATGACCTCAGGGTCTTGAAACCAACCCCTGCTTCCAGCTCCACACTGGGCATGAAGCCTGCTCAAGATTCTCTCTCACCCTCTCCCTTGGACTCTCCCACACCCTCTCTCTCTCTCTCTCTCTAAAAGAAGAAGAAGGAGGAGGAGGAGCTTGAGGAGGGGGAGAGAAGAAGAAGGGGAGGAAGAAGAAGAAGAGGAATGTTCCTCATTAATTAGGACTCTCTAGTACAGTTTATACAGGGAGGACAGATAAATGCTTGTCTCTTTCCTTTTAATGGTCAATTTTCAGAGCAGAGCAAGAAGTTGAAACTGTAGTTACTTCCGATGGTGTCCAGGGTTTTTTTGTGTGTTTCGAACTTTTTTACTTGTTTGCTTATTTTCTGATGGGGAGATTTCTTTTTTCTCTTTCTTTTTAAAAACGTTTGGTATTGGGACATCTGGGTGGCTCAGTCAGTTGAGCATCTGCCTTTGGCTCAGGTCATGATCTCAGGGTCTAGGGATTGAGTCCCATATTGGGATCCCTGTTCAGCAGAGAGCCTGCTTCTCCCTCTGCCTGCTGTTCCTCCCCCACTTGTGCTCATTCTCTCTCACTGTCTCTGACAAATAAATAAATAAAATCTTAACATATATACATATTTTATACATATATATACATAAAATATGTATATATTTTATATATTTATATAATATTTTATATATTATGTAAAATCTTATATATAAGATATAAATAAAACCTTATTTTATTAATATCTTATATATAAATAATGTATGTATATCTATATACACACATAAATAAAAAGTTTGGTATCCTTATGAATTCATCAACTTCGTATATATTTAATTTAAATACATCTATAAAACAAATTACCCTCATAAATTAGGAGCTGTGTTTATTAGTCAGGGTTCTCCAGTGAAGCAGAACCAATAGAATGTGTATGCACAGAGAGAGATAGATTTATTTTAAGGAATATTCTTACACAACTGGGGACTGACAAGTCCAAAATCTGCAGCGCAAGCAAGCTGTCTGGTAAGCCAGAGAAGAGTTGGTGTTGTAACACAAGTCCAAAGGCTTCTAGGAGCAGGAGAGCCCTCCTCTTCCTTGGGAGACCTCCATCTTTTTCTCTTAAGGCCTTCAGTTGATGGGATGAAGCCCACCCACATTTGGGAGAGTTTTGGGGAGAGGCTTTACACAGAGCCTACTGATTTAAATGTTAATCTCATCTGAAAAATATCTTCACAGCAACATCTAGACTGACGATTGATCAAATATCTGGGTCCCATGGCCTACACAAATTGATGCAAAGAATTAATCAACACATTATTTCTAACAATACAAATTATTCCAAACAATACAAATGCAAAATGAACGGTAGAATCAACCTTTACCCTGGGTGCTCAAGATGCAAAAGGACACTTGAGCTGAGCCAAACGAGAAAGATTTGAATTAGTCATTTCTGTATGTTCTACTGGCTTAGGTGCTAGACTGAGAGCTGGCAAAAATGATCCCAGTTCTACCTCTTCTCATGTAACCTTGTGTATTTTTGTTCGTTCACTGAGTTTCAGATTCTTCATCTGAAAAGCAAGAATAACCTCTGTCCTACCTGCCCCTATACTTTGTTACGGCAGCCAAGAGAAATTGGGTATATTAAAGCATTTGGGAACCTGCATGTTATACCATACCAGATGTTATTATACTACTTTCTGTTAAGAGTCAACAAACTGCAGGGGTGCCTGGGTGGGCTCAGTCCGTTAAGCGTCCGACTCTTGATTTCAGCTCAGGTCATGATCTTGGAGTCGTGAGATCGAGCCCTGCATTAGGCTCCATGCTCCGTGGGGAGTCTGCCTGAGATTCTCTTGCTCCCTCTCCCTCTGTCCTTTTCCCACTTGTGTTTTCTCTCTCTCTCTCTCTCTCAATAAAAGGAGAAAGAAGGAAGGAAGAAAGAAAGGAAGTGAGGGAGGAAAGAGAAAGAAAGAAAAGAAAAGAAAGAGGAGAGGAGGAAGGAAGGAAGGAAAGAAACAACAAACCGCAGATGTCCAGCAAGTGTGCTACAGCCCTAAGGACATGATGATAGCCCCATGATGATACTCCATGGCTTTCTCTTCCTTTGTGAGAGGCCATCTCTTTTAGGTCCCACATTTTAAGAAGAGGGGAAATTGTTACTCCGCTAAGGGGAAAAGAATCAGTGTTAATTTTTCATATGAGTATCTTGGCTTCTAAATTCCTATTTCCCCCAGAGCCCCCAGGGTTCTCTGTGTCAACAGTGTAGTATGGACCAGTGCAGGGGATAAATAACGGGCTTATTTCATTCACTCGGCCATTCAGTAAGAATCTGTCAAACAGGGGCACCTGGGTGGCTCAGTGGGTTAAAGCCTCTACCTTTGGCTCAGGTCATGATCCTGGGGTCCTGGGATCGAGCCCCACATCGGGCTCTCTGCTCAGCAGGGAGCCTGCTTCCTCCACTCTCTCTCTCTCTGCCTGCCTCTCTGCCTACTTGTGATCTCTGTCTGTCAAATAAATAAATAAATCTTAAAAAAAAAAAAAAAAAGAATTTGTCAAACACCCATGACCTATGAGACACTATGCCTGGTGCTTTTGGAAACACAGAAATGAATCAAATCCAGAGTCTGTCCTCAAGCAATTTGCAGGTTAAGAGGAAGAAGCCACGGACACCTGAGTGGGTCAGTCAATTAAGCGTCTGCTTTCAGCTCAGGTCATGATCTTCTGGGTCCTGGGACTGAGCCCTGGGTCCCGCTCCCTGCTCAGCTGGGAGTCTGCTTTCTCCCTGCTTCTCCCTCTGCCTCTGACCCTCACCTTGATGTCTTATGCTGTCTTGTGCTTGTTCTGTGTCTCTCTCTCTCTTTTTCTCTGTTAAATAAATAATCTTTAAAAAAGAGGAAGAAACCATAATTTTAAAAAAAAACTATAATATACAATATAGAAGAGAGAGATCATTAACATCTGTGAAAGTTCAGAGGAAAAACCAGTAAGTTTTCTTTTTTTAAGATTTTATTTATTTGAGAGAGAGAGCACAAGCCGGGGGTGGAAGAAGAGAAGGTAGTGCAGGGGGAGAGGCAGAAGCAGACTCCCTGCCAAGCAGGGAGCCTGACGCAGGGCTTGATCCCAGGATCCTGAGACCTGAGCCGAAGACAGACGCTTACCCGACTGAGCCACCCAGGTGCCCCTCAGAGGAGGAAACCGGTTTCAAAGGAAG
Source organism: Mustela nigripes (assembly GCF_022355385.1). Lineage (NCBI taxonomy): Eukaryota > Metazoa > Chordata > Mammalia > Carnivora > Mustelidae > Mustela > Mustela nigripes. The sequence goes on along the minus strand of NC_081572.1, from coordinate 29,636,637 downwards.
GTTCCAGACAGCTTCTTGGAAGAGGCGGCACTTCGCCAGACTGAAGAATAGGAATAGATGTGGGCCTGTGCGGTGGGGCAGGGCGAAGCAGATGGAGTAAGGACGGGGATGTGTAGATGGGGCGGAGAATACAAGCTACTTGAAGAGCAGCAGTAGGAAGGGTGTTTGGACATGTGCTATTTGTAGCAATTGACGAATTCTCTCCTCTTCCTCTAACTTCTTCTCTACGATTTTGGAAAGGAGAAAAAGACTTCCTTTGTCTAGCTCACTAACGACAACTAATGGGTAGCAAGAGGTTATATCCAGTTGGTCAGCTCAGTGGCAAGGGTTCTCGTCAAATACCTACCTATTCGATAAGTTGAAATGTTATTGTGATGATAATGCTGCTCGCCGGCTTTAAAATTCTATGATTCTCGGAAGCCAAATCTTGTCTAAAAGTTGTAAACATTTTAGATATAAACCTTTCTTAGCTAGAGATCCCATGTCCATGCTTCCTAAACAGAAAATACAGAACTGAATTTAGCCTCCTTGATGACTCGGAGTCATCTTCAAAAACAGAAGGGATCCGGCTGTACCATACCACAGCACTGCCAGGATCTGTGCAGGCACAAAGTATTATTTATCCCTAAACCTAGGGGCTTCAGATTGCCCGGTTACAATTTTTTCTTTCTTTTTTTCCTGCCTTGTTGCTGGGCATTCCACACTCAGATTTGGGTGCTATCTGCTTATCTACCTATCCTATCCCATTTTTTTTTCTGTCTGTTTGCTGCTTCTCTTCTACCTGAGGTTTGGAAGTTAGATAACCAAGTTCTGTTAGAATTACATGGAAAATAAAGCCTATTGCTAAGCTCTGAGTAAGGGTCTAAGAGGATTGCCGACATGTAAAGTATCTTGAGACTTAGTGCCATCTGGTCTGGCTGTTTAATTAAAGGTATGTGTGTGAGGGAGGGGGGAGGGAAGGGGGGCAACAGAGACAGAGAGAGGGAGGGAGGGGCGAGGAAGGGAGAGAGAAAGTACGTCTGCATGTGTGTGCACATATAAATGTAATTTTTTCCCTTATGGTTTTTGACTGTGAGTATGGGACAACTAAGTCCAAGATAAATACAAGATGACAGGATATAATTTGCTTAGAGAAGCTGGGAAAGCACAGAAAAATCTAAGATAAGAAGGAATTTTGTAACATTGCATATAAGAGATGATCATGATTGCTTCTGCTAGGATGACTTTAAGATAGAGTGAGGAGCGACCATTATCTCTGAGAAACAGTCGTTACGTGAACAGTCCAAATTCCTCTGGGGGGAAATTGAAGGAAAATGATGATTACACGCGAGGTCTCCTGATTCTAAACTAGACTTCCTTCAACTACTATAAAATACTAGCCACATGATAATTATTACTAGAAATCAAAAGAAATCCTGTACCTTTGTGCTTCTACATCACATTGAGGGCATCTGAGCAAAAGATGTAGGCTTGGAGTAAGTCAGTGTATGTCCAGAAACAACCCATAAGCATGCTAAACACAAATACCCAGAGAATCTGTTTAAAAATACTGATGCTCGGGTGCCTGGGTGGCTCAGTGGGTTAAGCCGCTGCCTTCGGCTCAGGTCATGATCTTGGGGTCCTGAGATCAAGTCCCGCATCGGGCTCTCTGCTCAGCAGGGAGCCTGCTTCCCCCCCCCCTCTCTCTCTCTGCCTGCCTCTCCGTCTACTCGTGATTTCTCTCTTTCAAATAAATAAATAAAATCTTAAAAAAAAAAAAATATGGATGCTCAGGCCCCATTATCAAGAGTCTATTTTAGCAGATCTTCTGGATGGGGACCAGAAGTCTGGGAGAGAGTTCACCCTTAAATACTTAAGCATACAACTCCTTCTTAACTACAATACCACTATAACACCAGGTTTTGAATTTTATGAGAAACCCAAATTGTGTTTGTGCATCCAACCATTTCGTATGTAGGCCTGGGGCTCTAGGTAGCCAGAAGGTCATTGCTTTTTTTTTCCCCAGAGCACACCCTTCTTCCTGCCCCTGCCTTTCCTGTTCAGCTCACAGTGTACTTCTCAGTCCCCTTCACCCATGCCTGTGCCAAAAGAACACAGTATCTAGGCATGCGTGAGATCCCATCCCCAATTGCTTCTGTTCTACCTCTCTCTGCTTCTGGTGCTCAGCTGCAAGTGGTGATGAGGTTACTGTTGGACACCCTAACCAGCCGGGTCCTGCTTCGTAGGAAAGTCAAGGCTTTTTCAGCAGTCATTTCTACAGGGTTGAACGCCTTCTACACCTGTCAGAGTCTACAGGAATCTGCAGCAACAGGAATGCTTACTGAGAATACACAAAAGCGTGATATATCACGCTGGAAATACACTTATCTCCCATCGCTTGCCATACACTTCACAACTAGTATCTCCTTTTAGCCTCACAGCAAACCTGTAAGGTAATGAATCCTAGAGTCCTGATTGAAGAGATGAGGAAACAGAGGCCCAGCCAGAGAGGTTAATAACTTGGCCAAGAGCATGCCCAGTAAATGATAGGGTCAACATCTGAACCCAGATCTGTAGGACTCGTGCTATGGGTTGAATGGCACCCCCACCCCACTATCTCCATATGAGATCTTCTTTGGAAATAGAGTCGCCCCATAGGCAAGCTAGTGAAAATAAGGATATTAGGGGTGAGCCCTAATCAAACAGGACTGATGTCCTTATCAACACCGGAAATCTGGGCATGGGATAGACACGCAGAGGGAAGATGGTCTGGAAACACACAGAAGAAAGGCAGCTATGTGAGAGGAGCAAAACACCACAAGCCTGGGAAAGCCACAAATGGATGGGAGACAGCAAAAACTAGCAGGGGTGAGGAAGGAATCTCCCTTCGAGCCATCAGAGGGAGCATGGCCCTGCTCACACCCTGACGTCAGACTTCTGGTCTCCGGAACTAGGACACAATGCATTTCTACCGTTTGAAGTTACGCAGTCTCTAGTCTTTGTTATGGCATCCCCAGGAAACTAACACATCTCTCAGACTCTTGAACACATTTTTTTTAAGATTTTATTTTTTTATTTATTAGACAGAGAGAGATCACAAGTAGGCAGAGAGGCAGGCAGAGAGAGAGGAGGAAGCAGACTCCCCACTGAGCAGAGAGCCCGATGTGGGGCTCGATCCCAGGACCCTGAGATCATGACCTGAGCCAAAGGCAGAGGCTTTAACCCACTGAGCTACCCAGGTGCCCCAACTTGAACACATTTTTATAGTGCCTCCCTGAAAAGCTGAAAATTTACCTATGTCTGGCTGGGAATGCTACTGGACTAGAAGAGATCATCCTAGAAAACTGCAGTTATCGGCATGAAGGCACAAAAGTAGGGCCAAGCAAATTACCTGTTGACCCAGCCAGAGAACCATGCTGCCAATGAGAAAAACACAAACTCACTCTGCACTTAATCAAACTCAAAGTAGGATCAACCTTAGATGCTTTACTCATAAGGCCCCCAACACTCGGCAAGGCTGGGGTCTCTGCCCTTCTGTGGGTGAGGGAACTGACTGGTCCCCAGTCTCACCGCTGAGAATGAAAAGCCAGCCTTCACACCTGGGTAGCTTCCAACAAGCCCCACTATTCTTTCTGCCTGCTCTGATTTCTTCCCACAGGAAACCCTCCTTAGGGACACTGCCTCAGGATGTGGGCAGATATTAGAAAGAACATTGTGTAAGTACAGTGTTTGCCTCCTGTTTTGTACTTCTCTGTGTCCTTGGCTCTTTTGAGGATTCAGGGATGGGTTTTGGTTTTCGATTTTTCTTTAAAGACCCAGATTGGTCAGTGTGATCAGTCCCAGTTCCTCTATTTGCTGTCTCAGGACACCAATTGTATCTCCCCAATGACCTCATTTCCCCCTTCTGTTGTTGTGCATTCTGCAGTAGAGCCAATAATTACAACTAATTAGCTTAAGAAGTGCCTTGAGATAAGAACAAAAGCACTTGCATTAAAGAATTCAGTCCGTTGGACTTAGGCCCGGATGAACTTGTTCCTAAAGAGGAAGTCTGAACTTCGTCTCCCAGCCAGAGGCACCTCTGATGTCATCAAGACTGATTTTGAGACACCTAAGGGTGCTTCCTCTACCGACTGGGAGGACTACCTAAGTGAAAGCCCTCCTTGTCTTTCCAAGTCCTTGGATGGAAGGACACATTCTGGCCATGGACTGATCGCTGCCCGTTGTCTAAGAGCAACTGTGGAATGAAGACAAAGGAAGGTGATGATTTAAGTTACAGGTGACAAGATGGTGAACTCCAAGAGGGAAGGAATATTGTGTCTGGCATTGCTGTTACTCATTATTTTAATCACCCTTCCTGAATGAGAAATTTTTATAACTACCTTTGTACGAAGTTTATCGTGAAACACTGAGTGATAACCACAAATGCCCCTACCCGGTGTTGAAAGCTCTTAACACTGTTTGCTCTAACTTGTTTCCAGCCAGACTCCCAAACCCTCTTCTACTGGACACCTCCATTCTAACTGGATGACTCCCAAATATGTTTGCCACTTTCTTATCTTCATGTCTCTTGCTCCTAGTACCCCCCCCAGAATCCCATCACAGTTTCATATAGGTGAAAGGGGACCATCCATGATCTATGCAGGGACTGGCTTTACAAGAACCCCCTAAAGGGCTTATTAGAGATTGCTGAGCTCTACTCGCAGATGATTCTGATGCACAGCTAAATTTGGGAACTCCTAAGAGCCCAGACTCACTCGCCCAGTGCAGGATGCCCCTCTCTACCACCCTAAAACATGGAAATTAGCATCTGCTTGAACACTCTTTGTAGTCCTGAATTCTATTTTTAAACAATGATTGCCAAAATTTCTGCCATATGTGGAGGTTATATTATCTTCTCTGTAAATCCTACTATTTGACCTAAATCTCTCATTTGAATCTACCCAAAAGTAGTCTAATACCTGGGTTCAATGATCCAGTTTTCAATGATCTAGCTAGATATTAGGTTTTCCATGATCTAGATAGGTGTTACTTCCCACTCATTTCCCTGACTGCACCCCCCCACCACCACTTAAGGCTCCAGAGTTTCTGGCTAACCACCCCTACTTCCTTCAAATACAAATCATAATTCATCATCCTGATCCTTGCCAGAACGCCATGAGATAGGTAGTATTAATTAGTTCCATGGTATAGATGAGGAAACGGAGACTGTGGGAGGTTACATAACTTCCCCAAGTTCACACAATACATGTCAGATCTTGGACCTGAACAAGTCCACTTGACTCCAAAGTGGGAGGCCTTAACCGTTTTTGCTGTATCGCCACCAGTTAGTTCATTCTTTGGACCATCCCCAATTTTAATATCTCTCATTAAATGTGATATCCAGAATGGGTCACAATGTTCACAAGCTTGCCTGGCCAGCACAGAGTCCAGAGTCCTCTTGCTGTCTACTATACACTTCTGTTAACACAGCCCACAGGGATCTTGGTGATTCCTGGCGGTTCCATCACGTGGTTAACCAATACCACTTTAAACTCCTGGTCTGTTCTCATGTGGACTGCTTGCAGGAATTATTTCTTTTTCCATAATTGCCATTAGTTGCCTGTAATGTGCAAATCAAAGAACTACCGGCAAGGGATAAAGGCGTGGGTATGAAAAAGAGAGCAAATGAAAGAAAGGTAGGGGAGTGTTACGAAGGGAAGAGATGAAAGAACAGGCTTCCAACCATGGCACTGGCATCCTGAGACTGCCAGGCAGAGAGATCTTAGGGAGACTCAAGCTTTTTCCAACTTTGTGACTAATGTTACTTTGCGACCATATGACCCCAGGAGCCTGAGCAGAGGAGTGGGGCGAATGCTCAAAGCTACCTCTAACTGTAAATTTAATTTATTTTAAACCCAAGTTAGGGAATTTTCTTCTATTGGAGCTTAATTATCATTGTGTATTTATCTTGTGAGTGTTGGCCCATCCTTTCAAACTTTAAAAGTGTTTTGTTTTGTTTTGTTGTTTAACCTGATTCTGCAAGAGTCAGATTCTACAGGGTCAACACTCCCAGCTCTGAACTGCCCACAAATGGAATTAACATGCCTGCTAAGTCACTAAGAAAAGCATCAAATGGGAATTGATCCTGGACAGGTAGCAGTGTGATAGAAATGCAAGGTCATGGCACACCTGGGTGAAGCAGTCAGTTAAAGTGTCGGACTCTTGGTTTTGGCTCAGGTCATGATCTCAGGGTCATGAGATCTAGTCTGTGCTCAGTGCCAAGTCTGCTTGAGAGGCCCTCTCTCCCTCTCCCACTGACCTCCTGCTCTTGGACTCTCTCTCTCACTAAAATAAATAAATCCTTAGGGGCACCTGGGTGGCTCAGTGGGTTAAAGCCTCTGCTTTCTGCTCAGGTCGTGGTCTTCGGATCCTGGGATCGAGCCCCACATCGGGCTCTCCGCTCAGCAGGGAGCCTGCTTCCTCCTCTCTCTCTGCCTGCCTCTCTGCCTACTTGTGATCTCTGTCTGTCAAATAAATAAATAAAATCTTAAAATAATAATAATAATAATGATTTTTTAAAATAATAAAATAAAATAAATAAATCTTTTAAAAAAGGAAAGAGAGACAAAGAGACAAGGAAAGAAAGAAAAGAAAGAGAAAGAGGAAGAAGAAGGAAGGAAAGGAAGGAAGGAAGAAATAGAAGGTCAGGCTGGGAGAGTTTTGTGTCTGGCTTGTTCATCACTGACTGCCCAGAAGGTAGCACAGAGCTCAGTATCGGGTGAATGCAGCATCAAGCCTTGTATAAATTAATCGATTAATTAAGACATTTCTCCAATTTCATACCATAGAATATTAGCATATCCTAGCTGAAAAGGCATCTCAAAAGTTCTCTAACTCAACCTTTCCCTGTACAGAGTCAGAAAACGGAACCCAAAGAGGAACAATGATCTACCTCAAATCACTTACTTGGGGAATAAAACAGATCAATGACCAAGGCTTCCTATTTTCTAACACAGAGTACTTTCCACCCCATCAAGCAGTGGACCTGATAATCAACACTCTCTTATTATATGTGTCCACCTCCTAATTGTACTACTACAATCAAGCCTGGGCAATCCTATGGAAAGCCCAAGTAGGACAGAAGAAAACTTTTTCCTTCTGACTCAGAAGCCAAAATTCTCTTGGGCTAATCTAGAGAAATCTGTAGCTCCTTGGTATGACACTGGTCATAATGAAGGAAAAGACTCTAACAGGGAGTTCCAAAAAGTAGCTCTGAGGTCCTATGAGTGGAGCACAGAGGTCTTCCATCATCTTTCCTTATATACAGCAGCAGGCCTCTAAGAGAGCAAGAACTTGACCACATCGGGGGCCCATGACCCCTTGAGCCTGAGCATTCTCTCTCTGGGCCTGACCTATTATGAATTCTGCTATCCAAAATCACAATGAACTTCAAGTGCTATAGGTTATGGAGGGCCTACCAAGTGCCAGATCCCCGTATTGGGGTTTTACACTCTTTATTTCAAATTCTTGGGACAACCTGGAATGCTAGCTTTCATTAGCCCATTTTCCAAATGAGAAAAGGAAGATCCAGAGAGGTTAAATAACTCTTCCAAGGTAATAAGTAGAGAAGGTAATATTGGAACTTGCCTCTCCATCTAAAGCCAAGATTTAAGGCAAGGCCATATACTTCCTACGACACCAGACTGCTTGCCCCCAAATCTGTCCTAAATTATTTTAAGTTTAACCTCAACTAGCCCCCAAAGAAGTTGCCGAGAAGAATATAAATTTGGTTGCTACCCATATGCATGGTTTTTCCCATCTGCCATTCCAGACCAGTCTCCCAGTGGACTCCTAACATAGCCTACATTTGCAGCTGTTTTCCACAAGAGCTCTCTGCCCCGATTTGTTCTATTTACTAACCATTATTAAGAATCATGGGATGCCTGGGTGGCTCAGTTGGTTAAGCAGCTGCCTTCAGCTCGGGTCATGATCCCAGCGTCCTGGGATCGAGTCCCACATCAGGCTCCTTGCTCGGCAGGGAGCCTGCTTCTCCCTGTCTCTGCCTACCACTCTGTCTGCCTGTGCTCACTCTCGCTCCCTCTCTCTCTCTCTGACAAATAAATAAAATCTTTAAAAAAAAAAAAAAGAATCAAAACCAATATGATTTCAAGGATATTTAACTCATTCAGTACTAAGTGGGAACAGGTGGATGGAGTGGGGAAGGCCCTTTTTTTCCACTGAAGAAATGAAGATCATAACAATAAATGAGTTACATTTTTCTGAGTACTCACAGGAATGTATTTGTTTTCTGTTTTTAAATGCACAGCACAATTTTTACGTAAATGAATAATTTGTTTATTTTTTTAATTTACTATAGTATAATTTCCATAGAATAAAATGCAGCCTGTTAGGGTGCACAAGTCTGTGAATTTTGACTATACACTTGTTATTATGGACTAAACTGGGTACCCCCCCCCCAAATTATACGATGACATCCTAACCCTCAATATCACTGTAGTTGGGGTTAAGGCCTTTCCGGAGGAAATTAGAGTTAAATGAAGTCCTTTAGGTAGGACTCTAATTGCTGTTCTTTTTTTTTTTTTAAGATTTTTATTTATTTATTTGATAGACAGAGAGAGATTACAAGTAGGCAGAGAGGCAGGCAGAGAAAGAGGGCGAAGCAGGCTCCCTGCCGAGCAGAGAGCCGGATGTGGGGCTCGATCCCAGGACCCTGAGATCATGACCCGAGCCGAAGGCAGAGGCCCAAACCACTGAGCCACCCAGACGCCCCACGAATTGCTGTTCTTAATATGAGAGGAAATGGTACTAAAAGTGTGCTCACACAGAGGAAAGGCCATGAGAGGTACACAGCAAGAAGGTGGCTATCATGTGTATTAGGAAAGGGGGCCACAGAAGAAATTAACCCTGCCAACACCTTGATCTTGAACTTCCAGTCTCCAAAAACTAAGAGAAAATACATTTCTGTACTCACCCCCCATCTGTTGTATTTTACGGCAGTGCTAACCAATGAATACAATTGTGTAACCACCACCATCATCAAGATACAGACTATTTCCATCATTCCAAGAAGCCCTTGAATAGTCAACCCTCTTCCCCCACCTCTGGTCCCTGGCAACTACTAATCTGATTTCTGTCCAAGTAGTTTTAGCTTTTCCAAAATGTCATGTAAATGGAATCAAACACCATAGCCTTCTGAGTCTGGCTTTTATTCACTCAGCGTTATGGTTTGAGATTCATTGACTTCGTTGCATGGAGAATCCTTGCTTTTTGATGAAGATGTTTTGACAGCATCTGACCAGGAGAAAAGAGAGAGAAGCAATAGAAATAGAACAATGGTTTTGGTGAGTATGGTGATGTTGATCAAGAATCAGGTATTTGAGAAATGGAATGCACTCAAAATATGGTACAAATAATTACTTTAGATTTTCCCCAAATCTAGTTTAGACAAATCTCTCTCCCTTTGCTCTCTTTCTTTGGCCTTAGGTCAGAGGTGAGATAATAATCTTTCTCAGTTTCTATATCCTATTATCCTTAGCCTATGTGAGGCCTCACTCCTGTTTTAATTTTATTATATCTCACAATTTATTCTTTTTTTTTAATGATTTTACTTATTCATTTGACAGACAGAGATGACAAGTAGGCAGAGAGTCAGGCAGAGAGAGAGGGGGAAGCAGGCTCTCCACTGAGCAGAGAGCCCAATGCAGGGCTCGATCCCAGGACCCTGAGATCATGACCCGAGCCGAAGAGGCTTAACCCACCGAGCGACACAGGCGCCCCTCACAATTTATTCTTTATATCACTGCTGTTCCTCTCTCCCCAGACTCTCTGTTAAAGGAGTTCACCATATGTGCTTAGGTGTATATAGATCTTTAAAACATATACAGTGCTGGTTTGCATATTTATGTGTTAAATATACATAAATGGTATTGTGGCATAGAGTATGTACTGGTTCTCTTTCACTCAGCACTCTTTTAAAGATCTATCCATGGGGCGCCTGGGTGGCTCAGTGGGTTAAGCCTCTGCCTTCGGCTCAGCTCATGATCCCAGAGTCCTGGGATCGAGCCCCACATCGGGCTCTCTGCTCCACGGGGATCCTGCTTCTTTCTCTCTCTCTGTCCGCTGCTCTGCCTGCTTGTGATCTCTATCTGTCAAATAAATAAAATCTTTAAAAAAAAAAATAGAGATCTATCCATAATGAGTTAATGTATAGTCGTTTGTAACCTGTAAAGAACTCTACAAATATTTACTACTACTACCTCTAGAGGTATTAATAAAGGTGATTCATTCGAGAAATCTTCCTGAGCACCTAATACATTCTATGTACTTTGTTAAACCCTACCTAGAGAGGCATAATTTTTTTAAAAGACACAAATACAGTAAATGAATAATTGCATAACTAACTACATAAATATATAACTATATAAACATAAATATAAAAATGATCATAGTAATCCTAAATTCATAAATAACTGTGGTACGAGAGTTTCTAACAGGAGGTCCTAACTTTATCTTGAGACTCAGGGACAGCTTCTCTGGGACACTCGAGCCAGTTTTTGTCCCATATGCTCAGGCTCATGAAAGACCCATTAAAAACCATACATATGTTATATATACCAAGTGGGTTTTCCATTTTTTTCCAAAAGGGAACATCTGAACCATAACAAAAACAACAAAAATCTAGGACTGAGCTTTGGAAAATTGGGTGTCGGGACTGCTTTGAAGGGATGAGTCAAACCCAGATGAGCAAGAGGCAACATTTAAAACTGGAATAATCAACAATGTAAGTCAACTTCCCATTCCACGCAAGTAGATGTCAGCAGCAGCATACCAGCATCATCAGAAGTCTGAATTAACCTTCTCTTGCCATACCTTTGTGACTATGGTCTGTTTGTCTGCGTGGATGGAGGAGCAGTTAGAGACATAAGTAATAGAATGGCCAGACACAGGATTGAGTCATTCATTACTCTCAGCTTTGGTACGGTGGCACCAAGAGGGGGGAAAAAAAATTCTAAATTCAGGAAACAGGATTAATGTCCTCAGACTGACTAAGCAGCTTCCACTGTATAAATTTCAATATAATATAACATAAGAAAGAGGGACAAGAGAGAAAAATGCATAACCTAAAAACAGAGCATATACCCAAGTATGGTCGCTCAGAGAGCAGGCAAATCCCAGCTCTATTCCCATTAGCGTGGAGAGTAGTTTTTCCCTTTGGTGAGAAAGCCAGATAAAGATCTCGAACACTGTCAACAGGATTTTTTTTTTTTTTTTTAATGCAATCCTCTGTAAACACTATTCTTCATTTGCAGAGCATTTGTGTATTTTCTAACAATCTAACAATGCAGACTTACTTGAAAAGAGCCTGGGTGATCCTCTCCCAATCTCCTCCTACCCCATGAACTCATCTCTTCAACGTTGGCATCCGTGTGTTGCGGGGGGGAAACGCTTCAACTGCTTACTGACTAGCCCGTCCTCTGGCTGAGAAAGTCTGACATTGCAAACTGCTATTTAGGAGTCCCCCAACTGTTGGATGTTTATTGCTGCCTAAAAGACGAAAAGATCATGGCCCACTTCAAATGCATTTTCAGCCTCTCAGTTTGCCCTTTTAATGGGTTGACATGAGTGGAGAATTAATAACAAAAGTGAGTACAGGGGTGCCTGGGTGGCTCAGGGGGTTAAGCCTCTGCCTTCGGCTCAGGCCCTGATGTTGGGGTCCTGGAATGGAGCTCTGTATCGGACTCTGCTCAGCAGGGAGCCTGCTTCCTCCTCTCTCTCTCTCTCTCTCTCTCTCTCTGCTTGCCTCTCTGCCTGCCTCTCTGCCTGCTTGTGATCTCTGTCAAATAAATAAATAAAATCTTAAAAAAATAATAAGTTTAAAAAAGTAATACAAAGTGATGAAATGTATCCTTAAGCCCCAAAGAGTCAACTTACATAATTATTGTTTAGTCTCACCACTTTACTGTTTGAATATGGTTCCCAGTAACAGATATTATTAAGCCTTCTTACTGTACTCAAGAGAGAAACAAAAGGGCACCTGGGTGGCTCAGTCATTAAGCATCGGCCTTCAGCTCAGCTCAAGATCCCAGGGTCCTGGGATAGAGCCCCACATCCAGCTCTCTGCTTAGTGGGAAGCCTGCTTCCTCCCTCTCCTACTCCCCCTCCTTGTGTTCCCCTCTCTCGCTGTGTCTCTCTCTGTCAAATAAATAAATAAAATCTTAAAAAAAAAAAAAAAAACACAGAGAGAGAGAGAAAGAAACAAAATTAACAAGACTACAGAGCCACAGCTCTTAACCTCCACTCTTTAAAGGGACTGCCAGTGGTTTAATAGCCATTTTGTTATTACATATCCACACCTACAAATCCATGTGGAAGAAAATAGGGCCAAACCTTCCATCCAATTCTCCAAAGCATCTGTGGCTTCAGGAAAACTCAGGGTCATTACCCTAGATGTGGAATAAGTCATAGCTAAAGGCTACGTGATAAATCATTAAAGGTGAAATGGCACTTCAAAGTCATATAGTTGGATTTAACTTTCTTTTTTTTTTTTAAGATTTTATTTACTTTACAGAGAGAGAGAGAGATCACAAGTAGGCAGAGAGGCAGGCAGAGAGAGGAAGGGGAGCAGGTTCCCTGCTGAACAGAGAGCCCGATGTACGGCTCGATCCCAGGACCCTGAGATCATGACCTGAGCTGAAGGCAGCTACTTAACCCACTGAGCCACCCAGGCGTCCCTGGATCTAACTTTCTTATGCTTACAAATGAGAACACGAAGGCATCACAAGGAAAAGTGACTTGACTCTCATGCCAGATGGAATCAAGAAATGGGCCACACTCTTGTTCTGGAAGGTAAGCTGATGACTAGGAAAGAAGGATGGAAGAAAAGGAAGAAAATTACATTTGCTTGAGAGTGTCAGAAAAGACCTGATGTGGGATGTGGCCTTTGAAATAGTCTCAAATGGTACACTTGGAGAGATCTGACTGGAATGGCCAAGATGTTAGCAGATGGAGTTATGAGTGTCACCTGGAGAAGAAACAGGACGGTTAAGTTGGGGATGTGTGAGTTCGGCTGTTGTGTCCATGTGCCTCCTACAGGACGAGAAGGAGTTGGGACTGGAAAGATAGGTAGACGGTGGCTCTGTTGTGAGTGGCATCAGAGACCAGATGAGAACTTACGCTCCCTGCACAACCCAAGTTAAAGAATCCACAAAGTAGGGGTGCCTGGGTGGCTCAGTGGGTTAGAGCCTCTGCCTTCAGCTCAGGTCATGATCTCGGGGTCCTGGGATCGAGCCCCACATCGGGCTCTCTGCTCAGCAGGGAGCCGGCTTCCCTTCCTCTCTCTTTCTGCTTCTCTGCCTACTTGTGATCTCTGTCAAATAAATGAGTAAAAAATCTTTTAAAAAGTAATTTTTAGGGCACCTGGGTGGCTCAGTGGGTTAAGCCGCTGCCTTCGGCTCAGGTCATGATCTCAGGGTCCTGGGATCGAGTCCCGCATCGGGCTCTCTGCTCAGCAGGGAGCCTGCTTCCTTCTCTCTCTCTCTCTCTCTGCCTGCCTCTCAGTGTACTTGTAATTTCTCTCTGTCAAATAAATAAATAAAATCTTAAAAAAAAAAAAAGTAATTTTTAAAAAATCCACAAAGTAATTGGTAATTACTTTGATAATTGCCAAAGACTGCTTTAAATGCTAATATGTTCTCAGCTTTGGGAAACACTCACAGAAACTAACAGTGCGGTTATAAATCAGCACAGTCTCTCGAAGGAGGTGGTTCGGGCACCAGCAGCAAAATGCTATGAAAGGTGCATAGTTTTGACGGGGCAGTCTTTCTTCCAGGAGTTTATTCTAAGTAAACAATAATGAATGTGCCCAGAGATCTCTCTCTAAGGTTACCTATCAGTTAGTAATTAGACATCACCCGATACCCACACGTAGGGGACAATTTAAGTACATTATGTTCCTTCCTCTAGCTAGAAAGAAAATGACCGTTAAATATCATGTCACAGAAGAGTAGTTAATGAGAAAATATTTGTGATAACTTGTGAAGATTTTTAATTTGCTTTCACTATTTTTACCTTCCCCATTTGATTCTCAAACAAGAAGCTAGAGGTTTTGAACTTGCCTGTGTGCCTTATCTCCCTCCGGGGGAGGAGGGAATGCTGAGGATTCCCAGGGAGCTGGTAATGTTGTATTTCTTGTTCTCAGTATTGCTATAAGGTTTAGCTTCGAAAAATCCATTTAGTGTTCACATGTGCCCTTTTTGGTATATTTGATACCCTGCGATAAAAAAGAAAGTTTTAAATAAAATTTAAACACCAACCTGGGGACTCCTACTGACATTCTCAAAGCATGTCCCTTAGTTGACAAGTACCAAACTTTCAGGAGAACTGTATGATAATTTACACGGTTTGAGGGCCTCTTCAGAGTGAAGGAAAGCAAGAAAGAGAGTGGAAAACAGGAGTGACCTATATGCTTGAAGACCAAGTTCTGTGGGCTCAATTTTGAGGAAGTGCCTGGCTGGTGTACTTGGGGGTGGGGGGCAGGGCGATACGGGTGGGGAGAGCTGGTGACCGTGAGGGAACATGCCTCCCATTCCCAGTCACTGCACAAGAAACTGGGATCACTGAGCAACTTCCTTTTTCTCTCCAAACTTCAGCTCAACCAACTACAAAAGGAAGATATCTGATTTCAATAACAGTGACCTAAGGGCTTTGTCCTCACTGGGGCTTTATGTTCAAGGAAACACATAAAATGGTGGGGGGTGGGGTGGGGTTGGTGTGAGGCAGAGAACTAAACACAGCAACGACTGACGGATTCATTTTTCTTATTAGAAAGCAAACATTGCTAAGGTCACTCTCGGGTCACCCAGAGGCAGGATATAGCTGAGTGATGACGAAGCCCACTTTCCAGAACAGGATGGCCACTATGTGAGCTGAGCACTTGGAGCCAGCAGAGCTGGAACCTTCTGGTCAGATGTTTCCCAGCAAATTCTTGGTGCAGTTCAGCCCCATTAAAAAGCCAACTACTTGGTCCGTCCAGCCTGTCTCCCCACTGGACAGTGTTAGTGATCTACGGGCCAAGGTCAGAGCTCCTACTTCTCCCTTCTGGGGGTTTTCCTTCCAGCTTCACCATCTACCCCAGTTCTATCGCCAACTTTGCTCTGCTCTGTCTATGCACACAACCAGGCTTGCACACATGCATGTATAGTCTGGAATCAATGTGCTATTTTCAAACAAACTGATAGTTTAACATGATGCAGCAGGATTTTTTTAAAAATATTTATTTATTTATTTATTTATTTGACAGATCACAAGTAGGCAGAGAGGCGCACAGAGTGAGGTGGTGGCAGGCGGGGGAAACGGGCTCCCTGCTTGGCGGGGCTCAATCCCAGGACCCTGAGATCATGACCTGGGCAGAAGGCAGAAGCTTTAACCCACTGAGCCACCTAGGTGCCTCTGCAGCAGGATTTTTACACTAACAGTACCCAGACTGCATTCTGTAGAACGCCTATACTCAAGGACCTTCACACAAAAGGATATTGGTCAAATATGTCTGGGGAATTCTGAGTTTGTTGCAGTGTTTTTTTTTTTTTTTTTTTTTAAAGATTTTATTTATTTATTTGACAGAGAGAAATCACAAGTAGACTGAGAGGCAGGCAGAGAGAGAGAGAGGGAAGCAGACTCCCTGCTGAGCAGAAAGCCCGATGCGGGACTCGATCCCAGGACCCTGAGATCATGACCTGAGCCGAAGGCAGCGGCTTAACCCACTGAGCCACCCAGGCGCCCTGTTGCAGTGTTTACTTTAGAAATTCTCAGAGCCTTTGATAGGCATTATGAATGTTCAAGAGAATTCAGAACTCTTAAAACTTTTTTTGTAGGGAATTTCATAGTAATTTCTCAGGACGCCTAGTTTAGGAAAACTGGCAAATTCACTCATTCAACAAATACTTACAAAGTACCTACTATGTGGCAGGCACTGTTCCAGGCACAGAGAGGAAGCATCTTTCTCAACGTTCTTTTCAAAATATTTTTACTCTAGTGACAAGAGAGGCTAATAAGCCAATAAACAAGATAGCTTCTGCATGTGGTAAGAAACTCATAGAGAGGGCCCCTGCGTGGCTCAGTTGTTAAGCGTCTGCCTTCAGCTCAGTTCATGATCTGACAGTCCTGGGATCAAGGCCCACATCAGGCTCCCTGCTCTGCGGGAGGCCTGCTTCGCCTCTCCCACTCCCCCTGCTTGTGTTCCCTCTCTCTCTGTGTCTGTCTCTGTCAAATAAATAAATAAAATCTTAGAAAGAAAGAAACATACAGAGAAATAGGCAGGGCCCACTTTTAGTCTTCTCCAGAGAACTATTTGAGCTGAAACTTGACAATAAACATGAATCAGATACAGGAAGAGACATGAGGAAGTATTCTAGGCCAACAGAAGAGTAAGTGCAAAGTCTCCAAAGGCAGGAAAGACCTTGGGCTCTTTCAGGACCAGGTCAACTTCTGACCAGGCTGGTGGTGCTGGAGGGTAGTGAGGGATAGAGACAGTGGCAGGAAATGAGGTTGGGGAAGAAGCAGGTATTGGATCATGTGGGGCCTTATGGGCAATCATCACACATTTGGATCTTAGTCTAAGGACAATGAGAAGCTACTAGGGGGCTTTAAGCAGTGAGGTGCTGTCGAGGGAGATGGGAGAAGTAGCTGGATTTTAAATGTGTCCTGATTGAAATACTCTTGGCTCTGATTCCCCAGACTCCATACCCTTGAATTCTAATGCCTGTTTCCCAGGCACTACTATTCCAGCACCTGAAACTCCAATGCCAAGCCCTTAGATCCCAAGTCTGATGCCTATGCCCCTGATCCCTGATATACTGAGACCTGGTGCCCCATCACAGGAGACCTAACACCCAGCTGCCTTGATTCTCAGACCCCAGGCCCAGCCCAAGACAGCAGGTAGGCCCAGCGCTGTGTGTGGAGAGGCCTCAACACCTTGAAGTGGAAACTTACCCTCTGAGCTCCAGGCTTGTAATTCTCTTAGGGCATATCAACTTGAAACACCACTCCCTGCCCATACAGAGGAAAACAAGCCTGTGGTGCTTACCACCTCCTTGAAAGAAGAGAAAAGAGAAGAGAAGAGAAGGAAAAAGAAAAGAAAAGAGAAATGTGTTACAGTGGGAGAACCTCTGAGACTCTCCAGATTCACTGTTTGACTCGACTGGTGCCTAAACACAGTATCTGTGTGAGTCTCGTGTTATCTTATGGTGGTTTTGAACTTCTGTCTCCCAACTCAACTGCAAGTTCTCTCTCTAGGCTACAAACAGAAAGCAAAGATATCTGGGTATCAGAAGACCCAGGTACCAAGTCTGGGCTCACACTAAGCAGTTGTGAGAGTATAGACAAGTCACTTCACCTCTCTGGACCTCAGGCACCTCATCTGTAAAGTAAAACCAAAGGACTAGAGGATCTACTTTTAACATTCAGAGACCTACATTCTGTACCTCTCAGCAACAGGGACACCTGGGTGGCTCAGTGGGTTAAAGCCTCTGCCTTCGGCTCAGGTCATGATCCCGGGGTTCTGGGATCCAGTCCCGAATCGGGCTCTCTGCTCGGCAGGGAGCCTGCTTCCCTTTCTCTCTGCCTGCCTCTCTGCCTACTTGTGATCTTTGTCTGTCAAATAAATAAATAAAATCTTAAAAAAAAAAAAAAAAAAGCTCAGCAACAAAAGCAAAACTACATCAAAGAAACTTCTACATGATAAAGGAAATAACCAACAGAGTAAAACCTATAGAATGGGAAAAAACATTTGTGAACCATATATCTGAAAAAGGTTCATGTCATATAAAGCAACATTCAATCTTTTACCACATAAAGTAATACTCAGTTTCTGGGAATTTGGACAGGGACATATGTTTTGGGGGGACCATCGTTAAGCTTGCTACAGATATCAATTACCACTCCACTCCAAATATGTCCTCATGCTGTTTTCAGATATTTATTCTTCCTCTCTGGATTCCCCATGCCAACATGACTTCTGTCTCTTTCATTTCTCCTTCATAGAGCCCCATAAAAGATTGCATAGGGGAGGTACTTTTACAATGAGTGCTGCTCCCACACAGAAATTTCTGGAAACCCTTCAGTAAGAGTATCCTGAGCATTTCCCTTACAACTCAAAGATTGGGAAATCAGCTAGACATCAGCTGATTTGCAAAGCAACAAAAGAATGTACTCGGCTGTGCATGAAATGATCAGGGCTTTAGTCCCTACTCTGTACCAGTCTGTTTTATGATCCTAGAGAGGCAAGGGCATTTGCTTTCTAAAGAGAGGGGCCTAGCATAGCTGGCTTCTAGAAGTTCTTATTTCTAGGGGAGTGGAAAAATGATTTTTCTCTACTCATCTCAGGTTCACTGACTGGGGTCCTGCAAAATGGAGTGGCAAAGACAGACTAACAAGAGAAAAATACAGCCATGTATTAGCACATATATCACACATACTCGTAGCAGTATGCAGTGATAAGTAGCTTAAAGGGGTTGGTTAGAATTGGGGCTTACACAGGGGCACCTGGGTGGCTCAGCTGGTTAAGTATGTGCCTTCAGCTCAGGTCATGATCTCAGGGTCCTGGGGTCAAGCCCTGAGTCGGGCTCTCTGCTCAGCAGGGAGCCTGCTTCCCCCCCACCCCTCTCTGCCTGCCTCTCTTGTGATCTCTGTCTGTCAAATAAATACATAAAATCCTTAAAAAAAAAAAGAAGAAGAAGAATTTGGGCTTGTATAGCATTTAACAAAAGAACACTAAATTTGTACTGAAGTGACAAGACAAAGGAAGAGAACTTTGCTTTTTAGGGGGGCAAATTGTTAAAAGGTAACCATGTGGGGGGAAATGATATTTGTTCTGTCGACACCTCTGGTGGCAACTGGGGACTGAAAAGGGCCTGCAGAGTTGTCTCCAGTGGTTGAGAATCACCCTGCTCTTCCTAGCAGAGGGGGAGGGCAGAAGTTTTCCTTGTGTCTGGCTTTTCTTAATTACGGGCAGCTCAAAATAATCCTTATGTCAGAGTGGCATATTTTGGAATGACAAACTCTGAATACCCTTCAAATTCAAAATTAAATGTGTTCTTTCTCGGGATCCTTTGAAGCACATATTTCTTCTAAGTTACAGAAGAAAAGCATAGCCCTTTGCCCCTCCTACCACAATGCGGAGGGAAGCATCTGCCCTAGAAAGAAGCAAAGAGTTGAAGCGAGATAAAAATCTTCATTTTCCAGTCCTGATAGCCCAGATCTGAACACTTGAGGGTTTTGCAATAAGGAGGGTCAAGTTTCAAAGATCACTATCTCTGCAGTAAGCTCTGTTGCTGTTCTGGAAAGTTAACAAATCCTTCAGCTAACAAATATTCTTAGGCTTAGCGGCATACAACTGACTGGACGACTGTTTCTGTCTTCCTCCCTCATACTGCTCCCCTTCATCTCCCCTTCCCATATCCCAGCACATCCGAAGGAAAACTTGCTCCCATAAGTCATCTGAAGAGCCAAGCCGTCAATTAGAGACATAGTAACAGAGGATCCCCATCACACTCCCTCGTGTAAATTCTAAGGAAATAAATGAACTTCTATAACCAGGAGAAAGGAAGGAAGTAACATTAACTAAGTACCTACTATGTATGGGACCTCTTCCTGGTTATCTTATCCTCACAACAAGCCTTAGATAAATACTATCAATCCCTTTAAGAGATATGGACACACACACACCACACACACACACACACACAAGATATGGACAAAACAGCCCAAAGGGGGAAAATAACCTAAGTGCCACTGCCAGGTGAGTGGATAAGCAAAACGTGGGGATACACATACACTGGAACATTCCTGAGCCTTAAAAATGAATGAATGCGGATCTGTGATACAACATGGATAAGACATTTAGACATTATGCCAAGTGAATTGAATCAGACACAAAGGGACAAATATTATATGATTCCACTTACAAGAGATACCTAGAATAGACAAATTCACAGAGATAGAAAGTAGGATAAAGGTTACCAGGGGCTGAGGGGTGAGGAGAACAGGAGTTATTGCTTAATGGGTACAGACTCTCTGTTTGGGATGATGGAAAAGTTCTAGAAGTAGATTGTGGCATGGCTGCACATGCTACAAATGTACTGAATGCCTCTGAACTATTCACCTACAAATGGTTAAAATGGTGAAACCGAAGCCACATATATTCCACTATAATTGAAGGGGAAAAAAAAAGATTTGGAAACTGTGAGGTTCACTATCCCAAACCACACAGCTCTTTTAAGAGGAAGCCAGGGTTTGAAACTATGTCTGACATGTAACAAATTATCATGTGGTGGAAAAAAAAAAAAATCCGTAGATAATGGTAAGACTGGTCTTCAAACAAAGCAGAAACTGCAACAGAATTAACAGTAGCTTTTCGGGTCTACTCCAAGCTAACTTCCTCACCTGCATTTGCATGTTTTTGGATGATGACTGGGTGAATGTCAAAAATGTTAACACATCATTCTTTGACTATTGCCTAACCACATCCTCATTAAGTTTCTGCTATGGATGACCTCGTCTGTTGTGTTAGCCCCTGGTGGTAACTCTGTTTGAACTTTGGGAATAATTAAAGAATGAAACGAAAAACAAATATGGCTCATAAAGCCTACAAATCATGGTCTTAAGGAAAGTAAATATGGTGATTCCCTTTAGCCAGTATCCGAGCCTTTTGAGAAGTCACTAGACTGTATAGCTCTTAAGCTCATGTTTGTCGCCCACCCCAGGGAGCTGACACAATACATGTCCAAGAGCAAGATTTTGAATTTTTTTTTTTAATTAATTGAATTGAAATTTCAACCCCAAACCTGCCAGGAGACCCTCTGTAAGACCTTCTGTAAGACTCAGTAATCCAAATTCTTTGGTGGCTGTTGCTATGCCTTCTCTACCACCATCATAACAAACAGATTAATTCTCCTTTTTGGAACCATGTCCTGGGCATGTTTATCAAAGGGCCACTGCAGAAGTTTTAAGTACTGTATCCTTTCCTGTAATAATAATAGCTAATGTTAACAGCCTCACATGATGTACCAACCAAAATAATACAAAAATGGAATACCCAACATAACCTCTGAAGCACTATATTTTTGCCTAAAATAGGTACCCTGAATCTAATGAGGTCTTTAGACTTGGTTTTCAACTTATGGGAAATATTCAAGGCAGAGGAATAAGTTAGAATAACACCACAAACGATTAGATGATGACAGAATAAGACATTTTTCAACACAATTGGCCTTATTTTAAAATATTAGTGCCATAGATAGTAAAATGGGGAGGGGGCTGCTGTTCTAGATTATGAGAAACTAAAGAGATATAAAACCAAAATACATGGTGTGAGCCTTCAACGGATTCTCGTAAAAAGAAGAAGAAGAAGAAGAAGAAGCTATAAAATGGGCAATTAAAATATCTGATTACGAACTGGAAGTTAGGTATTAGAGAATTATTGCCCATTTTTTTATGTGTGATCCTTCTTTTTAGGGCATGCATGCTGAGGTATATAGGGATGGAGTGTCATGGTATCTAACCCTTATTTTCTTTCTTTCTTTTTTTTTTTTTAAGATTTTATTTATGTATTTGACAGATAGAGATCACAAGCAGGCAGAGAGAGAGGAGGAAGCAGGCTCCTGGCTGAGCAGAGAGCCCGATGTGGGGCTCGATCCCAGGACCCTGTCTAACCCTTATTTTCATAAGGTTTTGCAAAAAATATATACACACATGCACACATGCGACTATGTGTAAGCAAAACAAATATGACAAAAAATTAAGACCTGTTACATCTGGATATTCAGTTCTTGGGTGATTACTGTATGATTATCTCAAGTTTTCCATATATTTGAACATTTTCAAATTCAAATTTATTTTTAAAAATAAGCATCAAAATTAGGGAAAAAATTAGTTTGCATTTATTGAGTGTGTGCTATGTATCCGGCAATGTTCTAAGACTGTATAGTAACAGCTCATTTAATTTCCAAAACAACTCCATTACACAGTTACTAATATTCTTCTCACTTAGTGAGGAGGAAAATATTCATTTATACAGTACAAAACTCACAAGGAAAGAACATGGGGCTGTTTTCAAGGCCATTTCCCAACCTGCCTGAAGTGAATTGTTTCACTTACAATAAATGCCAAAAAAAAAAAAAAAAAAAAAACAACGACAACAAAAAAATACAAGAGGCAAGCTTGGAATGAAAACACTCACATGGAAAGGAATTCCAGATTACTGCGTGCTTTCCTGACCCAGGAAACTCTTGTCTTCCTTTTTTTTTTTTTTTTTTTAATCCCTTAAATATTCATTAATGCAGCTACCATTGCTTCCATCTTTTAGGAAGCTGTGGAACAAAATACCTCAATCCTGCCAGAATTTTGTCCAATTTTTCATTTAGGGGTCAATTCCTTCAGTTTTGATAGCAGGAAACAGAAGCAGTCAGGCCAAGGCTGTAACCATTTGTCTCACTGCAACCTCCAACGGCTGTGGGTCCCTGGGCCCTTCTCTTGTGAAATGAAGAGTCTGGCCACAGAAAGCATGAGATCCTTTCCAAATAAGCCTTGCTGTCACCAGAGCTTAGAATAATCAGTGTTACAACCAATCTGTTTTATTTTGTTCAATTAGGGAAATTTTTTTTAAAGTAAATTTCTCACAGAGGGGTACATTACTTCCCTTCTCAAGTCTTATGGTTCTATTTTAAAAGTGTTTTCTGTGGCCATCTCCTGACCTCTTTTTCATCCCACCAGTCCGTTGATCTGATAACCCCTTGTGAGCTGAGGCAGGAGATTGAAGATACAAGCCCCGATGGGGTGGGGAGGAAGGGGGGCAGAGGACAGGAAGCATTTTAAAATGCAAGTCTGGAGGCGCCTGGGTGGCTCAGTGGGTTAAAGCCTCTGTCTTCGGCTCCGGTCGTGGTCTCGGGGTCTTGGGATGAGTTCCACATCGGGCTCTCCACTCAGCCGGGAGCCTGCTTCTCTCTCTCTCTCTGCCTGCCTCTCTGCCTACTTGTGATCTCTCTCTCTGTCAAATAAATAAAAAATAAAAAAATAAAATAAAAAAGCAAGTCTGTCCTGCGGGTTAGAAATGGTCTAGCAGGTGAAGTTCAAGTCTCAACTTTTTTTTATCTCCTCAGCTTCATATTCCATGGAACTGTACTACGTAAACCTTCAATTACCTACAAGTTGGGCACAGTCAGATTGGTAGGTGGGCATACAGGAATTCTGCTACAATCTATTGGGTCTCCAAAACTCTATCAGCCAAATAGCCTATCCATCTTCAGTCCAGAAAGAATGGCTAAACCCAACTCTGCCAAGTGGTTACAGGGTTTGGGATTTTAATCTTATAACTGAATTGTTGAAACTGGGCCCTGGGTTTGAATTCTACAAGTTTCACGCAGGTCTCTGAAGACCCCGTATTGCCGCTGGAAACCTCAAGGCAAACTGCAATGCATCTGAGCTTGCCAGAATTGGGCCATGAGGACACCAAAGCAGGAGGCTAAGTTCCATCCCCACCTCCGCCAACCCTCCACCCATCCTGCGGCCACCAGCCCCACCCAGCTCCCCCACGAGGGTCCCTGAACATTTTCTCACTTAGGAAAAGGTTTTTAGCAAAAGTAACTTTGCATGGTGATCGATCTTTCATCTTTATTTCACACAAACACTTTTCAAAAACACTTTTTTTTTGGGTAAAGATTTTATGCATTTATTTGACAGAGAGAGAAAGAGCACACGTGGGGGAACAACAGGCAGAGGAAGAGGGAGAGACAGGCTCCCCGCTGAGCACGGAGCTTTTAAGTGGAGGCATTTCAAATTTTCTTCTGAAGGGATTTCAATTCAAGGTTTCCAGTTATCTGTCCTTACTTTTTAAAATACGTAGTGTATCTGTCAACTTCAAGATGTAGCACTAAAACCAAGAAGCTCTCCAGGGTGGAGAGTGTGCTTTCATCAACATGCCTCACAGCCGTGGGAAACGGACTTTGCTCATTGCCAAGTGTGGGTGGGAACATGGAAAGGCCTTGTTCCCCTTTGATAGTGCCATCCTTGCTCAGAGGCTGACCCCTTTCCCTTTGCCCAGAACAGCCGGCACCAGTATTTCTAAATCAGGACCAAAGGCAACAATAAACTCTACATTCCATTCCTTCTGTAGGAAAGCTCTGTAAAAGTTCCCTTCTTGGAAGGGGGGGAAGGTGGAGGAGTGTGTGGGCAGCTGTCCCAGGAACATGGTTTCAGGGCAAATTCTCCTAGCTCCCCATGGAAAGGCACTTCAAAGGGCAGCCTGTTAGAGAAATGCGTTGTGTCCCAAAATGGGATCCCGTGTACACTCTGCTACAAAACACTTCCATTTTTAATTGAGGTTGGGGGGAAATGCATATCAGTTACTCTCTTGGAGATTCACGCTGTGCCTTGATGAGTTAAAGCCTACTATAAGGAAACCTATTTCTGTTAACAACGCAAGATTTCCGAAAGCTATTTGACCGTATAGTCTTTTTTAAAATCTCTTGTATGTAACACCTATTAACATCTGTTCTGAGCAGTACAAACTGGGAAATGCTGGCTTAATGGAAAATCATGACCTTTTGCATTAACGAATCTAAATGGGAGTCACTATCTATCATCTCCTTGCTGTGGGGCCTTAGGAAATTTACTTGACTTCTCTGAGTCTCTGCTTTGCCATCGTTCAAAATAAGTGAATAATTCCAATCTTACAAGGGTACGGAGGATGAAATAAGCCAAAGTGTGCGGCACCCAATGGGAGCCCTAATGATACCTTATGGAATGCAGGTGGTGGTGCACTTTCCAGATCCCCTTCTGGAATAAAGGAAAGATTTGCTTTCCCCAGTTGCAAGGAACGCTGCCAGGAGACAGCCCTCAGCTCTCAGACCTCTTAAGGAATTGTCTTGGCTGAGGAGAACCATCTGTTCTAAGGACACGTCCCATCCTCAAGGAAGCTGTGGAGGGGTGGGGGTTCCAAAGGTCTGACTCTCTTGCCCAGTTTTGGGGATGTCTGCTTCAGAGCTTCCCCCATTGGGTTGGCTAAGGCCTCCCTTGAGACTCCATGGCAGCCTATCTTCTCCTTCTCCCCCCATCGTATTTCCACTTCCTCCCCTCTCCTGTCCCTTCCCCTCCACTCTTCGCTCTCTTACAGGTGTTAATCCAAGAGCAGTCCCTAATAAACCTTCTGTACCCAAATCTCCACTCCCTTCCTGACCGGGACCCGGTCAGCACCACTGTGATTTCAACAGCCCACCTTCCATCAGGACTTGGATGGCAGTAAAGAGAGGCATAGCGCAAAGATCCTCAGGAGGACCCAGATTCATGCATCTAATTAAGTCCCTTAAAAGAAATGCATCTCATGTCAAGAAAATGTTCTTCCCATAAAGGACTCTGACAGGCTCCCCCAGGAAGCCAGGGGCAGAAAGAAAATATTTTAGGCTTGGCAGGCCATATAGGTTATGTCGTAACTCCTTAACTCTGCCATTGTAACATGGAAGCAGCCACAGACAATATGTGAGATAAATGACCATGGCTGAATTCCAATAAAAATCTACTTACAGACTGTAGACTGCATAGGGCCAGAGTCCATGCTTTGCTAACCCTTGCCCTAGACTCTTGCTATTCAAGGCAAGTTGGTTCTAGGATCGTCAACATCACTTTGAATCCTGCTTAAAAAAATGTTGACTCTCAGGCCCAGGCCCAGAATTTCTGAATCAGAATCTGTCATTTAGCTAGATGGTCAGGTGATCTCTAATATGTTTGATTTTGCACAGCAATGCTAGATAGTTCCCGTTATGGGAAAGTCAGAGATGAGCGTCCCCCTGAGCTGGTTCGTTTCTCTCTGTTCTATAATGACAGGGGACAGATTGGAACCCAGACTGTACCAGCGATCTTGCAAACGTATGCCACACAGAGCGGGCTAGCTCCATGTCCCCCTTTACTGGACAAACCAAGTAAGTTCTGACTTTCCAGCTGGAGCCCAGCGGTTAATTAATATGAAGGACACACGATTATCAAAAGATCTAATCGAGCTGATACAGAGAAAGGGGCAAGAGGAAGAAACCTTCTTATCTTTGAGGGAAAATTGAGTCAAGGAGATCATTCTGATTGTCAGACCTGAGAGCTCCTCCTCCTGATTCATGGAGTCCTGTTTTTCCAGTAGGGACTCTGTAATATTGCATTAGTCAAATGATTCTGCAACATCATTTAAATGACATAAAATGTCTGCTTGTGCCTGAGCGTGATTCCGAGGGCGGACTTGTGCCAGCCCATCTGTGCCTCTGGAGAATCTATCCAGAATTAATTCTATTAGAAACAACAGGCTCGTTCTGGCAGGGGAGCTCTGGAAAGGGGATATAAAAGGCCTGTGTGCTAGAAGAACTGTCCTCATAAGGGACATCACTGGCATAAAGGCTGATATATCTTCTCATTCCCTCCACTTGTGCCCAGAGATGTCTTCTCGGCTGAACTTTACCACTGATTCCTCTAACACAGGGGTTGGTAAACTTTTTCTGGAAAGGGCCAGATAGTCAATATTTCAGGCTTTGTCAGCTCTAAGGTCTCTGTTACGACTGCTTGACTCTGACATTGCAGCACAAAAGTAGCCATAGACAATCTGTAAATAAATGGGGGTGGCTTGTTTAATAAAGCTGTCTTTACAAAAGCGAGCAGTGAGCTGGATTTCACCTGCAGATTTTAGCTGGCTGATTCCTGCTCTAGCATCTGGTCTAGACTACCACACCTCAAATTTGAATGTGCATAGGAATCACCAGGGTTATCTTGCTAAAATGCGGAGTCTGATTCAACTGATGAGTGGAGCCTTACCTTTTTAAGGAGCTCCCACATAACAGTGATGGTGGTGGTCTTGGAACCACACTGAATGGCAAGGACTGAATACAGACCAGTAGTTCCCAACCTTGGATGTACCCTGGAATCACCTAGAGAGCTTCCTGTCCTCACTCCCACCCCTAAATCCTGATTTCATTGATGTGGGCTGTGGCTGGAGCATCAGGATTTTTAATAGCTCCCCAGGTCATTTTGATATGCAGTTACAATTAAGAACAGTGCTTAGCAGGCGAATGAACCGCTCGGCAGTTTCTTTGATGAACATAAAATGCACTGTTCAGATTTCTAAAATGGCACATTTGTTCGGAGTGAAGTTATCCCTTGAGGAAAGAAAATATCTCTACCCAAGAGAAATGACACTATTACGGGTAAAGTAAACAACTCCCCAAATTAGCTACAAAGGGATGGATAAGCCTTATGGAGTGAACAAGCCCCTTTCTCTTAGATTGGGGCAAGAAGGAAAACACAAGATTTTATAAGGGTAGAGTCTAAAAATTGAGGCATTCATGTCAACTGTTCTATAGAGGGAGAGATAATCACCCAGCAAACAACTTCTGAGCACTGAACATGTCCCAGGGAAGGTCACATGCTGAGTGTGGGGAATGGTGTGAAGGACTTCGATACTACGATATCTCAGATTCGTTTCTAAGAACATTGGGAGAGAAGGCAGAGTGGGGGACCGACAGACCTCTCAGCACCATAATGGGCCAGTTGAAGTTAGAGACATTTTTTTCAGCCGATTGAAAGGAAGAATTTGCTGACAATAAAACTGTCCAAAGTTGTCCCTGGCTCCCATCAGGAATGGTGAACTCCTAGTCAGTGGAGGATTTCAACCACTGGCAAAATCAGCACTTTTGTCCACAAAACCTATGGATTAAGAATAGCTGAGCTGGGTGTTAGTAGTAATTTTGGTATTAGCTGTTACACGGCCAACCTTGGCCAACGAATGACTTGAAAATTACACTCTAAAATACAATCAAGTCTGTCTCGGTAGTAACACCTGTCTTAATTATTTGCATTATTGATTCCCTCAGAATGGCACACAGCTGCCGTGCCAGGAATTGTACACAACCTACAAAGATTCTTACCTCATCGGCAGAGGTAATATATCTCGCACGTGAGCATTAATCCCTCAAGTGTTGGGTAGTGGGGGATAAAAGGGGGGGCTGCAAACTGCTTGCGACAGATGGTGAAGTGGCCGGCGGAGCCTAGAATTGAATTCAGGGAGGGGATGATGAACGGAGCCATAATTTAAAGTCCTTCCAACTCCAAAAACTCAGTGATGCTAAGAAAACACCCATGCTTCCATTTGTTCTTTTGGTTTCCAAAGTAAAAAGTTCCATACGAGAGGGAGAATGAGTCACTGCATAATTTATTCAGGGCCTGAAGTCCTTTGGGGGAATTGCTTTCTGGTCTTCAAGGAAGGAATCTCTGCCCTCAGCAACGCCACCCCCCCCCCCCCCCCGCCCATCCCTAGTCTGGGTAAAGGTTGCATTTTTTATCTCTAAGCTGCAGAAAAAGTTCTCATATAAATACCTAAGTTTCCCCCGACTCGTATCTTCATGATTATCAAAAGTGTCACCCCGTACATAGCTTGCAATACAGTATTTTCCTTAAAGCCCAGAACTGTTGCTAACGGGAGGCAATGTGACAGAGTAGTATGCCCCTGCCGGGGGGCGGGGGGGTGGTGTTGTCAGGGATCAGTTTTATGATGTTCTAGGTGGCAACCTTAGATAAATTGCTTTCTGCTGGGTACCAGCCTCATCGTAAATGAAATGAGGACAACGATGTCTACCTCAGAGGGTTATCATAAAGACATAACACAAGTCACTTACTTAGATTACCTGCCAAGTACAAAGGTGAGTACTCAGGCTACGTTAGCTATTACAGAATTCCCATGTTCTAGGAGGTAGAAGAAAGATCCGCTTACATGGACACACTTTAACAACACATGTGGCCAACAAAAGAACATAAAACGAAACCAAAAATGAACAGCAGGTATTTAATTACTTCTCTTTTAGAGGTTCTACCTGTTCATAAAGTGAAGAACCAACTTCTAGACTTGGCCTCAAAGTCCTTCGTGATTTGATGCCATTTCTACACATACAACACATTCTTCTCCTTAAGTCAACAACTTACACTCGAACCAAACCAGACCACTAACTGTGGTCCCAATGGGCTCCATTATCTTCCAGTTTCTGAAAATGTATTCATAATATTTACTCAACCCCAGGGGTGCCTGGATGGCTCAGTCGGTTAAGCATCTGCCTTCAGCTCAGGTCATGGTCCCAGGGTCCCGAATCAGAGGGGAGCCTGCTTTCCCCTCTCCCTCTGCTTGCAGGTCCCGCAGCTTGTGTGCGCTCGCTCTCTCTCTCTCTCTCTCTCTCTGTGTCAAATAAATGAATAAAAGCTTAAAAAAAATTTATTCAACCTCTATGTCATAAACTTTTTATACACCTTTGCTGTTCAGTATCTCCCCATCCTTCATCATCCAGGCTACATAAAACTTGCTTTCAGCAATGTTCACAATAGCCAAACTATGGAAAGAATCTAAATGCCCATCAACAGATGAATGGATAAAGAAGATGTGGTGTGTGTGTATATATATATACACACACACATATATATGATGGAATACAATGCAGCCATCAAAAGAAATGAAATCTTGCCATTTGTGATGACATGGATGGAACTAGAGCGTATCATGCTTAGCGAAATAAGTCAATCAGAGAAAGACAACTATCATATGATCTCCCTGATATGAGGAAGTGGAGATGCAGGGTGGGGGTTAGGAGGGTAGGAAAAGAATAAATGAAACAAGATGGGATTGGGAGGGAGACAAACCAAAAGAGACTCTTACCATCACAAAACAAACTGAGGATGATGGGGGGGTGGTGTAGGGAGAGGGAGGTGGGGTTATGGGCATTGGGGAGAGTATGTGCTATGGTGAGTGCTGTGAGGTGTGTAAACCTGGCAGATTCACAGACCTGTACCCCTGGGGCTAATAATACATTATATGTTTATTAAAAAAATTTAAAAATTACGGGGTACCTGGGTGACTCAGGGGGTTAAGCCTCTGCCTTCGGCTCAGGTCATGGTCCCAGGGTCCTGGGATCGAGCCCCACATCGGGCTCTCTGTTCAGTGGGGATCCTGCTCCCCACCCCCCACCCCTGCCTGCCTCTCTGCCTCCTTGTGATCTCTGCCTGTCAAGTGAATGGATAAAATCTTCTTAAAAAATAAATAAATAAATAAATATTAAAAATTTAAAAATTTAATAAAAAAAAAAACCCTTGCTTTCAAACCTCAGCAGACACAGTGTATCTATCCCTCTCTGTGGTGTCTTAATGCTTTATGGCTCCATTACCATATTGGTTTAGAATTATGTGGTGAAGTCCACCTGGTTTTAAGTGTCTGAAAAGACAGAAATTTCTCCTTATTCATTTTTCTATCCCACTCTCTGACCCCACCCCACCATTACCACCTTTGCACTAGGAAAGCGCATAAGTGGAATGGAGCATGGGAAGAATTCTTAAGGTGCCCAAGTGGGGCAAGTACAAGGAAATAGCTATAACCCAGGGGCTGCGAGCACTTACTAAAATTGGATATTTGATGTCTGAGAGCAAATTTTTTTTTTTTTTTTTAGATTTCATTTATTTATTTGTCAGAGAGAGAGAGAGTGAGAGAGCAGGCACAGGCAGAAATAGTGGCAGGCAGAGGCAGAGGGAGAAGCAGGCTCCCTGCCGAGCAAGCAGCCGGATATGCGATTCGATCCCAGGATGCTGGGATCATGACCTGAGCCGAAGGCAGCCGCTTAACCAACTGAGCCACCCAGGCGTCCCTGAGAGCATCCTCCAGCCTGAGCTGATTGGATCAAGGCCCTCAATTCATAGAAAGCCTATTTACCTGCAGTCTCAGGAGGCAAACTGAGCTCAGCCAATGGCTCTTTCCAGAGAGAATTTCAAATTGGGACTCAGAAATACTCAGCCGGGAGCTTTAAACACCAGAGTTGCTATAATAATAACAACAACATAGCTGTATTTATTGAGCGTGTACTACGTGTCCATCACTACGCTGGATGTCTAAGGACATTATCTTACTTATTTCTCACAATATCCTATAAGGTAGAGACCTCTATTTTCGAGATGAGGGAACTGGAACCAGAGAAGTTAGCTGGTAAATCGGGAGTCAAACTCCAGTAATCTGTCTCTACCCGTCTGTGCCCCTGATCTCTGGGCTGAAATGTTTGTGTCTCCAGGGCAGGGCAGGATGAAATGTCCTGAGGACCCAAAGTTGGGGTATCCCTTTGAAGGTCGCAGGCAAGTTATGGAGGAAGCTGGGCAAGTCAGCCTTCCGAGGAAAACACAGTAAGGGCAGGGGGACCAGCAGAGAGAGCTACATAAATGAAAGATCGCGAAGCCACAGAAAGACCTAATTTCCCAGCAGCTATATAAAATTCCCAGGGGCTTGGCAATACTGTGTTTCCCGCCTTAGGATTTCACGAACCCGACTGCGGATGTTAAATTGACCTTTGCATGCGCTGAATCAGGTGGGACCTCTGTGCCATGAACAGATCCCCATGCACGTGGTCAAAGTCTGCGTCACCCTTTTGAAAGTTCAGCCTGCGGACTCAGAGGTCAAAGCGGTGGACTGGCCCTCCACCTAGCTCAGCTGCCACCCTGCAGACCCTCTTGCTCAGGAAAGAATTCCTGACTCAGAGTCAGATTTGGTCAATAAAGTCACAGGACACCCAGTTAAACCGGAATTTCAGTTAACAGCGAATAATTTTTTAACCCTGCCACCTGGTTAATGGTGTGACCTTGAACTGGTCCTTGATGTGTTTGAATCTCAACAGCTTCCTTTAATTTAAAAAAAAAAAAAAAAAAAGGTGTGGGGGGAGGGGCTGCCAATAACAAAACATTTGTCCTGCCTCCTCCTTCAAGCCAAGAGTGTGGTTGTGGTTTACCTAAGATAGTGGAGGTGAAAAGGCTGTGCAAACAGGGGGCATTTTTTTTAAGCCTCGCATTCCTTAGGGCTTGTGTGTAAACCCTGGCTTTTATCAGTGGGGCTGCCTCAGTCAATAAAGAAAAAGGTACTGTTATCACCATGGTGTTTCCTTCACTCGTGTCTCTGTTTACAAAGTCACAGGTATTGCTACAAAAATACTTTTTTTTCTTTTTAACCTTACGGTTAAAAAACAAAATCCAACTGAGGAAACTTAAAGATCAACTTGGCTTTATTATTCACAAATTGGCTAGCATCCCATCTAGCAAACAGAAAAAAATCCACCAAGCTGGAGAAAAGGAAAGGTTTTTAAACGTGGAAAGGGGGCTCCAAAGGGCAATTATTAGCAAAGGATGAATTGTTTCAGCCACTGTGTCCCTTTCTCACGGGGGATGGAAAGGATCTATCAGCAGGTTATCTCACTACTGCTGACCAGGTAACTCCACGTTGACTGGGTAAAGGTTACATTCCTAGAGGGTTAAAAATGCAATTCAGTTAGATATTAAGTCTTGTTTTGCTGCGCTGGGGGTTGCATAAATGACTCCATTTGGGGTCCAGCTGCCTTCTTTTTTACATCACTAATGAGTCAGCTCTGGAAGCATCAGTCTCTTTACCAGTAAGACAGATCTATTTTTCCATGGCTCTGTTTACTCAGCAGCAGAGACGCTCTCCTGGGCTGACTCTCCACAGTCTTGGCTCTGAGTCTTTCCATGTTTCTCTGCTTTGCCAAACCTTATCTGCCCTGCCAGCTTGGGCCTAGATGGCCCCCTTCCCTATCCCTCAACAAGGATTGTGATTCCTGTTCAGGGGGTGCTTAACTATTTGTTTGGGGAGAAACTTGCATGGCAACAAAGAGATGGGCCAGATGGGCGGAAGTAAGCTTGAAAGTTCAGGCAACTATGACCCTCCCTAATACCGTTAAGTTTATCAGACCCAGAGGGGTTTTAAATATAGTTTGGGTGTTGTTTGTGTTGGTTGTTGTTTTTTGGTGGATTTGTTTGTAAATGAACCATGTCTCCCTCATAAATATTACTTTGTGGGGTTTTCCCAACTTGCAGAAAGGCTTAGTGTCTCATCAAAACCACAGAACTCACTAAATCATGGTCTTCCTATGTTGTAACTCACAGAGACATGACCAACATATCCTACAAAGAAATTATGAGATAGCTGATGCTTTTGCTTTATGAAGTTATGGAGTAGGAAGGACCCTGGGGAAGGGGTGTGTGGAAATCCTGAGATGGGACTGACAGATGGAATACAGAAGGCTGAGTTGAGTTTGAATTTTAGATAAATAACGAATAAACAACCCATATTGCATGGGACAGACTGATACTACAAAATTATTTGTTGTTAACTGAAATCTTTTTTTTTTTTTTTAAGATTTTATTTATTTATTTGACAGGGATCACAAGTAGGCAGAGAGGCAGGCAGAGAGAGAGAGAGAGAGAGAGAAGCAGGCTCCCTGCTGAGCAGAGAGCCCCCACATGGGGCTGGATCCCCGGAACCCTGGGATCATGACCTGAGCCGAAGGCAGAGGCCTTAACCCACCGAGCCACCCAGGCACCCCATTAACTGAAATCTAAATTTAACTGAACACCTTGTGTTCTTATTTCCTCGATCTGACAACCCTACTCAGTTCTGGCTCTTTCAACAGGTAACATTTAAATTCTCTGGTCCTCAGAATCCTCTTTAAAATGAGATGCCTGGGGCGCCTGGGTGGGTCAGTGGGTTAAGCCGCTGCCTTTAGCTCAGGTCATGATCTCAGGGTCCTGGGATCGAGTCCCGCATCGGGCTCTCTGCTCGGCAGGAAGCCTGCTTCCCTCTCTCTCTGCCTGCCTCTCCATCTACTTGTGATTTCTCTCTGTCAAATAAATAAAATCTTTAAAAAAATAAAATAAAATAAAATGAGATGCCTGAACAAGATGAACCCTGCATCTCGATAATGATGTAATTCTATGACTCAGATACTAATAAGCAACCAAATGTGAATCTTGGGTGAATTATTTCAACTCTAGGAGGGTCAATTTCCCCATCTTCAGAATAAGGATGATGAAGTCCATGTTAGATAGACACCTGCAGCGGGCTCCTGCCTGTGTCAAGGACAAAGCCCAACATTAGTTGAAGAGGTGAAAACAGATTTTATGTAGTAACTACTGACAGAAGGGGAAAGAGCTGAGCTGCATTCCGATCTTTGCAGAGGTGGCTGGGCGTTTAAAGGCAGAATGTGGGAGGGGTGGGGATGGGGAAGCAATGAGCCTTCCAGTAGAGTCGGGGGGAGGGGGGCAGTGAAAAATTATGAAGCTTTGGTTAGTGTAAATGCGATTAAGCCAGGAGTTGTCTGCAAGCTGGCAATTACTGGAACGAGGATTCTATCCTCCCACAGAGACGGGGAGACAGAGGCCCCATCCTTCCCGATAGTTCCATTTCAAAGGAATGGCTTTCAGGTCTGGGCGACTCTCTTGAGTGTAGGAAATACATATACATCTCAAAGGGACAGAGGACGGATTTGCAATTGTAAATTTTTTTTTTTTTTTTTTTTTGTAAATGCTCTAAGAGAGGTCAGGGGCCTGTGGTCAGTGTTGGCTAGAACAAAGGGCTGCTATTTTGACAGCCCTGAATTTTTCCAGAGAGGAGCTCAACCGGGAACTGGGTAGCCCCGGGGATAAGGCCTCATAGGCTGCTAGGGGCCTTTAGAGGTTGCTCCAGCTTCTTGGTGCAGGGGTTTGGGAGGAATTCTCACCTTCAAAAGTGCTTGGCATAGGAACGTGTGCTTAAAGAATAACCATTCATTTACTTATTCAAAATACTGTAAGATCATCCATAATCAAAATGTAGCCAACCAGAATTTCTTATTTTATGACTCACATAGTTTTGGTGTAGAGAAAGGAATAGGAAAACTTGAAAGAATAGGAAACTTGCTTAACTTAGGCAATTGTTGGCAGGCAATAAACATGATGTAGTTTTTTATTTTTTATTTTTTTAAGATTTTATTTATTTGAGAGAGAGAGAGAGAGGTAAGCACAAGCAGGGGCATGGGTAGAGGGAGAAGCAGGCTCCCCACGCAGCAGGGAGTCAGATATGGGGCTTGATTCACAGGACCCCTAAATCAGGACCTGAGCCAAACGCAGACGCTTAACTGACTGAGCCACCCAGGTGCCCCTTTGCTGCTTAAAATGAATTTTACTTTTTTATGAAGGTATCTCTTAAGGCTAGTCATCAACATCTTTTGTTGACATGGAGTTGGCGGTCTACAGGCACAAAATACACAGATTTAAATTATTCTAGAATTTGTACCATATGTTAGCTCTCAGCTTGCCCTGCTTCGTTTAGTCCCAAACAAAGATTTCTCAGCTTCTGAACAGGTCAGGGTGCTATATTGATTTAATTATATCTATAGTGCAGCAGATCTCAGCTGGGCCTGGGGAAGAGTATATGTCCTATTTTTATTTCTCTTTTGCTCATTAGATTTCTATTTTTAAATAGTACTGAATTGTGAGTCTAATGTAATGTTCACAGAAGCAGTCATGGATGAAACTGTATTCCTCTCTGAGTTTTCAGAGTTCTGTTTTCTACAAAGAACCCTTCCGTCCTTCTCAGGTGTGTTCCTTTCTCCCCACCCCCACTGGTATGGCCTCCATTCTGTCCTTCAATGCTTCTTGCCTGGATTATTCTCATCCTGTTTTAACTGGTCACTCTACTTCCAGCTTTACTCCGTGTCTGCTAGGATAACTTATATATGACAGAAATGCAAAATTAGAGTGGTATAAATGAAATGGAAATTCATCCCTCTTGCACTTAAAATTCTGACTGGCATGGCAACTCTGGACCAGTGCCATCGGGGCCCAGGCTCCTATCTTACTGCTCTGGTATGCCACATAATCCAAATCTTTCATATCTACACTTCACCCTGTGGAGGCAGGGAAATTGATAAAGGGGTGGCACAGTGTACCTTTAAATGCGTAACCCAGAAAACTGTACTTTCAGCTCACTTCCCATTGCCAGGTTAATCATATGACCCACACTTTGCTATGAGGCAAGCTAGAAAATGCAGGCTTTACTCTGGGCAGCCATGTGCCCAGCTTATAAATTGGGGTTTCTGTGAGCACAGCTAAAGAGGAGAAGGATAATCAGACCATAGCAGCTAGACTTGTGGAGAGCATAGCTAACATACAGAGTTGCTGAATCACCATGTCTTACACCTGAAACTAATGCAACATTGTGTGTCAACTCTATTGCAATAAAAAAACTTTCTAAAATAAGTAACAGAATCTTAGAAAGAGAGAGAGGAGAAAGCTGTAGAGTGGCACTGTCCCACACGGTAGCCACTTACTTAAATTTAAATAAATTAACATGAAATGAGAGTAAAAATGTAGTTCCTCAATGCACTCCCTACATTTCAAGGGCTCAAACAGCCTACATGGCTAGCTCTTATGGTATTGGACAGAACAGATAAAGAACGCTTTTACCATCATTGCAAGTTCAACTGCATAGAACTGATAGAGACAACCAACATTCTCATCCATACCCCTCCAAACAAATGTTATCACGAGATCTTCCTAAATACAAAACTGATCACCTCATTTGGGTGTCTGAAGTTTTTCAGTGGGTCTCTGCTGCTTGCAGTATGGACTCCAAATCTCCTTGGTTTAGCACAGCAGCACTTTATTCAATCCCAACATTGCTTACCCCTCCACTCCTGTCTATACTTCCCCACAAATGCCTTTCACTTGCACCATGTGGAAATGCAGGTCTTCCCACATGGACTGCTTTTGCATTGGCAGTGCTCTCTCTCCTTTTAGTATCAGCATCTTTATTGCGTAGCTTACTTACCCCCTCTCATCTGATCATTGGGTACGAAGTCCTAGAGTCATCTCCTCTTAACCCCCCGACCCAGCTTCAATATCATTAGAGATTTTTATTATGTGTCCTAAATCATCAACAGTACTCCATCATAGCACTTAAAACAGTGAATAGTGATTTAAGATCAATTATTTTTCTTTCCCACCACCTAGAGGTTCTTTGAGGCTAGGGCATCTCATACAACTTTGTATCAGCACCTCGCTACACTAGACTTGCAATAAATGTGTGATAAACGAACATAATAATTTGTTATTTTCAAATCTTTCCCTTTCTGTGTCTTTTAAAGAGGATAGCTCTCCATGAAGACCCTTCATTTTGCTTCCATGGAGTGACTGTTGGAGTTGCTAAATGACAGAAGCCAAAAGAGAAAGACCTAATTTCCTTGCATGAGAATATGTACTCCAGACCTTCTGGGGGTGGTCCCCCCCCCCCCCCCGCCACACCGGTGTAGAAAAAAAAAAAGAATATGTTGGATGGGAAAATGGCGATGTTTGGGAGAAAAAGAAATGGCAGCTCCCATGGGATGTAGGGCTCTGGAGAAACAATGTGGGGCACCTTGGTGGCTCAGTCATGATCCTGGGGTCCTGGGATTGAGCCCCAAGCCAGGCTCTGTGCTCAGTGGGGATCCTGCATCTCCCTCTCCCTCTGTCCCCCAATTTATGTTCTCTCTCTCTCCATCTAAAGTGAATAAATAAAATCTTAAAAAAAAAAAAAAGAGTGATACACAACGTAATTCCCTTTTCCGGATTCACAAAAACTTTAGTAACAGTTGCCATTACTTGTCTGTGCTTTTAGGGAATCATTCAGGTCTGTGTTTCTTCCAAGTAGAAGAAATTGATACATCAGAGGCAAGGACTTGTCCAAGGAGGCCCAGTTGCTTTTGGTTTACAAATAAATTAATGACGCTAGGTCTGGACACACTCCCATAGCAGGTGAAGTTTCAGAGCATCATCTTTCAGTGTCTGCAAGTTTAGAAACGTTTGCGGGTGTTCACACCAGCATACTCTGCTTTTCCTCCTCGAGAGAAGTCATGTTACATCTCCATCAGCATTTTCTATTTGTCAGGAACAAACAGAATACCGTGATGGGGTACGGAGGGAAAAGGAACCGTGGTGGGGTCAGAAAAACTGGGCTCAAATAGTGACTTTTTCACGTACACTTACAAAATTAAGTAACTCCCAAAGCCTCTTTAAGCTTTTGGCTGCTTTTAAAAATAGATATGGCATTATCTCCCTAACAGGATGGTCTTAAGGGTAAAATGAGCCAATACCTGGAATAGTTCTAGGCACTTTAGGCACTCAGAAAGTTGACTCTGTGGAACCATTGTAAACCCACCTTCCATGTGGTCCAGTCTCTAAAAGAAATCACTTTCAAATAAATACAACTGAACAGCTGAGAATAATTTTTTTTTAATTGGGGGAGGATTCTAAACTTTACTTGTTGGAAAATATCAGAGTATCCAACTCATACTTTTAGCAAAACTTCTCACAATCCCTTTCCTGTTCTTCTCATATCCCACAATACTCTGAATCTTCTCATTTTGCTAAACCCTTCCCCACCTCACAAAATACCTTTACCAATACTCTGCAGATTAGGAAATGTTTTCTCCTCACTCAGCTTCATCATATAAATCAATATAGCCTATCTACCTAAATCCTTTCTTTCTCCTGGATCTCTCCTTCTTCCCTTTGTTTTCAATTATTTTCATCAAGGAATTCTAGGAGTTGGGCATGAAAGGGGCAGGTATTCCTCAAAGGTCAGGTGACTTTTGTATTTGCTACTAAATATCACAGACTGGGTGGCTTATACACAACAGAAAACTTTTTTCCCCTCCAGTTCTGGAGGCTGGAAGTCCAATGTCAGAACTGCCAGCATGTTTGAGTTCTGGTGAGAACTCTCTTCCAGGTTGCATACCGTTGATGTCTCCCTATATCTTTACATGGTGGATGGGGCCAGGAAACTCCCTCAGGCCTCTTTTAAGAGGACATTAATCTCATTCATGAGGGTGTTGATTAACCTAATCACCTCCAAGAGGTCCCCATCAACTTATTTCATCACATGGAGCATTAGGATTTCAAAAGATCAATTTGAGGGTGGAGGGGGTCCACAAATATTCAGACCATGGCATCAGGGAATGCGGGCAAAAGACCAAGTAGGAAAAAGATAGTATTCCTCTCTTTGGAAATGTCTGGGAGCACTGACATTTTAGTAATTGCTCTACTTTGTCATATTGGTAAAGAGACCGATTGGAAGCCAGTCACAAAATAAGACTAGCAATCAAAAGTGCTGCAACCTTCCTGAGCATCTGCTGAAATGACTGTCTTGAGCAGAGTTGTGTCTTTCTGGCTGGGCAACGGCAGCCCAGAGGACTGGGTTCCAGGTGCTTCCTGGTATGGTCAGCATCCTGCCTAGAAACTCGGTATCCCTCAGGAAGCAGAGCAGGTGTTCTCCCAAGAGATTCCTCTGTAACTGGCGCCTGGTCCATCACAAATTCTTTCATCGAGGCACAGTTTGTACCCATGCAAATGTGGACCCACCATTTTGCAAAAAGAACTATGTCTCTGAGCTCAACAAGAATGTCACATCCTGCTAATGCAGAAAAGCTTTCATTTTCTTCCCCTCCCATAACATTAATCTCTAAGTTGAATCCAGTACCTCTTTTCTGCAAACATATTTGGGATTTGTCCTCAGAAACAGATCTAAATGGAGATCTTACTAAAAAAGAAGAAAAAAAGTGGCAGGTGTTTACATAATTAATTCAGAACTGTTTCTTGTGATTTATTTTTTTTAAAGATTTTATTTATTTATTTGAGAGAGAGAGCACACGCGCAAGAGCACAGCAGGAGGGAGAAGCAGACTCCCTGCTGAGCAGAGAGCCCCATGTGGGGCTCGACCCCAGGACCCTGAGATCATGACCTAAACAGAAGGCAGACACTTAACCGACTAAGCCACCCTGGTGCTCTGTCTTGTAATTTATTTTTATCTTTTGAAGATTGCTTTTACTTTGGGGGATGAGTTTTACCAACAACAAGGCTGATTTAAATTTGTGATCATATTGTTTAAACAAGCCACTTTCAGTTAATATTCTTGCATTTCTGTGGAAGAGACACTGGAGGTGAAGGATTTTATTCTATCAATTTAATCTGATTATTATCTCGCTCATTTTCTTCTCTTGGGTAAATATTGTTCACATTGGTGTTTTTAAATCCAGGTGGCCTCCCACAAATTTCCCCATACTAACCACTTCACATCTTTGTTCAAGCCATTCTCCCCTTATAAAAGGCTATGCCAAGTCATATCCATCATCTATTTCAAAATCGACCTCCAGACTTCCTTCTCTTCTGCACCATTTTCCCTAATTAGCTTTACAAATTCTGAGAGCCTCTTTTCTCTGTATATTCCTGAATTGTTTATAGAATGTGATCTGGCACCCATTGATTTGTTGTTTTTTTAAGCCTTCTTATGTTATTTCATATTATTATTTTTAATCTATTTTTATTAGTTATTTCCTTTGTAAACTTTCCCACTGTCACCCATTTATCTGCCCAGGGGCCAGACAGAACAGATTAGTAAACTTTCAACCCATGCTCATATTTCTTACTTGATATAGAAAAAAAGTTTTTGCTTTTGTTTTAAAGAGACATACTACTCAAAAATCCTAGGAGGACACCTGGGTGGCTCAGTTTAAGTGCCTGCTTTTGGCTGCTGTCCTGATCCCAGAGTGCTGGGATCCAGCCCCACATGGGACTCAGCAGGGAGTCAGCCTTTCCCTGTGCCCCTCTGCACCTCCCCCCAACTCTTGCTCTCTCTCTCTCTTTCTCTCTCTCTCAAAAATAAGTAAATAAAATCTTCTAAAATCCTAGGGAGAGGCAATGTGGTGTACCAAAATGATTGGAGGTTTTAATGTTAGACAAAGCTGAGTACAAATCCTAGATTTGCCTTTGGCAAGTTTTTAAACTTCTCAGCTTCCTTATCTGTGAAATGAGTAAGATAA
Organism: Mustela nigripes; assembly: GCF_022355385.1. Classification (NCBI taxonomy): domain Eukaryota; kingdom Metazoa; phylum Chordata; class Mammalia; order Carnivora; family Mustelidae; genus Mustela; species Mustela nigripes. The sequence goes on along the minus strand of NC_081572.1, from coordinate 29,595,946 downwards.
TGTCTATCTCCTGGAGTTCCCGAGGAAATTAATGAAATAACCATGGAAACCACCTCCCCGTTGGAAGATGTTCAAGGAAAAGCAACTAGAATTCTGGGTGAAAGAATTTCCAGCTTTTCAATGCCCCACGGCTCGCAGCGTGAACACTCCCAACACGCCGGCCGAATAGCCCCTTAGAGTCACCAGTGTGAGCTGTGGGAGGGTGGGTGTGGACAGGCTACCTGGAGGGGAGCACACCTAAATTCCAGGAGTGATAGGGAGAGGATCAAGAAGCCGCCTGTCATTCACTTTCCTTTGGATGTGTCCTCCGGCAAGCCCTCAGGGTTTAAGCTTAGCAAAAGGACCCTGATTCACCTCAACTGGTTTATTTGGAAGGTGCTTAGATTAAAGCAAAAACAAAAACAAAAAACAGAGGGAACCGCAATAAACAGATCCCGCTGGAGGACACCCCCATTTGTGGTTCTCACTGGATCTCAGAGTTTTCCTAGTGATACCAAACTTCTCTTGTGGCAGACAAGGAAAGGTTTTAAAAAACCACCCTGAAGCCTCGCACAATAACCTAGAGGAGCGGGCCCTCAAAATGGTGAAGGAAGGGACGCCTGGGTGGCTCAGCTGGTTAAGCAGCTGCCTTTCGGCTCAGGTCATGATTCCAGCGCCCTGGGATCGAGTCCCATATGGGGCTCCTTGCTCGGCAGAGAGCCTGCTTCTCCCTCTGCCTCTGCCTGCCTCTCGGTCTGCCTGTGCTCGCTCTCGCTCTCTCTCCCTCTATCTCTGACAAATAAATAAATAAAATCTTTAAAAAAAAAAAAATGGTGAAGGAATAAGTGAACGGAGCTATGAAGAAATGAATGGTGAAGAATGAAGGCAGGCCACCCCGCCGGGGCTGGAACGCAGACTGGAGCCCTCGTTTGCTGCTGTCGGGCTCACAACTGCTTTTAAGAGTCTTGGCCTACCTCCCCCTTTGCAATTTCTCCGGCTCGGGCCTCTGCCTCTTCAGGTTCCTTCGTCCAACTCCACCCCTTCAAGGAGTGCACCGCCCTCCCAGCCCTCTCGTCTCTCCTAGCCCCGCCCCATCGGACACGAGGCTCCGCCCCCTTCGCCGGGGCTCTGCGGGATGAATGGCAGCGTTGCCGCCGCGCCGCTCGGGGTGCTGATTGGCCGCCCGGCTCGGTGACGCGCTGGCGGCCGCGGGCGCACGCAGGCGGGCGGAGCTGGTAGGGGTGGAGCCGGGCTCCGGGGCGGGGCGCGGGAGCCCGGGGGCGGAGGAGCCGGGAGGCGGGAGGCGGGAGGCGCCGGGGCCGTTTAAGCGGCCTCCCTCCCGCCCCCAGCCGCCCGGTCTGGCCCCGGCCCTGTCCCGACCCCCGGCCTGGCCCACTCAGCCTTGCCCTGCCGAGCGGTCCGCCGGGCACACGGGCGGCCTCCGGAGCAGCCCAAGCCGATGAGGGCCGCGCGCCCTGCCCCCGGCGCTGACGAGACGGAGCTCCCGGCCCCCGAGGAGGAGCGGAGGATCAATGCGGTTCAAGAATCGATTCCAGCGGTGAGAGAGGGATGGTGTCCCTGCCCCACCGCCCGTGCCGGCAGCGGGTCCAAGATCCCGCCTCGTCCGGAGTGGGTCCCGGCTCCTCACCTGGTTGCATCCCCCCCGCGGATACCGCGCCTTGGCCGGGGACCAGCTCCCGGGGGTTTCCCCGCCCTGTGGTCCCTGGGCGATCCCCTTCCTCCGAGGACCGCGATCTCACGCGTGACCCGGGTTCCCAGACCTCGAACCCCGAGCCTGCCCTCCTTCCAGGGGATCCCATTGCTCACCCGACTTCATCCTACCTACCCCAACCCGGCAGGGCTCGTGCCTTGCCCTGAGGACCGGAACCCCAGCCCCAGACGCCGACTCCGTTCCTCCAACCCTGGCTTTGGCCTCCACCCCTTATCCCCAGCTTGGGGGGTCTCCCGGGGCGCACGGAATAGGGGCCGGGCAGCTGCTGCGCCCTGCAGCTAGATTTGTCGTAAGACGGGGTGCTGGGCGTTTTAGTGCTTTGTCTGTGATAGGCCCTAGCAACAGGGAAACTGAGGCATGCTCCGCTGGTGAATTTAGCCTTTCCTGGCCAGGTCCGGGCCTTGCTAATTCTCCAAGCTTGCTGGTTTAGCGTCCAAGGGCGGTGCTGTGTTGGGCACTGCGAAGGGACAAGTTAGTATTCGGGTGGTGAGAGCTGCTGTTGAGGAGCCTGTGTTAGGAAATGAGGAGGAGGAACCGAGGAGGTGCCACCGGAAGGTTGGCCAGCAGCTCATTCACTGGAGGGCCGGTGGGAATGCCAACCTCGGGAAGCACGGTGGCCTTAATCCTGGCTCAGGTCTCTGACATTTAGCAATGGATGGAGGCTGGCCCATGTTTCTGAGAGGAAGCTCTGGGCTTTTCCCCCTAATTCTTCGTTTTAAGTGGGTGAAAGTTCATCTCCCCTATGTTTCACTCTCCATCCTTTGTCTGAATCTGTCAGCCGTGGCCCCATTCCCAGACCTTCACTAGCAGGCAAGCTTGGTGTACAGTGATGGGGAATTTGAAAGAAGAAAAGGAATGCATGAAAATCTTCCAGGGAGGTTATTGAGTTTTTAGACTGCCTCTTATTTCAGAATTTCAAACTGCACTTTCCCCCCCTCCTCTTTCCAACCCCCTAAGCTGTTTGATGCTCACTCCCCCATTATGCTTCTCTCATTACTCCCCTGGTCCCAAAGGGTAAGGAAGCCAAAGAATGCATAGGAAGAGTTGGGGAGGGCCGTACCATTAGAAGGGTTATGAGTTTGAAGACTTGATTAACTTAACCGACATTGCTCATCATTCAAGAGTGTTGAATGCCTGGCACTGTTCCCTTGGTGGGATCATCCTATCAGTGCTTCTGAAGGCAAAAAGGGATCATGATGTCTGGCTTTAGAGCATGAAGTCAGGAATGAAGGTTAGATGGGCCTTAAGAGAGAAAGTAACATGCATTCAAGTATGATTGGTAAAGCCTTATGCATGTGGTTTGTTTGATTTGGTTTTACTTCTTTGAACATCTGTGCGCTTCCTGTTTTCAGAGAACAGTGGCAATATTCTGTGAAATTACCCTTCCTTATTTGATTGAATTTGTATTTCTTTCCTATCCTTTGTATTCTCTTCAAGAAAGGAAAAAAAAAAAAAAAGGCTTTTTACACAAACGTTAAAACAATGTTAAGGGAAATGGGAAACAAAAAACCCCTTCATTTCAGATCCTACTGTCTCAGCTAATTGAACTACTTTTGCTGGATGCTAATCTACCCAGTCCTTATTATCAGTGTAGTAATGTAATTTTGTGCTCTACTTCATTCATTTAAAGATGAAAAATAGAGGCATTTCTTTTGGTGTGGCACAGACTTTGTAATCTTCTCAGTGACTGCACAGTATCAATGGATATTGAACATTTATTTTCCTGATGGCACTTACACCCACCCTGATTTTCTTTGAAGACTGAATGATTACATAATTTCTTGTTTTTCTTACTACAGACAAAATTGGAAAGCTATTTCTCAGGGTAACTTTGAACTTGGACATAAAGCCTGCAAATACAAATTAACAAAAAAAGGCCCTTTTAGTGTATTGTACAACATCAACATGTTGGGAGTACTATTAATCATCTCTTCAAGGCGTGTTCCTTATATATCTTTTGAGCATTCAGAAAAGTTATCGGCAAGTAAATTATAGAGAAACTAGAGAGAGGGACATACTGTCTTTGAATGCATGTGTTACTTCTGATAGATTTATCAAGAGTCCCTTGAAGAGCATTTGATTGCAGTAAAAACATTTCATTAGGCCATGGTTTGTGGCTATGTCTAAATTACAAGAAATGGACATCTTGCTGGTTTGTTCATAATGGAAATGTGGTGGTCATTTTGGCTTTGGATAAACTTCCAGAGTTCTGCCATTTCTGCAGAGGAAGGCTGTGAAGAAATTTAGCCCACTGTCCTAAGTGGAGGGCTTTATGCATGCATGGCTTCTCAAAAAGTTTAGGATGTGAAAAATGCCACTGGGACACAGAGCATATTTTCTCTTGCTTTATCCTTTCCCCATCTGAGTCTGCCCCCACACCTTCCTCTCCCAGAGTCATTTTCTCCCTATCACAGCATCCCTGACTGATTGGAATAATTGCTAACATTTATTGAGTGTTTACTTGAGCCAGCCAGTGGCTGGGTATTTATGTATTACTCATCTCTTTCTCAACTCTAACCCTGGAAGACAAAATTTTATAGCCATTTAATAGATAAGCAAATAGGGTTAGAGAATAAAAGAGAACTAGCCGCAGTCACATGGCTAGGAAATGACAGACCCATTTCAATTCAACTTCCTGTCCCTTTTTACCACCATGCTGCCATTTCACCTTTGACTGTCTCCCTGCTTACACAATATCATGTGCAGAGCACTGAGGCCTGGGACCCACAGAGCTTCTACTGTACGGTGTTGGTGCATTCTCATTTCTCCAGCCTTGCCACCGAAAATCCAAGGAAAAGGATACTCCTTGATTCAGAGCTCCAGCCTTGTGACCACTGGTTAGCTTCAGACTGATTATGTGATATAAAGCACCTTACTCTCCAGAGTTAGGAAGTCTTCCTGGACTGCCTGTTGCCTTTTTTAAAACATGTTCTTAGAGCACTGAATTACAGGCATGGGATAGTCTTCTTAAACATGTCGTCCACCGTCACCCCCTCTGGCAATGGACACTTTTCCTCAATACCATGCTCACTCGTAAACTGGCTAATAATAAGGTGCTGTGGATAGGGGTTGGCTTATGTGGCTCCATCAAGTGCTGTTGAAAGAGCCCTGGAATATCCATGGTCTTAGCCTTTAAGAATTTTCTTTTCATGAGATTCAAGGTTCTTTTGGTGCTAAGATTGCCTATTTCTCTTTGTTATATACAGAACCTGTTGGATCCCGAGTGAAACAATATTATTATTTTTTAAGATTTTATTTACTTATTTGACAGAGGGAAAGAGAGAGGTCACTGTCCAGGGGAGGGCAGAAAAGGGACTCCTTGCTGAATAGGGAGCGGGATACAGACTCAATCCCAGGAGTCTGGGATCATAACCTGAGCTGAAGGTATCATGACCTGAGTCCAAGGTAGACTCACTTATTTATTTATTTATTTATTTATTTATTTATTTATTTATTTATTTGACAGACAGAGATCACAAGTAGGCAGAGAGGCAGACAGAGAGAGAAGGGGAAGCAGGCTCTCTGCTGAACAGAGAGCCCGATGCGGGATTGATCCCAGGACCCTGGCAGGTTTTAAGCCAGAGTTGGGGTGTATGCTGTGATCTGGTTTTCATATAGACTATTTTGGCTGCTGAATGAAGAGAAGAGTCTGTATGGGGACAAGCAGGGAGACCAACTGAGAGATTTGTATTCATGTAGACCAGAGATGTCAGTGCCTTAATGTATAAGGTAGGGTCTGTGGAACTGTAGAGAGCTAGGCTGATCTGGAATATATTTAGAAGTAGCAATCTTCCCATTGGAGAATGGGGAAGACCTAGAAATCAGGGACAACTTCTGAGATTTGACCTTGGGTCTTAGAGATTTGCTGGTGGGTCATAGATTTACTTTCAGAAGGCACAGTGCTTTGGGGTCTGTTCTTTCTCTCTAGAGTTTTGAAATTTTGTTATGGGGGTTTGGGGTTTTAAAAATGCCGGGTAAGGGAAAGCAAGATAGAGTGTCAAAAGAGAAAGCGAGGAGATGAGTGAACAAACCTAACTAAATAATAGTTTTTATAAGGGGTGGCTCATTAGTTAAGCATCAGAGTCTTGATTTTGGCTCAGGTCATGAACTCAGGTCATGAGACTGAGTCTGCTGCTGGCTCAGTGCTGTGCATGGAGCCTGTTTAAGATTCTTTCTCACTCCCTCTGCCCTTCCCCCCTCAAGAAACCTAAATAATAGCTTTATTAAAGTGTGTTTTCCATACCCAGGACTAAATTACCTTCCCTCAAACCCTGTAAAACCTGCTGGATACTCTCTTCTAGCATCAGATAACCAACTGTTAGGGTTACTCCTCCTTAGGTAGAAGCGGCTTCCATAAATGGGTGCTGTTTTCTGTAACACGTGAGAACCCTTTTCATTCTTTTTGGGGGAAGAGAAGAGAATAGAATAGGTTCGGCGTGTGGGAGTTAATTTGCATTTTACTTCTGCTTTTCCATTTAGGTTTTAGGAATGATTTCTTCAGAAGGCTATGTTGGAGGCTTGACTGCATTGTAAATTTCTCAGCAGAACACTTGTGTGGTGGTTTTTGACTGAGCCCTGGACAGTGGTGGGCTTCTCGAAGACTTGCTCTTCCCTTGCCTTATTATGGGAATCTCGCTCTGGCCGGAAGAGACTACCTGAAGTCACATGGGTGGGATATTTTTCTCTACAACTTAGGAGTTTATTTTTACTCTGAGTGATTCCAGGTGGGCAGGGACGAAGCTGTCACAAACATGGCCATCCAGCTTCTTAGCTTTTGGGAGAAAATGTGAAAGTCTATCCCTGTTGCTGTGTAATGGGTTGACTATTTTTAGATTGAGCTGCCAGAGATATAAATTGCTATTTTAGTCTTCAGCCTGGTGGTGGGTAGACAAACCTTACTTACTGTACCCTAAACAGAACACTCTCAATTTAATCTACCCTCTACCATTTTTTTTTTTTTTAAGATTTTATTTATTTATTTGACAGAGAGAAATCACAAGCAGATGGAGAGGCAGGCAGAGAGAGAGAGAGAGGGAAGCAGGCTCCCTGCTGAGCAGAGAGCCCTGCGGGACTCGATCTCAGGACCCTGAGATCATGACCTGAGCCGAAGGCAGCGGCTTAACCCACTGAGCCACCCAGGCGCCCTACCCTCTACCATTTTTGAGCCTTGATCTTTACCCTTTAAAATTTCTAATAGGGTGTGCTACTTATAGCTCTGTTGCTATGTCTGGGGATGATGAGGTAGATCCTTGAATGCTTGAGATGCTTTTAAAGCATTCTTCTCAAGACTGCAATTATTTTCCTTTTCACTAATAAGCGCTATGTAGCAATCCTCTCGTCCCTTAGGAAATTAGTAAAGTTACTTAAAGGATTAGCAGGGGAGAAAAGATTTATTTTATCTATGTGTGAGAATAGCTTGGATAAATTCTGAAGCTGTTAAATGTCTATTTCTCTTAAACAGTTTTCAAACCCATCTGGCAAATTCCATTCAATAAGATATATTCCACACACTAGTCAGATAACTAACCCATTGGTTGTCCAAGTGAAATATCATCACCATGCCAGATTCATTCCCCATTGGATTTTCTACCCAAACTCTCTGTACTAGGTTGAATGAAACTGCCGTTTTCTTTTTCTTTATTTGCTCTAAGCATGACATGACTTATATATAAGCTCTAAGCATGATCCCCTTTTAATTCAGGGAGAAAATGCTAGTCTTCCTAAACTGGGCATTGTTTAGGATGGCTTGTCCATGTGCTTCAGACCGGCCCTGCCATTTGGTTCAGCCCGGTACTATTTTTCATCATAGTAATTATAAGATTTGACTGGTCAGAACTCGTTGGTGGCAGATGACAAAATCTCCCTCCTTTCCCCCATCTTAAAGTAGTTTAAGCAAAAAGATAATTTCTAGCGCAAAGCCTGCTGCCATCTTGCAGGCTCTAAGCACAGGAATGTAGCGGGGCCTCCAAGACCAATATGCTCTGGGAGCTTTTGTACCTCTCTGTTTCTCTGCATCTGCTTCTTCTGGGCAGCTGCTTCATCATCTTACTGAATTTACATCTCCCCTTTTTCAGAGAACAGACTAAACCAGCATCCCTCATGAAACATGGCATGGGTGAGGGTTGGGTTGCCGAGGCTCCTCACCTCCACATTGAAGGGGAAAATGCTGTTCATATCTTCGGGTCCCATGGTATTCATGGTTTTCACTGTATTGCTACTTCCACAAAGTTGGCCCAAAGGGAAGTGTGGAATGTGGGTATGTGTCTATATGTGTAACCAATTTTGATATTAGATACATACACACATTTGTATGTATGTATGAATTTTATAGCCAGGATATCAGGTACTAGTTGTATATTTGGATTTGAAAGCAAACTGTTTTAACTCCGGAAGAATGCAGGTAAAAACAAGCCTCTAGTTTAGGTGGCTTAGAGGTAGCCAGGTATCATTTATTTAAACTGTCTGGTGCTGGAACAGGTAATGCAATATAGGGAAACTCGTTGGGCGGGCCTGCTAATTGTGGAATGTAGGGTGTAAAGATCTCCATGTATAATGCTTTATAATTTTGAGAGAGAAAACTGAAACCTTGCTTTGTACTCCTTTTAATTGAATGGCAGTTACTGGCATTTGTAAAGTTTAGAAAGATTGTCTTGCCTTTTCCCCCGAGATTTAAGATTTGGTTGCGCCTTTTTTTATTTATAATTGTTTTAGCATGGGGGCGGTTATGAGCTGAAGAAGGTGGGTATGATTGATTGCTGTTTGCTTCTGATTGGTAGAGGTTTCTCTTTTGAATAAACTGAAAGAATACTTAATCCAATAAACTAGGGCATTTGCTTTTGGATCATGGCTGTTAGCTCAGTTTACACCTGTTTAGCGGCTTTGGTCTTGTTCCCGCAACTAGGTGTTTCCAGCAGCCTCCTCTCACTTAGAATAGACCAAACAGTATTGGCAGCCTTCCCCATTGTTCTTTATATCCTTTGAGCGCGTCTCATGTGATATCTTTTTGTTTGTCCAGGTTCATGAACCACCGGGCCCCAGCCAATGGCCGCTACAAACCAACCTGTTATGAACATGCTGCTAACTGTTACACACATGCAGTGAGTATGCATTTTCTCCCCTTTGCAGCCTTCCCGAGGGCTCTGGTGGGAGGAGCAGCCATTATCTCTAGTATCCTCAGCCCAATTAGTTAGATGTACCTATCTCTGTGACCTCCCCTACCAGGGCATCGGTGCTGGGTCATGTTAGCAGAAGCTCTGTGAGCACATCAAGCCCTTCCAGTGCTCTGCCAGCTCTGTACATCCTAAACTGACTCTCTGACAAGATCTTCTGTAGAAGAATAGTTAAGTACCCTAGTTATAGGAAAATCAAAAAGACAACTATTTATGAGGAGGACCTCCCGAATGAAGTGAATCACCTTTTCAAGACAGTCAGCTGTGTTCATGGGCCAAGGAGAGTTCAGAGTGTTGTTGACAAGGTGTTTTTTCTTACCAAGTGATTCCTTGAAACAAGTCGCCACCCCATCCCTATCTCCATAGAACCCACTGCTTTTCAGAGCAGATGTTTCTGCATATTGTAGAAGAAAAAGCTGATTTGATCCCTAATTCATAGTGAACTTTTTTCTTCCTCATAAAAGCAAAACATGCTCATTGTAAGAAATTTAGAAAATACTGAAGAATATGTAAGAAAAACAAAACCACCCAGAAATAAATTAATGCTTTGGTGCATTTCTTCTATTTGCATCTTATGTTCATGAATATGTATTTTCAGATTTTTTTTTTTAAGATTTTATTTATTTATTTGACAGAGATCACAAGTAGGCAGAGAGGCAGGCAGAGAGAGAGACGAGGAAGCAGGCTCCCTGCTGAATAGAGAGCCCAAGGTGGGGCTCGATCCCAGGACCCTGGGATCATGACCTGAGCCAAAGGCAGAGGCTTTAACCCACTGAGCCACCCAGGCACCCCAACGTTTAGTGAGACTTTAGAGGGAAGGGAGGTAGCTGCTATAAAGCTGAAGTTCAGAAAAAGAGGAGGCCAACTTAATTCTTTCATGAAGAGTGTTTAGAACAGGCTAATGTAAGTATTTTATACCGTGTTAGTACATATGTCATTATAATAAGATTTGCTTGAATTCGACTGTGCTTTTTCATATCTTTAATCTTCTTCCCCAAAGAATAGTTACAGTGTTTACTATAAAGAATAATGATGCCAAATAAACCCCTAATAAACTGGGTTCTAATAGATTCCTTTATAATCTAATAGAACAATGCCATTTGGTCATTCCTTAGCATAAATCAAACTTTATGAAGCATCTGTGTTATGTATCATAATGGTGTAGTTCAGATAATACTTATTAATACTGAACCATCATCCTAATTTATCACTGCATGTCCTTTTGCCTTAGGTGCTAAAAAGACTTTTATTTAAATAATTAATATGCTGGAATCTTGCTAAAGGGAAAAATTAGTACCTGACATGCCTGCCCTGGATTCCATAAATGAGCTTCCGTAATGAAGTTCTGGAGTAACCTCTCTAGTGGACAGTCTCCCTGGACCCATGACGGAGATTCTGGGGACAGGAAGGATTTAGTGAAATTCTTTATAGACTTGAGCTGACCCGTCTTTGCCTTAGTGACACACTTATGTGGCGTGAGCTTTGACCAGAGGGTCAAAATGTTTAGAGTACCAACATGGACTAAAGAATGCATGGCCTAGGGGCGCCTGGGTGGCTCAGTCCTTGAGCATCTGCCTATGGCTCAGGTCATGACCCCAGAGTCCTGGGATTGAGCCCCGCATCGGGCTTCTTGCTCCATGGGAAGCCGGCTTCTCCTTCTTCCACTCCCCCTGCTTGTGTTCCCTCTCTTGCCATCTCTCTCTGTCAAATAAATAAATAAAATCTTTTAAAAAAGAAAGAAGGGAAGAAAGAAAGAAAGAAAAGAAAGAGTGGCCTAATTTGATTGTGTTTGATACCTATCAGACTATCCATCTTTTATTCTGACCAGATATTGGATGAATTTAACAGCTAAAAGTAAAATTACTACCAAAAATAATTGTCCACAGGCCCATACGAAAAAGTTTTATGTCTGTATGTGTGTATTTAAGTCTAGGGGAGGATTAAGATATAAGGAATATAGGGGCGCCTGGGTGGCTCAATGGGTTAAACCTCTGCCTTCGGCTCAGGTCATGGTCTCAGGGTCCTGGGATCGAGCCCCACATCGGGCTCCCTGCTCAGCGGGGAGCCTGTTTCCCCTCTCTCCCTCTGCCTGCCTCTTTGCCTACTTGTGATCTCTGTCTGTCAAATAAGTAAATAAAATCTTAAAAAAAAAAAAATATAAGGAATATAAAAATTTGAGTAATAATTTATTTGGCCTCTTCTTTCACTCATTGCTCCAATATACATCCATTATTTTTTCTATTTACCAACTACAAAACACTCATGAAAGTTACAGGCCAGTGCCATGATAGTTTCTGTACCACTGACAAATGAAGGTAATCAATGAAATATTTGTTACTTAGCATTATGTTGAACACTTAAAATGTAATAGTTTGGCTATTAAGATGTGCAGGTCACCTTTAGGAATATTATTTCCTGGAGACAGACTTGAATGATCCCTTATCTCTTCTGGGTATGTCATAAGTTAAGGAATACTTGTATAAAACAAGAAAAACTGACAAAAACTCCATGTTAATTTTTTAGAACAAAATATCATTTTATTAAACTTACTAAACTGCATCCTGATTTTTTACTTTCAGAGAGAGGTAAGATTTCTAAAACAGACAAAACAAAACAAACTTCCATCATCATCATTTCATTAAAGAGGATACTTTAACATGAGAAAGTAGGAAGGACACAGTCTCAAAATAAATTAAGTTCTGTCTTATGAAAAACTTACTTTGTTGTCATTAATTTTCTCATATTGTCTGGGTCAGTGAAAACTTCAGCATTTGAAAATTCAGTGCTGATCTCATGTAGAGATACTTTGTTGCAAGAGGGCAAAAGTAGGTATTGTGGGGAAAAAGATAAGATTGCTAAAGCTTTCTTTCTTTGCCAGGTATGCTTATTCTAATATCTAAAAAGTAGTTTATTTTTCTTGAGGATGTTTATTATTATAAAATGTTTACCACTCTTCAAGTTTACTGTGAGCTAAAAACTTCCCTAAAAAGATGAAGTCTTCAACAAAAAAGTTTACTAGTGATACTCCTACTCATATGACAGACACTGAAATTTGTGTCCATGGGAAGTAACTATGGTAGAGTAAGCAAAATTCGCTTAAGATTATGGTCCCTTAAAATTACTTGAATAGGTGAGAATGGATTACCCTTGCTTACTTGAAAGGTGCTATTAAAAATAAATAATTGTCACTTGGCACTAGTTTTCAAATTGGTGGAATGTACAGATCCAAACTAAAAATCAGAACATGACTTGACAGTTAATATTTGTGTATGTGGTATACATTATAATACTTCTTGATTCTATTCATTCACTTAACCCTTTGCTGAAATACTGAGATTTCAGTAGTTCAGGGGGGAAATAGGAAAGAACATTTAAAAATAGCACCTCCTTACAAAATTTGGGTACATGCTTGGCATTTGAATATTTTAAGTACCTACTTTAAATCACATTAGAGAACAGGGTGAAATACATTCTTATGTAATGAAATTAGGATAACAAATATCTGCTTTGCCACCATGGAGTAATGTATCCTGTATCATGTACTTGGATACCCAGTGGTGGGCATGGTTCCTGGGCCCTGAATGGTACTTGCTGTCACCAGTGTAGCCACCGACCACTCCCTCCCCGAAAGGCAAGTGTTTAAAATGATCTTTCTAAAACTGCCCCCGGGAAACCTACATATTTTTAACAAAGGGGGCAATTTCGCCAAACCCAGGGTATTTACTCTTGTTTGCCTTTCCCTTAGTTCCTCATTGTTCCGGCCATTGTGGGCAGTGCCCTCCTGCATCGGCTGTCAGATGACTGCTGGGAAAAGATCACTGCGTGGATTTACGGGATGGGCCTCTGCGCCCTCTTCATCGTTTCCACAGTATTTCACATTGTGTCGTGGAAGAAGAGCCACTTAAGGTACTGTGGATGGCTTGCTAGTTCCCCTGATCTGAAGAGCAGACTCAGGGTAGCCTCCCCTACTGGCATCTTTCAGTCGGGTTGAAGCTACAGAGTAGACAGACATTTTCTTGCCCTGTAGACTATAACGCTCTCCCATTATAGTCAAGACATTTCCAACGGATTGGACAGACTTTGAGAACCCCAGTATGTATCTAAGAAAGCAGGCCTTTCTCAGAAGCCACCAGCAAAACCACACTGCTTCCCCAGGACTTACATCGTATAATCCCGAGACCTGTCTTTTAACGTTGTCAAACGTAAGACCCAATAGAGTGCAGCAGCTGTGGGTTAGTAAGAGCACAATGAACTCGGAGTCAGCCCAGCCCTGCCACTCAGGCCTTGTGTAAGTCACTTGACCCCCTGAAGCCTTAGTTTCTTCATCACTAAAATGGAAGTAACAGGGGCGCCTGGGTGGCTCAGTGGGTTAAGCCTCTGCCTTCAGCTCAGGTCATGATCTCAGGGTCCTGGGATTGAGGCCCGCATTGGGCTCTCAGCTGGGAGCCTGGTTCCCCCTCTCTCTCTGCCTCTCTGCCTAGCTTGTGATCTCTCTCTCCCTCCCTGTCAAATAAATAGATAAATAAATAAAAATCTAAAATAATAATAATAATAATAAATTTTTTAAAAACATGCCCAGTGTTCATAGATAGGTGAATGAGATAACGCATGCCAGAATGATTTGAAAATTACAAATGACCAGGACTTTGTCATGTAAGGAGGTTTGCTACAGTTTAGGTTTACTGTTTTGCAAAGTTCAGCTTTCAGAATTAAGTCCTGTGTATCGATTCAAACAGAATTCACATATTAGCTGTCAGGTACTTTCCAACTCAAAGCAGGCTTGCTAGCCTCCTAATAAGGACATAAAAGCATTCCTCCTTTGAGTGAGGGATTAATTTGGGGGAATACAAAAGGAGAAGCACATCATTTAGTTGCTGATAGAATACATTCGGTACAACCCAAAAGTGCAGAATTTCTTTTTGTAAAAGGAGGATTCAGAGCAAACTTAGAGTGTTTTAAAATAATAGAATATAGCTTTTGGTTTTATAAAATGCCCCCCTCCCAATCTCAAATAATTCAAACAATCTAATATTAAAAAGACATGTGTTATTTAAGAAGAGGGTTTAGGATTCATGAGAAGATTATTTGTCTCCTTACAAGTAGAATCATAGTTTAAGAGCAGGAAGGATTCTTAGGGGTCATCTAATCCAGATCCCTTAATTTTCACCTGTAGAAACTGAGGCTCAGAAATGGCTTGTCTTGCCCAGTCAGTGAGACTAGCAGAGTCTGATCATTCCTGGACCTCTGACTCCCAGTCTGGGGTTTTTCACCCACAGCCTTCTCAATACTGCTTATAGTTCCCAGCCTGCTACCTGTGCTTATAAGTTCCTTACCTAAAATAAAACCACAGCATTGGATCATGAGGGCTTGCTGGGGCGTATCCACAAGAGAGCCTCAAAAGTACCTGCCTCCCCAGAACATACTGTCACAGAGACCAGAGGCCAGAGTACTTCATTATCTTCCTGGCACAATCCAATGCTTGTGGTTGCCTCGGCTGACTGGGCTTTGATGTCTAGATTTCTGAATCAATAAAGAGTTGTAGATGCATACTTCGGTATTCAGGGCCTCCCTCCCGGGGGCTAGAGAAGGTGTAATAGAAACCAGGCTCTCTTGAACTTTGAAATAGTACTGCTAGAATCAAGCCACATGTGGATTTTTGCTCTGCATTACTTTTTTAATATTTCCAAATACAGCCTTATTTATTTATTTATTTATTTATTTATTTTATTTATTTTTTTTTTAAGATTTTATTTATTTATTTGACAGAGAGAAATCACAAGTAGATGGAGAGGCAGGCAGAGAGAGAGAGGGAAGCAGGCTCCCTGCTGAGCAGAGAGCCCGATGCGGGACTCGATCCCAGGACCCTGAGATCATGACCTGAGCTGAAGGCAGCGGCTTAACCCACTGAGCCACCCAGGCGCCCCAGCCTTATTTAGAAGCAAGGGAAAGAGCATATATTGAGTACCTACTGTGTGCTAGGTGTTGTGCTAGTGAATACGTGGCTACATGATCTCATTTAATGCTCACACATGCTCTATGATAGAAATGTTGTCATTTCTATTTTCCCTAGGAGGAAAATGAGGGTCAGAGAAGCCAGAGTGGATCTTGAATAAAATTATAGGTTTGACTTTACCTGCTCTAATGAGTGCATAGCAGTCTAGAAAGCTGAATTAGAAAGGCCCCAGACCTGGCTAGGAACCACAATCATCCAAAGAGTTTAAAAAAATATAAAAGATTCTCTTCCCTCCATTTCCTACCCCATGTTTTAGGCATTTTAAAAATTATAATCTTCTGGACTAGTGTTTATGACTCTATTTTATAAGCTTGCCAGGTGATTGTGATATGCAGTCAAGTTTGAGAAGCATTAATCTAGTGTTTGCTTTTTTAGACCTGTGACCTAAATTATTTTTACTTCACTATTAGATGACTAACAATAACTGTGGCTAAAACATCCTCGGCTTGCTTTGGTTGACACTGTATATGTGGTGAGGGAAAATCTAACACTAACTCTAAACCAAACCATAGCTATCACCCTTGGACACTGAAAATGGATTCAAGACGATGCAGTACGTTCATACTACTAAATCACCTCAGTAAGGGGCAGATTCTGTCTAACCCACTGTCTAATCTGGTCACCTCCGTGAACCAGGTCTTTGTACACTTCCTAAATTTTCAGTTTTGGAAGGAGGAACTCACTTAGAAATCCAGGTGGTTATTTGCTTGCAGCAAATGAGCCTTTTTTTTTTTTTTTTTGGTTTTGGTTATTCCTGTTCCTACATTAGTTTCTGAATGTCCTTTATTTATAACTTATTGTATACACTAAGATATTTAAAGTGAGAGCTTCTTTGAAGACATTCTAAGATGAAGAACTAATTCATGCCCTGAACTGTGTGATAGGGGTTGAGGGGTGGTCTGCCCTCAAGGAATTTCATTTTTCTGTTATATTGAATCTAAGAGAAATGGAAAACATCATCATAGACAGATTTTGTTTGTTTATTTACATGGTAAATATCATACGTGTAAGCTTAAAAGTAACGTAAAATTTCTCATTGTGGCTTCGTATTATTAAAAATAGCTGTGTGGGGGTGCCTGGGTGGCTCAGTGGGTTAAGCCTCTGCCTTAGGCTCAGGTCATGATCTCCGGGGTCCTGGGATCGAGCCCCACATCAGGCTCCCTGCTCAGGGGGGAGTCTGCTTCCCCCTCCCACTCTCTGCCTGACTCTCCGCCTACTTGTAACCTCTCTTTCTCTCTCTCTCTGTTAAATTAAAAAAAAAAAAAAAAAAAAGCTGTGTGAAGATGTATGAAGATGTGGTTCATATATACAATGGAATATTACTCAGCCATCAGAAAGTATGAATACATTGACATGGATGGAACTGGAGGGTATTATGCTAAGTGAAATAACTCAGTCAGAGAAAGAGAATTATCATATGGTTTAACTCGTGTGTAGAATATAAGGCATAGTGTAGGTGCCATAGGGGAAGTGAAGGAAAACTGAATGGGAAGAAATGAGAGACAGAGACAAACCACAAGAGAATCTTAACTCCAGGAAACACACTGAGGGTTATGGAAACAGAGGTGGGTGGGAGGAGATGGGTGATGGGCATTAAGGGGGCATGTGACATGATGAGCACTGCGTGTTATACGCAACGAATGAATCAGTTGAACATGATGTCAAACATTAATGATGTACTCTATGTTGGCTAATGGAATTTAAATTTTAAAAAATAGCTGTGTGACTTTGAAAGCCAAGTTATAACTTCCCCAAGAAACTAGAATAGGAATGGAAATTACAACATGGTGGAGTGATAAACTATGCTGCCAGTCTGAAAGTTTTCTGAAAACTTTGCCTAACTTGTTTTTCCCTCCCAATAGGACAGTGGAGCACTGTTTTCACATGTGTGATAGAATGGTTATTTATTTCTTCATTGCTGCTTCTTACGCTCCATGGTAAGATACTATCTTTCTATTTTTGAAGATAATAGAAATTCTAGTAGTAGAATTTCTGTCTTTCTTTCCTTCCCTTCCTCCTGTCCCTGCCCCATGCATATACCTTACCCCTGTCCCTCCAACACACGTGAATACATGTTTTTTTGTTTTTTGACTTGGGTCAGATTGCAGATTTTAAGGGAAGAATGTCACTGCTGTTCAGAATATATATCTGGTATTGGATTGTTTAAGACAAAGTGCCAGGAACTTGTGTGTAGGTAGCACACTCACTTTTGAAATATGTCACCTTTGGCTTCCATGTTCTTTCTGTATACGGCTGCTGCTCACAATACTTGGACATCTACTCATTCAAGTGGAAATGCTATAAATACGTATAGGAAAACAAGCTCACTTTGATCTACAGTTCGCTTCACAGCATAGTAGCTACTATATATGGAGTGTGTTTCTCATTTCTGTAGCTGTATGAGTAAGAAAACTAATTAGTTAGCTATTTAAAACACCTAGTATTCTGGCTCAGTGGGTGGAGCCTGCAACTCTTGATCTCGGGATCATGAATTTGAGCCCTATGTTGGCTGTAGAGATTACTTAAAAAAATAAAACTGAAATACTAAAAAATAAAATACTTAGTATTCTGTTCAATTTTTGCTCTTTTTGCCCTTTTGGTAGAGATGATGTAGAATCTTTTGTTGCCTGGAAACCTCCGATTAAAGGAACGTTAGAGTCCCTCTATTAAGACATGGTCGGTTATAAACCCTCAGAAATTCATTTTGTGCCATCAACTGCAGTAGTCACTAGAAACAGCAGGCCTCTACATTCTGACTTACACAGCATCCATCATTAAAAAGAAAACTAATTATCTTTCGGAGTAAAAAATACTTGTCATTAAATTACAGCAGTGCATCCTATTGGAGAAAGAACACTTAACAGGCTTTTGGAAAGTATTCCCTGACTTAAAATAAGGAAATAAAATTTTTAAAAGCTCAGGAATCAAATACTACGGTAAACAACCTGTTCACATGTAGTTTTCAATAGGTAGGTGGTACCTTTTCTGTTTAGAAATAATAATTTTATAGTCATAGTCAATCAGAATAACATTTGGGTGTTTTCTGATAACTTTTTTTTTTTTAAGATTTTATTTATTTATTTGACACAGAGAGAGAGAGGTCAGAAGTAGGCAGAGAGGCAGGCAGAGAGGTGGGGGGAACAGGCTCCCTGCTGAGCAGAGAGCCGGATGCAGGGCTCCATCCTGGGACCCTGAGATCATGACCTGGGCCAAAAGCAGAAGCTTAACCCATTGAGCCACCTGGGCACCCCTCTCATAGCTATTCTTAGTATGAAATGAGTACAGATGAATTCACAGCATCTTAAAATTCAAGCTTTACAAGAGCCCACGGTTAAATTCTGACAAAATGTCTTTCATAACATATGTTAAGCTAATTCTTCTCATGTTCTCCCTTGGCAGAGATACTGGTAATGGAGATACTTGGTCTGTGTATTAGGTATCTGCTGTGGATATGTGATCCTGGTTGAGGATTCTGTTCAGGGTTTTCATTAAGCTTTGTAAGCACTCTGCTCCCAAATATATTATCAGAATTAAACTGATTTGACAGCAGCTGCCTAATAAGGAAAGTCGGGCATCACAGGTGTGGTGGGACTCACTTCTGCATATCTCCTTTTAGCTTGTTCTATTTTTAAACGATGTTGGAACTAATTCTAAGTCTTAAAGGTCAACTGACAATTTTATCTTTGAATTATTAATTTTACCCAAATTGCCTAAATACCTCCATGGCATGTTGAATGCCTCATTATCCTGGTTTTATGTTAGCACTTGCTTCCCCAGTTTTCAAGCCTAGAGGAAAACAAAGGCCCTGTGAATTCCCTTCATTTATCACATCTGTTCTTTGTTGTCATGTTTACATTTTTTAGGTTAAATCTCCGTGAACTTGGACCCCTGGCATCTCATATGCGTTGGTTTATCTGGCTCATGGCAGCTGGAGGAACCATTTATGTATTTCTCTACCATGAAAAGTAAGAAAAAATAATTTACATTTGATAGTTTTAAAATTGACTACCTAAATTTTATCGACATTGTAACACAATTTGTTTTACACTTGCACTTCAAAATAGTAGAAATACATAAATAGAATATATATTGCTTTTAACAAGTCTTTGAAACCATTTGGCGTTCATTACTGGTAGACAGATTGCTGTGGGAAGAGCTGAATGGCACATGTGTGATAGGATGCATTTGAGGGACAGACGGACTGCCATTTTAGTCAGTTGGATATTACTTGACATCCTCAGGCAACGGCCCTTATCAGCAAACTAGCCTTATCCTCCATGATTCATACTTATCACATGAGAAAAAAAACTACTTTTCAAGCTTTCAGTGAGGACTGAAGACAATGATAGTTCTAGAACAACATTTATTTAAGTAGCAAACCGGAAGACGTCCCAAACTAGGATTCTCTGAGAAAGGGGATATTTGGAAGAGCGTCCAAACTCTTAATAATATCCTAACCATGGGGCACATTTTTTAACCCATTATTTATAGTTCATAGTCATAAGTATTAAGCAATATAAAAAGGAAAGCTTATTGAAATTTAGCATCACGGCTCTAGAGGAGACCTTCAAAGTCATCTATTCCAGCTCCATGCTTAAAAAAAAAAAAATGAGACCATTTAGGATGTGCAGCAAATTAGTGATTCATCTAGAATTAGGACCCAAGTGTCCTAGTTCTTAAACCATGGCTCTTTTCATTATTTCACATGCCTGAATTTGAAAAACTCACAAGCATGAAATCATTGTCCTTGAGTACAGTTTATTAGTTTTTCTACTGTCATTGGCAGAATGGCTCTAAGATTTGAACATAATTTGGGTTTATCACAAAGTATTAAATTGTTTCCTCTTTTCAGAGGAAAATGGCAGTTTTCAGTAACTTCTGACTTTGAAATTCACTTCAATGTATTTTGACCACAATTAGCTATTCTGAGTGGTGTCTTATAGTATATATATAAATCCGAGGGAACAGTTTGCTTCTTGGGCTCAAACCCCTAACTTGTACCCTTGGATAGAACAGAAAGTAAAGTAAAACAGCTATCTTTTCTCCTTTTAAGGGCTTCTTTTACACCAATCCCACAAACTTATTCTTCCCCGTTCCCTGATGAGATTACTTCAGAGTGGACTCTGGAGTAGAAAACACAGAGAATGAGATGTGATTGGCCCTTGGCCATTTGGGTTGGACAGATATTAGGGAGTGCCTGACTCATGCCAGGTACTATGCTAGGCTCTGTAGATCTGAACATAAATAAAACTTGGCCCCCGCCTCCAAGGAACTTAGAACCTATGATTAGGCAGAAATGTAAGCTGAATTTTAGTATAGTGTATTTCTTAGCATTTTCAGACATTTTGTAGCCTAAAACGATGAGCCTTACAAGTCGGAGTTTGTGCAGATGCAAAATAAAGAGACAAACAAAACTACATGCCCTTCATTCCTGCGGGCTACCATCCCTTTGCTACTGATGAACCTGGCCCCATGCAGCATCCCTGTCCATCTTCATAATTTCAGTTTCTTGTAGCTGTGGATTGGAGTGGTGATAAGGACAAACACTCTGGGACCAGGAAGGGGAAAAATGCATGGGAATTGGATGCAGTAGTAACACTTTTGGTAGCAAACATTTTCCAAGTCACATGTGGCATCTGATGCCATTTCAGTTCTGTAAGAAATGCTAGTTAATTGTGACTCAACTACAGTATTTTAATTAGAGGCCTAATGGTCTCCTACTGGGAATATATATTCATTGGAATAGTTGGAGAGTTTGCATTTCTTTTTAAAAAAAAGGTGGGGGGGGCAAGCTGGTATGGAAATAGTCTAAGTACTGTAGGGATAGATGCAATTAACTGCCTTTCTGTCCTGCAGGTATAAGGTGGTTGAGCTCTTCTTCTATCTCACAATGGGGTTTTCTCCAGCTTTGGTGGTGACATCAATGGTAAGAAATGGCTTCATAATTTTAACTATTTTACCTTATTTCCTTTTAAATTGAGGGAACTCTTCATTTGTGCATAGATATGATATGTAGTTTTTCTTTCTGAAGTTATGACATCACCATTAACTCCAAAGAAAAAGTATATGAATAACAAAGTGCCTGCAATCTATACTAGCTCCTGGTTGTAATTTGGAGAAGTTCTATACTAAAGTGTGTTTGATAGTATGTGTTGCTTTTGGATAGCCATTCTGTTCACCCCACCCTTCTCCCAAAGAGGTATGAGGTCACCGTCTGATAGGCATTTTTGCCTGAATTGTTTAGTGTCTTAACCGTAAATCCATGAAGGAGGGTAAATTTTTTGATGTCTTATAATGAAAAACAATCAACTATGAATTCTTGACTTCTTTAATCTTGAGAATTAGAAGGACCACAAGAGATCAGTTGTGTCAACGTTTTATTTAGTCTTTCCCAAAAGTCTTCACTCTTTTCTTTCACTTGCTTTTAAGTCATATATATCTTATTTCTTTTTCTCAGAGAAGTGCCTTTTATTTTTTTTTTAAACTTTGCTTGAAAATTTCTTTTGAGGACTTCATGGGTGGAGATGTAACATTACCTACAGTAGGCAGTCAGTATGTATGTTTTGAACTCCCTTTCAGATTGAATTGCTGTTGAGAAATCTATGTGTATCTATCAGTCAGTCTGAAAGAAAAGCATATCATTATTGCCTTGTGATCCCATCCAACTGGTTACTTTGTGCCATTAGCTTATGTAGGGCCATTAGCTTCAGTGTCTTAGGCTCTGCATTTTTTTTTTTTTTTTGCATTAGCCACTGTGTTAATTAAGGAACTCATAATGTGTCTAGTTTGAATTCTTTTCTCAGTCTACAAAGGTCAGAAGAATTGTATCTATAATTTCATCCCTGTGCCTGTGAGCTAAGAATGTATATAGTCCCTACCCTGGTCACAAAAATACCTGTAAAAGGTTTAGAAGTTAAAGCTTGTTTGTTTTTTTCAGAGGCTAGGTCTTATGAGAATGTGTCAAAATATGTTTCTTTAAGGTAAGAGCTTTATGGTAGCTTTAATAATTACCTAGCACCAAAAATAAATATAGTTTAGTTGATAAAGGCAACAGGGAATAGTGAAAGGAAGGAGGTGAGTGATGGAAACAAGAAAATTTGCCTTAAAGGCCATATAGTTAGAGGGCAATTCAGGACACCCAAAGCAACATAAGCAAGATTTGTGTGTGTAGGTTACTAATCA
Source organism: Mustela nigripes (assembly GCF_022355385.1). Lineage (NCBI taxonomy): Eukaryota > Metazoa > Chordata > Mammalia > Carnivora > Mustelidae > Mustela > Mustela nigripes. Next base: position 29,573,871 of record NC_081572.1, on the reverse strand, counting down.
TTAGAGTAGAACATCAAATAAATTCCCTTGGGGTATCATAAGAGCAGGTTTATCCAGTATTTTTACTAGCCTAAATCTTGGCATTTTCACAAGTTGTACATGGTCGGTGACTAACGTTTATGATAGTCAAACAGGATAATCCTCACATTTCCCCCCTCTCCCCGCCATAGAACTTTTACCGAGCAGGAACCTACAATTCATTTTAAATAAGAAACTACCATAAAGTTTTATAATGTCTTTGGGAATAGCGTAGGCTGCTATGGGAACACATGGCCCAAGCACCAAAGGAAATGATGTTCACACTGATTCATAAAGACAAGAAAGAGCCTAGGGATAATAAGGATGATGCAAGTAGGATAGGAAAGAATATGGCATGAAAGAGGCCCTGGAGAGGGGGAAAGCACTAGCACCTTTGAAGAACTGAAAATAGTTCATTGTTTGGAACACGAATGTGTGTACCTGTTTGAGTGTGCCTCTATGCACGAGGTGGGTAATTATGCAAATAGCATAAGTCTTGTAATAAAGCTGGAGAGCTAGACAGAGACCAGATCAAAAAGAACCTCATAAGCCATCTGAACTAACAAACAGTATGACTGGACACTCAGAGCTTTGATTCTGGTCAGAATATTGGGCTATCAGAGACTCTTCTCCCTAAAGAATGATGAATAACTGGCAAGGTATTTGAAACAACTGTCTTTTCGCATTGGACCACAGACATAAGACTGTTCCTTGAGGGAATAGAAACCAAAAGATGAGCTTCAAATTTGTCCATTTTCTCCCTGGGGACACTTTCCAAACTGTGACAAAAGTAAGCCAGCCAGAGAGCAGCACACAGGGTGGAGGAAACAGAAATCAGTATTTTAGCTACTGAGCCTGCTTCAGTTTGGGGGTGGGATTCTGGAGAAAGGGGAGCTTCACAAAGAAGTGTCTCCAGAAGTCTACAAAGGGGTTTCTCTGAATCCTTGCCTAAATATTACACTGAATCTGTGCAGGGCAAGACTCTGCATGCCCTGGCCGAGAGTGGCTCTTGGACAGCTAGGAGATAGTAGAGAATCTGGAGGTGTCTGGTGCTGGAAGAGATCAGAGGCCAGCCAGCCATAGTGGAAAGACCATGCTGAACAACTCTGGTGTTCACCTGAACCTAGCAAGTCAACCTCCACACCTTATGAGAACTACTCTAGCTCTAGAGTGAGGACTGCCCTGGAACTGCCATAACAAAGCCAAGAAACAGACTTGGAAAGGATTAAAATTGGTCCTCTGTACATAAACTGCCTACCAGAACAAAACTCAACATTACTGAAAGGAAGACAACAAAATCTATACTCTAACACCTTGGCATCCATTTATCCAAACAAATATTACTAGATAAGCAAGAAAATGTGATACCACACACCTAAGGAAAAACAAATCAGTAAAAAGAGATCCAAAGATGACAGAGATGTTGAAATTAGCATGTGAGGCTTTTTAAACATAATGAGTGAACAAATGAAGAATCTCAGAAAAGAAATGGAACTACAAAAAAAGAACTGAGTGGAAATTCTAGATTTGAAAACATTATATATATTAAGAAAAAAACTTTTTGGAGAGGTTAATAACAACTGGATCCTGTAGAAAAAAAGATCAATGAACTTGAAAATGCACAGACACGCTAGAAACTGGGAGAAAATATTTTTTCTATATGTATCTGACAAAGGACATGTATGTGGAATATATAAGATACTCCAAAAGAATAATAAAGAGCCAATCCTATAAAAATGGGTAAAACACTTGAACAGACACTTCACAAAGAAAGGCACAAAGAAAGGTACAACGTCATTAGTCATCAAGAAATGAAAATTAAAACCTCAATGTGCTACCAGAATACACCCTGGAGAATTATTAAAATTAAAAAGACAGCACCAAATCTGTCAAAGATGTGAGATAACAGGAACCCCAACTCATTGTTGGGGGTAGTATAATATGGTATAACTATTTTGGAAAACTGTTTAGTCATTATAAAGTTAAACATAAATTTATGACTCAACAGGTACTACCCAACAGAAATGAAAACCTCTGTCTACAAAAAGACCTCCATAAGCCCCAGATGGAAAGAACCGATGAACAAATTTCAAATAAATCGAGGGAATGCTAAGTAATAAAAAGGAATGATTGACATAGATAAGACATGTAGGAATCTCAGAAATATTATATTGAGCAAAAAAAGAAGCCAGACACAAAAGTAGGTGTTACAGTATGATTTCATTTATGTGACATTCTAAAACAGACTTAGTCTGTGGTAATTGTAGCAATAAGAACAATGGTTGCCTTGGTGGAAGAGACTGCACAGAACTGGGAGGGGGTATTGGGGTAATTGTCTCTCTTGGTACGGGTATGGGTTAAATAGGTGTATGCATTTATCAAGGTCCATGATATTCACTTAATATTTATGCATTACACTCTGTAAATTAATCATCAATTTAAAAAATGACCCATTTCTTCCACCCCACCCCCCAGAAAGAGAATATAAGTTCAGGAACCAGACCACCTTGGTTCAAATCCTGATTCTGACACTAAACACTATGTGGCCTTGAGCAAATCATGTGATCTTCTCTGCTTAAGTTTTTTCATCTGTAAAGTTAGGATACTAACAGAGCCTAATTTAGGGTTGTGAAGATTAAATGAATAAATATATGGGTACACTTCGGACAGTTATTGGGGTAGAGTAACAGTGTAATGACACAGGTAATGAAGAAAACAGGTTTTGTTCTAGGATTAATTATGTTCTGGTTCTGTGAAAGTTGACAAGTTAAATATGGTGTCATAAGGAACTGTTAACAGAATGTTTGTCAGAACCAACCTCTATACATGCATTGGTCTCTTGCTTACTATTTTAGTGGAAAGAAAAAAAAGTGTTATCTTTTGGGCAGTAACCAGCTCTATGGCTTTGTTCAGGTTACTTCATTCCTCTGGTTCCACTGTCTTCATCTCTAAAATAAGGAGGTTTTGTTATGTTAGATGAGTGACTTTTTACTGTTTGGGAATTATATGCCCCTTTGAGAATCTGATGAAGAACTAGAAAAATTTTAATTAATAGATATCAGTTGCTTTGTAACCTTTAAGAAATAATAAATGTGTAGTATTTGTGGGTTTTTTGTTTTTGACCAAAATCAATCTGGCTAACTTTACATCTTATAAAAATTAAGGAGAAACCTCTTATCAGTTGATTTGGGTTGGCTCCTTCCCCATCTTTTGAGCTTACCAAAACAGTGGGGGCTTACGTGAACTTTGAAGAAAGGACTGATCCCTACCTGTGGCTCTACATCCTCATGCCTGGTTCTTAGCTCGTGGTTGTCCACTGCTGCCACTGTCTAGGTGCATGGGGGCCCATTCGAGTTGGTGGCTGCATAAGGGCTTTCCCATGCTCCCTGCTGGACCTGGCCAAAGTCTAAGGCTCCAGGGCTCACGAGCTTGCAGTTGCTGGTGCCCAGGCCTCTGGGACACCCACACACCCATCCCCTTCCAGGGCTTGCCACAGTCTGGCTTAGCTTTTCACCACCCTGCAGAACCTGAGACCTTTCTATTCCTAGTCCTCAGGAATCCAGGGGACTGAATTGTTCATCAGCCTCCTAAGCCCTGCCTCTCTGTTCCTTTCCCCTCATTCATACATCCCAGTTTAATTTTGAATCTGGGCCTGGGTCTTGGAAAACCAAAAACAGCCTAAAAATTCTCTTTTTTGTGTTAAAGCACATGTGACTGTGAACTTCCTCCTGAGCTAAGAAACGCCTAGGCTCACAGACAAAAAGGCCTAGCAACATCTAGAAGGTCAAGAAGTATGTTATCCTTGCGTGCTGTCTGCTCTCCGAGGTCACTTGGAGCTGTGATTTGTCCCTGTCAGCCATAAGGGAGCTCTAAGCTCACACAAGCAGGGGAAGTCTCAGAAAAGCAATCAGTGTAGTACAGAGTCTGAGGAGGAGAAGGGAAGTGAAAACCCGGTCAGAAAACCCTGTTGAAGATGTCAATTAGAAATGTGGTGGTGTGGGCGCGACTCAGAAGGGAAGAAAGCTCTTAAAGGAGAAGACGAAAACCAAAGATGTGCTTTCTTAAACTGAACTCCTGTGTCTGAATGTGACCGCAGGCAGCTTCAGCATGGCGTAGGTAGATGAGCAGAGTGTGCTGCTTCTACTGTGGGGCCTGTAGCCCAACTGCTCACCCCGCTCAAGACGGCCAACCCCTAAGGGTAATCCAGGTTGACGGATGAGGGACTTTTTAGTTCATGTTTAGCGATCAGGATGCTGTCTGTGCGGCTCATTGTCTAGAAGATCAGCAGGTTTCGGGGGAATTGCAATGATCTCTTTAGTTTGTCACCTCGAGAGTAACATCAAAACCTCTTTTTTTCCTCTGTTGACAGAATAACACTGATGGACTTCATGAACTTGCCTGTGGGGGCTTAATTTATTGCCTGGGAGTTGTGTTCTTCAAGAGTGATGGCATCATTCCATTTGCCCATGCCATCTGGCACCTGTTTGTGGCCACGGCAGCTGCAGTGCATTACTATGCCATTTGGAAATACCTTTATCGAAGTCCAACAGACTTCATGCGACATTTATGACCAGTCTGTACTAGGTCTCGAAACCAGTATTATTTCAATTATGGCACTTAGGGAGTGGGGTAAGAGCTGAAAGTTGCACAGAGGAAAAAAAAAAAAAGAAGAAGACAACAGCACTGACTTTCTTTATATCTTTTGAATATAATTACTGTGAAAGTATAAAAGCTGTGTTCTGGAATATTCCCCCTCACAGCAGATAAATAAGGTAGTGAATTAATTATTCATTCCATTCCACTATCATGAAGGACTCTGGATAGACTTGGCCAACCGATGTTTACAAACAGAATTTTGTATTTTAATTTTACAGACTTTACTACATGATTTTTCTAAATTACTAGGTCAGGCTATAAAAGTCAGTGCTACGACAAAGCTTCCTTTATAAAAGAAAATTGTTTCTATCACTTTCCCATTAGCTGTGTGAAGAATCATGGACAGAACTTACACTACTTTTACCATGTTTCATCTTGGCATAACATGGTTATTTTTTAATAGAAAATTTCATTTTTTGTAAATTTTTAAAGACTATTTCATTGAAGCGCATCTCTGCGGTTCCTCATTCACATGAATTTTTGCAGCAAGCTGTCAACATTCCACAAACGAACAAACATAATACCTCTTCTGATAGTTTTATTAAGCATAGAGAAATTGCCAATTTTTAAAAATTGCAGTTTTCCAAACTTTTCTGCCAACCTCTGACTCTGAATTCCATGCTGCTTTGGGCCATATACTTGACCTAGTTTGGTTTACCACTGATGGAAAAGTATTTTGATATCATTAACTTTTTCAAAAGATTCAACTTTTTCTCTATGCCTTTGCCATGTTTTCTTCAGGATCTCTTTCAGCAGTGGATGAGTATTCACATCTGTATTCTGATGGTATTACTGGAGTGATCATCCACTGAAGACTCCTGGAGAGTGTTGTGAATTACACTGAGTAGTGGTATTGCCTGTTTGGTGCCCGTCGGTTAAATCATTGTCACTTAGCTTAATATTATCCGTTTGATGCTTGTTTTCAATTGTGGAATTAGATGCACAAATTCACATTCTTATCTTACCCCTGTATCTCCTGATAATAGTTTTTTCTTTTCCATAGAAGAATATTTAAAGCATTGTTTGACAGATAGAAACTCATGCATCTGTAGTTCATGGGTTTTATCCTGGCTCAGTGGAGTGGTATTTAATATATTATTTTTTGGTTTGCCTTCAGTGTCTTATATTAAGATTAACATGAGCTGCATTGTTTATTACTCTCCTGTTGGTGTTTTAATAAATGAAATAACCTTGCCTTTCGATCCGTGCGGATACCGACTGTTTGCTAGATTTGGGTTTGATCAGTGAAAGAATTGGCTTGACGACACATTTAGGCTTATTCATTGAAATTTTGTACTGATGTGGCTTGAAAAGAGGGTTTATTTTGGGTGTGCATATTTAGAACTCTCTGATTTGGGTGAATTACATGGGAATAAAGAACAGAAGAAATGGTATTTGCTGGTAAATTCTTAAATAGGCAAGGTGCCCAGTGATAACACCAACCAGACCACCCCTATATCTGCATGATTCTGAACATCCTGATGCCTGTTATTTTGTGTATATTCTGTTTTTAATATATTAACTTTTGTGGATTCATTTAAAGTCTGCTCAAAAGTAACACTGTCGAAACCACCAAAATGTATGTAAAAAATTGTGCTGTAGACTAGAATAAAATTGTTACTTGGATTTGTTCCACTGTCTCTAAATTAGATGACTGTGAAGATGAGAATGCAGTTTTGAGAGCTTGAGCTCATCCAGCATTGTAATTTGTATACTAGCCTTTTTTCTTTTTTTTTGAGAAATCAGGATAGAAAAACAAATGTGCCCTGTCATCTAGAACTTTCTAGTCCATATTTTATTTTATTTTATTTTTCTAGTCCATATTTTAATAATTGAAATGCCAGAGCCAGCTCAGACATTAAAATCAGCTTTTTTTCGGTTTAAAATATGTTAGTTGGGGCCTAAAGATTATAACCTAAATGATGTATCATTACCAAGAGAAGCCTTTTGCTTTAGTTTACAGAGTAGACTGCAGGGCTGAGGTTATACAGTTTTATATTGGCAACCAGACACACGTCATATGGCAAACAAGGTGAATGCTTGATGTCCTCCTCCCCTCTTCTACAGTGCAGGAAGCAGATTCAGAGAGGTCTGCCTTCCTCCAGGGTCAGGGAGCGGGGACAGGAATGCAAGTCACCATATACACCACTGTATTTTCAAAGTCAGCAATAACAAACCAATCCAACTTGAACTGAAAATTCATTCAGCATGGACGTCAGTTTAGAGCCTCGGTAAACCCTCAGACAACCCTCCATCAAACCCAGTTTTGAAGATGGAGTGTCTTAAAGCATTATTATTCCCTATAATTCTGTCCTCTGGTCCACCAGGGTAACCTCCCCTATTTCTAGAGCATCTGCCCTGTGCTCTCACCTTCCTGATCAATAACTTCAGCCTAAAACTATTTCCTTTTTTTTTCCCCTCCTAAAACTGTTTTCTAAAGACCAGACCTCTCATCAACTGCCCAGATGCCCCTCAGCACATTTCGCCCCACCTGTCCCAGACGGAATGGAGTTCACTGTCTTTCCTTCTTTCCCCACCACCAAGCCTATTTTTCTCAAGTTCCCTCTCTTAGTTCAGGCCATGGCCAGAGCCTCCCACCGATCCTTGATTTGTGTCACACTCAAATCCAAGCAGTTGGCCAGAGCTGTCGCCTCTGCCTCAGTCACAAGACCTTGACCTGCTTGCTCCCCCTACCCCTTCCCCCCACAAGGCCCTACAAAGCCCTGGTGAACAGCCCTCAGGCTGCTAAAGCCACCTCCGCCATATCCCACCACTGGGTATACCCCTCGAACAAGCACAGTCGCCGCACTACAACCAGCATTTTCATCCCCGAATAGTTGACGGATGGCTCTTCTCTGCTTTCAAACGTCCACAGACTCAGCCTCCACGACTCAGGCCAGCCACCTGGTGTCTTCCTGTGCTGACTACTCACCGTCCCTCCAGGCCACACAAGACACAGCCCCACAGTGAGTTTCACAGCCTCCGCCCAACACTGTGCCCTCCCAGTGCACAGCAGCTGCTGTTCCTCAGCCTGGATGCCCTTCGCCAGCCTTTCTCCTAATGTGGCAAACATTGCCTCATTCCCAACCTCCATCAGATGCCCTCCCCTTTGACTCCAGCACTGCTAATGTGGCCGGTCACGTTGCCTGGGGATTGAGTTTGCTTCTCTGCTCCCAGGGCTGACCTCTTTCAAAGCAAGAGCTGAATCTTTACCTCTGTCCTCAGCTTGTGGCACAGCACTGGGCTCACCGGAAGAGAGCCTTGAGCCAAAGGAGAGAGAGAGGGTGGGTTGGAGGAGACAGACTGACAACGAAGTGGTTTGGACCGAGCACCTCTCCTCTATCATGAGCACTGTAGCAGGCTCTACCTGCCTGCCAGGAGCCTACTTCCAGCTTCCTTGGCCTTACTGGCTTCCCTGACCAAGGGTCAGCTAGCAGTTCATAGCAACCACAGGCAAGCTGATAAGTAATTGTCATGGAAATATTAGATAGTGTATCCTAAATGAGGAAAAAAGCCAGCCTTGTTTATTGAAGCTTCCAGAGAAGGAACTGTGGAAGATTTATAAGCCTGGAAAATTACTTTACCTACCCTACTTCCCTTGGGTCCTCTTTTTCTGAACATATTAATAAAATAAAAATAACACTCAGTTCTGCAACCCCTGAGCCTTAGTATGGATTACACTCAAAAAGCAGCAACTTTAATACAACATTTAAATATTTTGTATAGTTTTACTTTGAAAATATATATAATACTTGGGAAAATAGAGCACAGAAAAAATGTTTTTTTGAAAAGATTTTATTTATTTGACAGAGCACAAGTAAGCAGAGGAAGGCAGAGAGGCGGAAAGCAGGCCCCCTGCCAAGCAGAGAGCCCCAGGCTCAATCCTAGGACCCTGGGATTAAGACCTGAGCTGAAAGCAGAGGCTCAACCCACTGAGCCACTCAGGCGCCCGAGCACAGAAAAACTGTAAATCACCCAGTTCATTCATCCTAATGCATTTTCATGTATTTCTTATAAATAAGCCACATACGTGATTTTTGTGTTCTGCTTCCCCTCACACTTATTTCATAAACATTTACAACATATTATACAGTTTCTGTAGCCAGAATGTTCAGTGGCTCCACCTTTTTTTTCTGGACTGGAGATATGCAGCCTATTTTGCTTAATCATTCACTTAATTTTGGATTTTTAGATTGTTTCCAGTTTTTATTATAAACTACTGCGGTGACACCAGTGCATAGCTTTGTCCAAATTTATGATTGGGACCTAAAGGTAATTATAATAAACAACTAAGGGCTTCCCATGTATTGGGAACTGTGCTAGTTTGCACGGATTATCTCACTGAACCGTTAAAAAAATTCTTAACGGGTAGACAATTTTATTATCCCCATTTTACAGATGAGGAAACAAACACAGACGAATGAGTTTCCTCATCCAAGCTAAGTGGCAGAACTGGATGGAATCCAGGAAGCCTGGAGTCCATTTTCATTCTCACGAGTGCAGTTCCTGATTAAAGGTTTGCTGATGGGTCTACCCAAAGGAAGACCTCTTAAAAATAAAACTTACTCCAAACCTCCACATTTTTACTGGGTGTCTTTAAATTATGTCATTTAGAGGAAGAGTAGAATAGGAGTGTCTCCAAAGGAAACTGACCACACAGAAGCTGGTTCCGCTCCCTCGTTGTCAAACAAAGTTTCCCAAGAGGGCCCAAGGAATGTTTTTAGTTTAACAAGGTTAGAATGACTGTGTTCATGTCTTTCTGCTGTTTTTGCTATTTTAAACGGAGAGTGCCAACATGTTCTTGCGTCCAGTGCCATTCCCACCTACATCCCTGTGATGTATTGGTGATGTTATTTTTTCCAAGAAACAGTGCCACTGTGCACTCTAGCCACTTCGCAAGGGGAGCTAAGCTCTTCTCAACAAGGCCCTGTTCAACACAACAGAACACTCTCCTTCTCCTACACAGCTCATTATCACTCAGACTTTCACGGCAGTCAGATGGTTTCAGCCGACACAGACTGGCTAGGCTTATGGAGGCCCTGGAAAAATAGGCTTTGGAGGCTTACCTCATCTCCTTGGAGCGGTCACAGGTCTTCTTACCATTCTGTGCCAGGCCAAACTCAGTACGCCCAATCAGATGTGCCCGTTACTGAAAAAGTCAGGAAAAGTGTATTGATCAAGAGGATTTGGTTCTCTTAAAATCACGAGTGTTTTCTGAACCCCATGTGTGAGCTGTGTGTTGAGTTGGCGTGGAATCATCAGCCAGCCTGTGACAGATTGGGTGAGTTTAGGCAAGTTACGGATTACCTCTGAGCCTCAGTTCCTGTCTGCAAAAGGGGTATAGCACTTCCCTCATACTGCAGTCATAAGGATTGAATAATAAACCACAAGTGTCTAGTTTATGCCTTCTGGCATATGATTGGCACCAGATAAATGTTAGCTTCCTTCCCATATGGCCAAGCTTTTAAAATTATGGTTATAGCCCACCTGCAAAGATTTTTCATGCAAAAACAACCTGAAGGAACATTTTAGCGGCATTCAAAAAATTGTGTGCATCTTTAAACCCTTAAAAATGGTCCCGGATCAACCTCCGGCCCAGACTATTACTAGGCCATGTGGTCACCCCAGGCTTTCTAATGATTTTGTGCCTTTTGTAGCAAATGTTCTTTAAATATTCACTAAATTTCTTGAGACAGAGGCTGAATACTACATGGAAAATAGTGGAAAGGGAAGGAGCCGGGCAGTTGTCCTTTTGTACCCAGATGGGAATGTGCATACTCCACTTAGACCACGGGCCGCTAGTTAATCGGACCCACACTTTGTGGATGGCAGTTTGGTCACCATCTGCTGTTCTGGGAGTGTGCCTCTTAGGAGACTCAGCCACTAGACCAACCCTTAGTGGCTTATGAGAGAATTGCTTCTAACCACGGTGCAATCAAGTCTTTTCTATCTCGTTTTCTTGCTTGGTGATCTTGTAGAGTTTCCTAGGCATACATTCATTCAACAGATATTTGGGGAGGGTTTTAGGTATGTGCCACGGACTGGTCTAGACACTGGAGGTGCTGTAACGAAAAGCCAAACAACAAAACAAAAACCTTGCCTGTTGCTATGATTCTCTGCCTTTCCTCCCTTAATCTGGATTGGAGGTTTGACAGGTTTTTGCTGATCTGGTTTCTGGCACTATCCAGCTGCCTGGGGCCAGTGAAAGCCAGTGCAAAGTATGTACACACAAGAAGAGAATGATACTGATCTAATTAGCCTTTCATCAGACCTGCCTTACTTTGTGCAAAAGTCTGCTGGGCTGAGTTCAAATTCCCTGTCCCATGCAGCTCTTGCTTTGGAGAACACTGAAGAAACTCCTCATTTAAAGGATCCCCTGTGGTAACCTCTGCCCTCAAAGGGACATTCCTCTAGCCTAAATGACAGCCCTCTATTCAGCAGCACGTTTGTTCAAACCCATCAGGTTCCTTTGAAGCAGGTTTTGCATAGCCTCCCAGGCTGGAAACGATGAATGGGAAACCTCGGGTTTGGGCCAAGATGTTTCCCTTCTTTGTTTACAGCATCTGGGATTCCTGTAGTGTAGTGTCTCCCCCCCCCCCCCCCATCATCCTGTCTTGTGTCAGCACATGTGTTTAGTGGCCAGGGATGCCGTTCTGTGTAGAGTAAGTCTCTGCCCTCCGGGGCTCCCACAGTCTCCTGGGGAGAAGGACTGACTGGGAACAAATTAGCAATTATAATGTAACATAATCACCGTGTTTGTATTGGATGCTATTATTGGAGGAGGAAGTGATTAACTCTCCCCAGGGGACTCGAGTTCTCCCTACAGGGGCAGTATTTCGGCTGAGACTTGAAGGGTGAGTGAGAGATTACAGAGGGGAAAGGTGAAGAGGCAGTGGGTCCACACAGGTTAGGGGAAGGACAGCATTCCAGGCATGGGAAGGAGGACCTGTCGGGGAACAAGCGGGGGTGGGGGAGGGGGTAAAGGGGTGTGGGGGGGCAGTTTGAGGAACAGCATGAGGTGCCCTTGGGAAGTGCTGCATGGGATGTGTGGAAGAGGGGTGATAACATCTATTCTCTGTGACTCAGGGACGTGTGTGTGTGTGTGTGTGTGTGTGTGTGTGTGTGTGTGTAAGATGCTATTGTATGCATGTGAATTTTTCTGCAGCAAACCCTGCATCCTAGACAGCGTTCTTTGTCCCCATGTTTCTGGGACACCACACCCCATAACACCATAGAATTGTTATGGAAGGCAAATGTTTTATGGTCCATCTGAGCTAATCCCTGTGTTACTGTATTAACACTGAAATAATGCATGGTGCGGTACATTGTGAATTGGTTGGACGGATGATCCATTATTGGGATTATGATCCTTTCCTGTTGACGTAGGTAATCAAGATCTGAGGATATTTGTGGAGACCTTCATGTGGGCATCCAATTTATTCAACAAAGAATGAGCCCGTCCTGTGTGCCAGATGCTGGTCCAAATGTTGGGGATAAAGCATTGAACAGAACAGATGCAAGTCCCTGCCTCATGGGACTGACATTCTTGCCGACATACTGACTGACATACATACTTTACTAGAAGTAAAATGTAGAAGTAAAACACATAGTATGTTTTAATAAGTGGTATGAAGAATCATGGTCGGGGGGATGCAGTATGTTTTAATAAGTGGTATGGAGAATCATGGTCGGGGGGATGCCGGGGCAGGCGTGTGGATGTGCAGTCCCCTGCACTTGGGGAAGGCTGCACTGAGAAGGGGGAAGACCTGAGGGTGGGCCCCAGGCCACAGAGACACCTGCTGGCACAGGAGGCCCCTGACGGGAGCATTTTGAGTGAGCAGAGAACAGTCTTGTCTATGAGGCCACAGGGATAACAAAGACTCTCCCTCTGCCAAACTTGACTCCGTCCCCTAGAATCTTCTTTCTGACTAGTCCCTGACTTCAGGCTCTGGCCTTGACCTGTTAAGTTCAAATTTAGCAAGTATCCTGCTGGTCAGTTTAGGGAAAATCCCCCATTCTCAGAAGCAAATGAAGTTCTTCATTCCCCACCATTGGTGTCTTAAAACCTTGGCTTTTGCTTTCGTAAGACTCTCCTGAGTCTTATTGAAATTACTGAGGAAACCTAATTTCCCACCCGCCTCTTGGCTGTGAATTCCCACTTGACCTGGTTATATTCACAGTGGAATTGATTGTCCCCTACTCTAAAACCCCATTCCAGTAGCCACCCCCTGAATAAAGTCTGCCTTCCCATCGTTAACAAGTGTCATGACTAACTTTTTCTTTACCAGGGTACTGATTAGTGAGTACATGGTGCCTTGGAAACCACGGTATGGTCCACAGGCACACGTGTGTGTGGGGGTTATTATTAGTGCTGGACTTTCTTCTGGAATCATCCAGAAGGTGTTAGAAAGATCCCAGCATCTGGATTTTGAATAATGAGGGGACCCTGGCCCCTAAGTATTAGAAAGAACATGGGCAGCCTGACTTGAATCTCAGTTTATTTATCTTTAAAATGTAGATGATTAAAAAAAGAGAGAAAGAAAAAGAAAATGCAGATGTCAGTAGTAAGACTAACCTCAGAGGCTGAACACTATACAAATGTGAATTTAAAAATGAGCACCAATCTTGGGACATCAGGGTGGTTCAGTCAGTTAAGCATCCAACTCTTGATTTCAGCTCAGGTCATGATCTCAGAGTGATGAGATGGAGCCCTGCATCAGGCTCCATGCTGAGTGTGGAGCCTGCTTAAGATTCTCTCTCTCCCTCTACCCCTCCCCCTGCTTGTGTGCATGCACACTCTTTCTCTCTCTAAAAAAAAATAGGGGGGGGGGAGCACCAATCTTAAAAAGTGGGCCAGTGTATTGTGTATTCCCAAGCAGCCTTTAATTGTTCAACTGTTGGGGAGGGGAGATGTGCTACTCAGTAACTGGGAGGGAGCTGAAGGTAGCTGCCTGATCTTCCTCTACGCTCGACCTCTCCCTCGCTGGCCTTTGATCCTTTAAGAGAGAGTTTTTTTGTGCAGCGTCTTCTTTCTCCAGCCCGTTTGATCTAGCTTACTCACGTGGAGCATCCCTGGCAGGAATGGCACCCTACCTTTGGCTCAAGTTTCTCTTCTTTCCTCATCAGCTTTAGGAGCTCGAGCCAGTGAGTGATAAAAGACGGGCTCTCCGTAGATGCCAAGCACTGGTTTGGTTTGTCACCGATGTGTTATGGGGGTTGTGACCTAACAATGCATGGAGAGGAAAGGGAGGAGCAAGTATTTGGCTGTGCTGAGGCTTGATTTCCTCATTTGGAAAGGACTGTGCTCTCAGCCTCAGAGGGCTGTGGTGAGATTATGTGCAGAGAGTACTAACACAGGACCTGACAGTCAGTGCTGAATTCCATTCTCAATTACTGTTCACCAAAGTTGCTCTGAAGATTGTGAAAGAGCCCTTGGCTAGAATTAGGGCAAAGGGGTGCAGGCGATTACTCCCCTACTCGGCTTATTTCACCTTGTGTGAATGGCAGCCTTATTCCCATCTAAGGTTCTTGCTTGAGCCCATCTGCTGCCTGGGGAGTGTTCTTCCAACCCTGTCTTCCTTTGCCCTGCTTTGGGGCCTGTATTAATCTTATACCCTCCGAGGACTTGGTGGCACTGTCTACTCTCCCTTCTTCTATCTCCCCAGCCCTGGCCTCCCTGACATTGCTGTATCCTGCGTCCCTCTTTTCCTCCCATTTCTGGCTTCTCTGAGTCTTTTTTTTCCCGACTCCTCCCCTTTCTACCCATCCTTAAATATTGGTTCTCCGAGGTCCTCCTCGGCCCTTGAACCCTCAAGGACCCCACCCACACGGATGGTGAGGGTCTTTAGCCCCACACTCTCCTATCTCCCAAATCCTTAAACCCATTTGCCCATTGGCTATTTTCACATGGATGTTCCATACCCACCTCAAAGTCAGTCTTTTCAAAACCAAATAAGTCCTCTCTTCTCCCAAACCTGATGTGCCTTCCATATTGCCTGTGTAAGCCAACAGTAGTACTGTCTACACCATCCCCTAAGCCAGGAACCTGAGAGTCCTTCTGGACCTCTCCCTCCTGTGCATGCATCTCTTGCATTCCACCAGTTTGCAAATCTCATACTCTCTGATCTCTTCCAAAATCTGCACCCCCTCCACAGAGACCACCTGAGTTGAAGCCCTTATCCATTCTGCTCACCATGACTGCTTCCAGCAAGTCTTCTGCCATCCACCCCAACTCATCCAACCCACCCCATCCCATCTCCCCCCCACTCCATTCTCCCCATCTACCCCACCCACCCCATCCCATCTACCGGTCATCCACCCCACCCCATCCTCTTCATCTACCCCAACTACCCTCTCCACCCCACCCCACCCCACCCCATTCTCCCCATCCACCCCATCTCATCTACCCCACCCCATCCACCCAACCTCACTCCTTTGACTTCATCTACATCTCATCTAGTCTCTGCGTTTCTACCCAAGTGCTGTTTCTAAAGCGAGACTCTTAATGATATTCTAAAATGAGAAAGCTTAGTGTTGGATCTGGCACCTCCTTACCCGTGTGGACTCACCTCTTCTTACTCCCAGGTACCCTCCAGCCAAACAGAAGGCTTGCTGTTCCTCAAATGTGCCACCGCTTTATCATGCCACCGTGCCTCTGCATATGCTGTTCCCTCTTCCTGGATGCCCTGCCTGCCCTCACCTTCCTTCATTCACATTCAGCATCCCTATTTAAACATCAAGTCCAAATTCAAAAGTTACCTCTTCCTTAGAAGGGGCTGGCTCTTCACATTCTCCCAAGGAATTCCACGGTGACACTTAGTAATCACATTGCATTGTGCTCATCTTTTCCCCACCACAGCCCTCAAGATAAGGTTAGGTTACTAATCTCTGTACTGCTGATCCTTAAGAGGTTTTTGACACATAGGAGCTACTTGGAACATGCTTATTTAATAAGTGAATGAATGAATGATTGCATGAGGACTGGATGGTCACTGGCACTGAAGGGAACATCTATGGACATCAGTGCTGAGAAGACAAGATACCGGAGATGAGGCTGTCAGATGTGTACCGTTATCTTCATAAATGACAGCAGAGAGAGGGCCCTGAGCCAGACTCAACTCCAGACAGCCTCCCTCCCACCACCCAGTGTCTGTCTGAGCCACCTCTCCCTTCTATCTTACAAAGTTCAGCTTGAGCAAAACAAAATTAAGATGGTAATTTTTATTGCAATGCTGAATTAAAATGACCCACGCTCCCTGAGATTACCTGCTCTTTGGGATTAGCATGGAAGATCAAAGACTGACCCTGCCTCTTTCTTACAAGTACTGCCTGAAGCCTCAGAGCAAATGATAACACCGTACAGGTTGAAAGCTGTGTCAAACCATCCAGATCACCGGGAAGCAGAAAGAGCACCAGTTTCAAAAGCCCGGAGGTCCCATTCTGGCCAGGATCCAGCCAGGATCGCTAAAGTCCTTCCAGCTTTAATCCCCAGGCAGCAGAGAAGCCTGGATTGTAGCTACCCACAAACCCAGGTGATTCTAAAGAATGCTCTGATAATAACATCTCCTAGCTTAAAACATTTCTCTTTGGAAGTGTTCCAAGTGCCTTGACGGCTATCACCCTGCATTTTATGTCCATTTTCTTGCGAGGCCATTTGGTGGCAAATGTTCTAATTCCTCTGTTACAGTTGGTGAAAGTGACTCTTCTAGGAGGTGAATAATAATCCAAGATCACACAGTGAATTGGGAGATCAAGCCAGAACATGCACCCAGGCAAAAATAACTTCCGAACGGCCACTTTACTAAGCCTTCTACGAAACATCATCTGCTCTTTATTTAAGTCTGGGGGAAAATTAAATTTGGGAAAAAAGAATAGAAGCATAATTAAAGGATCTGGCAGGAGAATATAAAACCCAGAGGGAACAACTCATTCCTTTGTGCCTTTTTTTTTTTTTTTAGCTGCTTGAGCACACACATGATTTTTCTTCTTCCTTATTCCCAAATGTTCTTTTTTCTTTTCTTTTTGTTCTTTATTATTTTTTTTTTCCTTAACTCAAATCTTAAAGTGCTGAAGCCAAGACTTTTGAGCACCCGACTTCCTTGGGGCCTGACTGTCCCTCGATTTTCTCTGCCAGGGCCTGACTGAGCACTTCGACCCTGTTCTTATCACTTTTTTTTTTTAACTTTTTATTATGGGGAATTTCCTATTTACACAGAAGTACAAAGCAACTCAACTCTAAACAGAAAGGCACATAATGCAAAACAGGAAAACCTGAGCCTAAGGATGCATTTCCATGTCAGGAAACTGACCCATCCTTCTTCACTGGCACTGGGGTAGGATGAGCTCAGCGCTTGGAGGAGAATATCCACATCCAGCTTTCCCTCCCCTGAACTGCACCGGCTTTTGGAAAGTCACGCAGAGGGTTGGTTTTTTCACTTGCAAAATAGGAACAATCAAACTAATCCCACAGAATGGCTGTGACCATGAAGTGAGATAACATCTGGGAATAGGTTTTGTAAGTTACGAAATGCTCTGAAAATGTGAGGAGCTCTGAGGACTGTTTCGCAGAGCCCTCGGAGCCCTGCCATGCACGGCGTGGTTCGCATGCTCGGAAATGTAGACAGAAGGCTTGTGTGACAGAGCTCTGCCATACCCACCGTCTGTTCAGACTTGGTCCTGAACCTTCATCTTATGTCACTTTGCTTTTCACCCACTTGACTAGCAACTGTGCTACCCACTACTCATTTTCCTCCTTGCTTTGGGGACAGTTTGCCCATTGGTCTTGTCTTCCCAGGGCCCCTCTGGTCAACTGTCCTATGCTTCCACCCAGACTAGACCAACTTGGGCTGCTTTTGTTTAGAAAGGCCTTCTCCACACGGCACCTGTGATCCTTTTATTCTAGTAAAATCCTGACGGTAGTACCTACCCCCCAGCAATCAGGACTCAGGCGGGAATCAGCATGGGCTTAGGGAGGAGGACAGGGAAGGAAGACCGCTTGCAATAGACTCAGCCCCTCTCCTGTAGGTCAAGGAGGGACCTGCTCTCCTTAGAAGGTAGTTTAGGGAGCAGTGGTGAACAAGAGGAAATCCATGACCCAATGGAGCTAATATTCGGGGGTGGGGTGGGGAATGGGAGCTGACTATAAATGAGTAAATACACTAATAAATAGAACTAAAAATAAATAATATTTCAAGATGGGAAGAAATTAATGCATAGTTATGTACTGGCAAGAGACTAGAGGTAGGAGTGGCTGACTAAGCTGACTAACATAGGGTAGTCAAGGTCATGGGTTATGGCTTCAGTTTTATAAGTGCCCTTCCCACCTCACCTTATTGTGAACAAGGAAGCTAAGAGCCCCACTTGCTACTGGCAGCCATCCCATACCCTGAAGGGAGCTAGTTAGAGGATAAAGCCATCACTGTAGATAACAGAGCAGAAAAAGGAAAAGATTACCTCTTGGATGCTTATGGGTAAGACACTGTATTGTTGAACTCTAAAGTCCACCTGACCCTGAACCTTCCAGTTAGGTAAGCCAATAACTTAAGGCCATTTTGATTTGGTTTTCCAGTGCCCAACAACCAAGAGTGTTATAACTGATGCATGTCTCTTGTGGGTTATGATCCCCATTTCAGGGAGGTCTTCTATCCAGACACATATAGCTCTTCCCATGAAGATGCTGAAAAACTGAAGCTTCTCCATCTTCTTACATTTCCAGGGACACCATTAACCAGGTGAGGCACTTGTTAACGTGCCTAACATATTAAAGATAGTTGACAAATATCTATTGAGCCAAACTGATTGAATAAGCCAGATTACTGTTTAAAAGGAGAGAAGACACAGACAGTTCTAGTCTCCCAAAAGGCAAGGACATTCCAAAATAAAACTTCATAGTCCTTTCTAGGTCATGGAAGGCTTTCACATACTTTATACCATTTAACCTTATACTACTCCAAGGATCATCATTTTATGCAGAAATACAGACTGAGAAAGGTCAAGCCAGGGGCATGGCAATTAGATGATATTCATAAGGACTCTGACTCCGGTCTCTCATTCATTCCTGGATCCTGAAAATTAACTGGTTGATATAGTAGACATTCAAGTTCCTTGTAAACTAGAGGAATTCCCAAAGAGGTGTACATAGGCTTATTGACCTCAGAAAGCAGAGATTCTGGAGATGATGGCATGGCCAATGTGTTTGTCCAGACTCTGTCAGATGCTGGAGGAGCCACATATCTGTCACAGGAGTACAAGAGCCCTTTTCTGTGTAACTTCAACCCAGACTGATGTAAATCCTACTGACTGGTGGGGAAGCCGGGTAAAATCTTGTACAGCACCCTCCTCCCGTCCTTTCCCTTATCATATGGGCAAAAAATTCATTGCGCTTCTTTGTAATTGTACAACTAAAATTATTTTTTAAAAATTTACTTCACTTTTAATTAACTTTTAACTTTAGAACAATTTTCAATTTACAGCAAAGTTGTGAGGATGGTAGAGTTCCCAAATATCCCCACTCCGTTTTCTGTGAATACCTTAACATTAAGATAATACACTAGTCACAATTAGTCAACCAGAATGGATAAATTATTATTAACCGAAGTCTATATTTATTCAGATTTCCTTAGCTTTTATCTAATTTTCCTTTTTTGTTCTAGGATCCCATCCAAACTATAGTCATCCTGTCTCCTTAGGCTCCTCTTGCCTGTGACAATTTCTCAGACTTTCCTTGTTCTTGATAACCTTGAAAGTTTTGAGGAGTACCAGTGGGGTATTTTGTAGCATGTTCCTCAACAAGGATTCATCTGGTGTTTTTCTCATAGACTGGCGTTAAGGGCTTCTGAGAGGAAAAATCACAGAGGTAAAGTGCTATTCTCGTTACGACACACCAGGGGTTCATACTGTCAGTATGACTTATCACTGTTGATGTTGACCTGGGATCACCTGCCCGAGGTGCTGCTTGTCTGGTTTCTTCACTGTAGAGTCACTCTTCTCTCCATACTATGTTCTTTTAGGAAGGAAGCTCACGCTTAAGGAGTGGAGACTTCCCTTCCACCTCCTTCAGAGTGGAATATTGAGATAAATTATCTGTAAGTCTTCAGTGGTATCTGGCCATTCTAGCCATTTATTTATTCAGTCATTTATTTGTATCAGTATAGATTCGTGGGTATTTATTTTAGTCTTTGGGTATAAATACTATTTGATTAATTTTGTTGCTTAAATTGTTCTAGCTCTGGCCACTGGCCACTCTTTTCATTGGCTGACTGCACTTTTAACCCAAATGTATATATTTTTAAAAATATTTTATTTATTTATTTGAGAGAGAGAGAGAGAGGTCGGTCACAAGCAGGGTAGGGAGGGCTAGAGGGAGAAGCAGACTCCCTGATCAGCAAGGAGCCCCATATGGGGCTCAATCCCAAGACCCTGAGATCATGACCTGAGCTGAGGCAGACACTTAACCGAATGAGCCACCCAGGCGTCTCTACCCAAACATATGTTCTGATGTCTTTTTACCGAAGAGCACAAGGCAAAGAATCAGAAGACCTGAAGTTCCACTCCCCAACCCTTGCATCTCTACCACAAATTTCTATGTCACTTTGGTCAGATCTCACCTTGTCTTTTTCTTCACCTCAACAGTGAAGTTAACAGCACCTGCTTCCCATCACCTCTGCTGTGGCTGTGAAGCCAAAACGAAGTGATAGGCAAGGACTCTTGAAAATTTAAAACGACACAAAGGAAAGCATGCAAATACATCACTTTACATCTCTGCTTCCCTTCCCCATTCACATCTGGAGAGCTTTACAGTCAAGCATTCCATGAGTATTTTCTGAGTGAAGGAATGCGGGAACCTGTGAAGGAGACTGCACACATGCTTCCTGAGTTGCGGCAGCAGATAAGCGATGGAAGAGAGAGGACGCAGCCCAGGTATGCTGAGAAAACATATTGTCCCCACCTCTGCTCATTTCAGAGCAAGTTCACGAACCTGTCAGGTGGCCTTATGATGTACAAACTGTGGCCTGGAAGAAGCAGGGATGCAGGACACAAAACATACCATCAAGCAATTTACAATCCAGCAGGCATCCAGACATACAACCAATGGTTCACAGAGGATGTGCGCTGTTTCATGGGTATCAGAAATGCATCCCTGGGGTGCCTGGGTGGCTCAGTGGGTTAAAGCCTCTGCCTTCGGCTCAGGTCATGATCCCAGAGTCTGGGATAGAGCCCCACATCGGGCTCTCTACTCAGTGGGAAGCCTGCTTCCCCGCCCCCCGACCTGCCACTCTGCCTACTTGTGATCTCTGTCAAATAAATGAATAAAATCTTTAAAAAAAAATGCATCCCTATTTTGTGATTTTTTTCTGTAACTTGACTTATTTCTCCATCCCCCCCAGCCCCTCCTGACAGAATCTTTAGTCAAGCCAATTCCAGGCTGGCTCACTCAATTCCATGTTTTCTTCCCCTCCTTCCTGGGACTTCCTAGGGCTGTGCCTCAGTCCCGAGTGTCAGGTGCTGAGTGGGGATGGGAGGTGGGAGAGGCACTGAATACTTGTGTGTCACCTCTCACCATTATATCCGCCTCTGCCTGATTCTCAGGTGTGCTTACCTGCGGTGTGGTTGCCTGTCCATCTGCTTCATCGTGACACAGACACCGTCAGGATCCACCTACTATCTGTCCCTGTCCGCCTTGGAGCCAGTGATTCTGTAGTTCCTGTTAAGGAGTGAAAAAAAAAAAAAGCCAGATGTAGTACTTGAGAACACAGCAGAACAAGTGGAGAGTGTAAAGGAGCACTTTCTCCATGTAGGAATGGAACATGTTGAAGAAAGCAGAACAGGGGTAGCCTGTCCTCACCAGCAGGAACCTCGTCCATGCACTGAGTTCCCTCTTCTTTTGCCTCTTTGGGCAGTGTAGACGTGTGTAAAGGAGGGGATCCCTCTTTTAGTCGGTGTGGGTGACCTTCTGAGATGAAATGATGGTAAGCCTATAGGTTCGCCTAACTTGTCGGTTTACCAAGCATATGACATCCCTTAGTGAATTCGGTTAGCACATCCCTATGTGGAGGGCAGCTGTTACCACCACCGTTTTACAGATGAAGAATCCAGGCTTCAGAGAGGTTGAGAGACGTGGGCTGAGCAAATTGGAGAAAGCCAACAATCCAACAATCGCCAGAATGTATAGCCTTGTTTCTAAATCCTTCGTGAGGGCTGCCGGCAAAGATGTGTCTTCATCACCCAGGGAGAAGGAAGAAATGGGCAGGCAGAAAGCCCATCTCACTCCTAGGGCTTCGGGACACTTCCATGATGTGACAGTGAGAACAAAACACCCAATTGTCGGTGTTAGCCCACTGCTGCCCTGCAGGTCTAGGGAGGGAGCAGTCACAGGAACAAAGGGAACGAATGTGGGTATTCACTCTTCGTTAATCCAACAAACATTTTCTAAGTGTCTTTTAGCATTGGGTGACGTTCCAAGTGCAAGGGATATAAAAAATGAATAAAACGAAATTTTAGAAGTGTGTTCTCTAATGAGAGATCCATGAACAAGTGAAATGCAATTTTATGTGAGTCTTAGAGATTTACACAGAGTTTCAGCTTAAAAGAGGGATTGGTCGGTCAGTCCTGGGAAGAGGTGGGAAGCTTAATAGCAGGGCTGAGTCTAAAAAGTAGGTGGGTTTGGACACGTGAATGGGGAGACAGAGTAATTGAGGGAGGGGAGGTGTCATTGGAAAGGCCCCGAGACATGAGATGATGCGGAGTATCTTAGGAAATGCTTTTCTGCGTAATGGAATCGTTATGTGCAGGAAAGGATGAAGATGTGATATACTGATGAACTTAGAGAGAAGTTCATAGGGGGCCGGGAAGCATACTGGCAGGTCAGAATTTGGTCCTCTAAACCCCACTGACCAATGTGGTAGCTACCAGCCACATGGGATTATAGAGTGCCTAGTGAAATGTGGCTAGTGTGCCTATAAGCAATTTAATCTTTAATTTTAGTTCATTTAAACTTAAAACTGGATTGAATTTAGTTATTGGAAAACTTTTAAGTACGTTTGGAACAATGTGGGTAGGTACATGTGTTCTTTTGACTCCACTGTAAATTGTATGAAATCTAAATATAAGTCAAGCATTTCCAAGGAAAACTTGACATCTGGAATTGAGACATGTAAGTGTAAAAATATACACCAGATTTCAGAGATTTGGCATGCAAAAAGAATGTAAAATATATCATTAATGACTTTTATATTGGTGACAGATTGCAATAATATTTTTGATATACTGGGTTCAGTAACAGTGTTCAAATTAATTTCACTTTTGTTTTAAACTTTTAAAATTTTCCAGGAGCCACATAAAAAGATTACATATGTGGCCCACGCTATATTTTTAGTAGACAGTGCTGCTTAAGCATTGGGGAACATTGAAGAATTTTATGTAGGACAGAGGCATGGTCAGATTTGCATTTAGAGGGAACATTCTGGTAAGAAAGGGGCGGATAGCGTAGAGGGATTTAAGAGCAGAGGAGGGTACAGTTGGTTAGGAAATGACTGCAGTAAAAGCTTCAGGAATGGAGTCATCAGTCAGATATTAGGAAGGTCAATGTAGAGCAAGTGTCAGAATCACCTGGGGGGGCTTATTAAAACACAGACTACAGGTCCCCCTCCCAAAGAGGCTGAACTAGGGTGGAAACCAAGTATTTTCATTTCTCACTAGTTTCTAGCTATTGCTGCTATTGGTGATCTGGAGACCTTACTCCGAGACCTCTCCCCTACAGGACTTGGCCACCAGAAAGATATATGAAGAGAGAGAGAGAGAGAAGTTTATGAAGACCTGCAGATTCCTGTTATGGTGGTCTGGGTGGACAGGGACTAGAAGAGGAGAAGCTTACTTGGGACAAAATGGGATGGGTTTTGTTTGGGAGTTTGAGTTTGAGTTCCTTTATGAACCCCAAGGAGGAGATATCTCCTGGGTAGTTGGATATATATAGGTCTGAAACTCAGGAAGAGTCTGAGCTAGAATTACAGACTTGAAGTCATCAGAGTTGAGTTGGCAGGTAAAGCCCTAAGCAAGAGAGAGACTGCCCAGAGAGACAGTGAGGCATGAGAAGACAGGAGAGCCAAGGGCAGATTCCTACAGCTGAAGCTATGTTTTGATTAAAATCATCAGTAATCAAGAAGAAAGGAAGGAATATGCCCTTGTCATTTTTAACTGTATGTTCTTGTGTCTGATCACAGTGACCCAGGCTTAAGGAACAGATTCATAGAGCTTTAAAATCTAATCAAAGGTTAGCTATGCTCCACCACCGACATGACAGAAGTTAAAGAAAGTCTTTTATTTATGAATCTAATCATTAATAATATAGCCTTGGCGGACCAGCGGAACCTTCCCAAGCTTTAGCTTTGTTGTTGTTGGCTTTTTTCATCTATAAAATTGGGATACTGATACTTCTCTCACAGAGTTTCTGGGAGAAGGGGATAATGTGTGTGAAGCACAGAACCCAGCTGACACACAGGAGCATCTCAGGAAGGCTAATGATCCTCACTGCTGTGAGACCACCTTCTCGGTGAGGCAACTTCACTAACGAAACCTTTGTGGATGGAGACCGTTTCACGTGGAATCTCATCCAAAGCGAAGAGAGCCATTTCGAGTCAACAGCGTCAGTGATCACTTCAGGATTGTAATTACTGAAATTTTAAAGTTCAGAGGGAAAGAAAACCAATTCTTCAGAGCAAATGTGTGTTGTCCATTGTTATATTGTGTTTTAGTATATGTGCTGCCGAAGCGAGCACTGTCATACCGTGTTTTTACAACACAATGAGATGGAAGGAAAGTGGCCTTCATCTGCACCAGGCAGGCTGGCTATATTATCCCCTTTAATCTATCCATGTAATAGCTTTACATAAGTCTCCAGTGGATGGCTCCACGTGTTTCCTAGCAGGAGGGAGAGAAGCTGGGTCCCTGGGGTCCCAACACATTGCCCAGGCCATCAAAAGCTGGGTCTCTGCAGGTGGCTCCTTGTCATTTTTCAGAGCAGCATAAGGCTGGCTACCGTCTGACTTGTCTGACAGGCAGGCCAGACCTGCGTAGACAAGTGCAGCCTTTCTTTTGGTCATTTAAGCTATTTCCCCCATCACCCTCTCCTGTTCTCATTTTCTTTGAGAGCCGCAGTACTCCCTTTGATTTGCCTGCTGTCTTCCCTCACACAAAACCCTTCATCTGGGAGAGAAAGTCGTCCTCATATTACCTTTAATCTGAATATCAATTTCAGCATCTTAAACCAGAGAGCCTTATCTAATCCAGCTGCTTTGATTGAGACATGGTCTGGAAAGAAGGAAAATAGAGTTTGTGGGGCTTGGCTGACATCTCTCTGAGCCCTCTTGTACTTTTCTTTCCAGAGAATTCTCACCTCTCCCCGGTCCTGGTGTGCTAATGAAATAGATATTCTGTTTTGTTTCTGCTGGGCACAGAGTGAGGTCCAAATGCATTTCCTAATGGTTTGTTTTCCAGCTGGGCTGAACAGAATCAAAGCCACAAACCACCAATGAGAGCCTAAGACGTCTAAATGGATGGGGAAGCCATTTAAAATGCTAGAAAAAAATAAAAATAAAATCAGAGGCTGGTGGAATTCTCTGTAGTTATTTCACCAAGTAGGAGATTATTTTTTATACACATATAATGTATGTCACTAATCAATATTATAGTAAGTTATTTACCAATCAGTAATGCTACTCCTGTTTGTTTTTTAAATAAAAACGTATCTATACATCCCCTTGTCTAACCATCCCCTTCCTCTTTCCCTCCCTCCTAACCCCTTACTAGTCTGCCACCAAGAACTTCCACTAAGTGATCAGCAAACTCATCTCTATCTTCGAACACTTCTTCGAGTACTTCCGACACCCATTTACCTTAGCTGAAACCCAAGGTGACTGTGTGCCCGCTTCCTCTCTCATAGCTCAGGATCCAGTGGAAGGATAATGGTCCTCCTTGTTGCCATTGCTGCTTCCAGACAGTTATTCCTCTGCGCTCTTATGAGAACAAACGAAACCCAAAACACGCAACACAACAAACCCAACTCCTTTGAAGCTCATGCTTCATTACCCCCCTCTCCCCTTCCTTGTCACTTGCTCTCCTTCTTTGAAGTCTTGAGGGCTTGATTCACAGTCATTGTCTCCTGCGATCAATGCCACTGAGCTGAATAACTTGTATCTTCAGGGACGCTGCTCACCCGACACCTTGCACATCAACTCGGTGAACTTCTCAACGGTACCTCAACCCAGGTGCCCGTGACCCTGCCCCTGACATTATCAACTACCTGCACCCCTTCCAAAAATCATGGCTTTAGAAGTCCAATTTCTAGGTCTCTGACCGACGAGTCCAGCCACTTAACTTTTTTCTATCGTTCAATGGCCCTCTCTTGATATTACTTACCTCTTTATGGCTTCTATTTCATGATCTATCAATGTCATGACTCCCCTGCTGCTATCTTTGTTTTACCCTTTTCTGTCTTCATCACACCCACCCCACAAACGGAAGAGTTTCTAGCCCAGCACTCCTGGGAATGGCTGTGGGAAACACAATGTGGGGCAAAGAGCTGTCACTCTAAATGAATAACCCACTCTGAATGGGTCACTGTGGTGCCTTGGCTTCCTACTCTCTCTCTCTAGATCTGGTAAGCCTGAGCTCCCCTTCTCTCCCCAAATTTCCTGTTCTTGTCTTTCACTTTTTGGTAAAGTAAAAGCCATCATATGGAAGGGCTGCTGCCTTTCCTTGACCGGTTCAGTACACGTGCTTGTATGAGCTCAGTCTTCGCTTCCACCCCTCGTTCAACGGAGCACGTGTCCTCCTCCTCTGCAAGGCCGGTCTCTTCATGCGCCACCTGGTCTGGTCTCTCTCGAAGGCAAGAGCACTAATACTGCATCTCATTAACTGCTCCTCCTTCACTGGATCCACACACACACACAGTGCAAAACTACTCGGATCACCCCATGTCCCTGTGCAACTCCACCCTATTCTCTGATTCCTCGTGCTTTCTCCAGACTGTCTCCACTTCTCACATCTGCTCGTGCTTCACTCCTGCACGCATTCTCCCCTTCCCATGCCAAAACGGCTCCTGTCAAAGTCCCTAGGGACTGGTGTCCTC
This sequence comes from Mustela nigripes, assembly GCF_022355385.1. Taxonomy (NCBI): domain Eukaryota; kingdom Metazoa; phylum Chordata; class Mammalia; order Carnivora; family Mustelidae; genus Mustela; species Mustela nigripes. The sequence continues at coordinate 29,547,074 of NC_081572.1, read as the reverse complement.
GTCTGGCTCCAGTTGCTCCTGAGGGGTGCAGTACTGCCCAGCCTTCCTGACCCCCGGAGTGGACTGGGATCGAAGGAGAGTTCTTCTCGGCTTTCTCTTTCCCTGGTCTTCCCTGTTCAACTTCTGCCTGCTGTGCCATTTTGCTTGTATCATGCAGATGGGATACCAGTCTCCTTTTGCTTTCCACAAAGATGGCTGTTATTTTCAACAATGCTTGTCATCATGAAATTTTCCACACTTTAATCCAGAGAAAGTCAGTCCCATAGGGCAGAGCTTTTCCCTCCTTAGGGCATGCTTTTCCCAAAAGGCAGAACCCCCTCTACTACTGCACTGGAACTGGGTCAGACCCTCTTTCCCCAGGATGACATCCTGTTCTTTGAGGGAGTCCTAGGGGAAGGGGATATGGAAACCCTTCGTCTTCTCAGCTTGCCCTGCCCAGCATGGAATTTCTGCCCTGCAAGGAAGCTGGGGTGTGGGCAGGGCCCCAGTACCGTTGACTTACCATGACTGGAGCAGAGCTTCTGCCCTACCAGCGGAGGCTAGATAAAGGGGACCTAGTCCTCCTGCTATGCTTATCTGGAACAGAACTTCCACAAAATGGGGCTGGGAACTGAGAGACACCAGCATCCTTCCCCTTTAGAAGTGAAACTACAGCCCCAGACTGGAGTCTAAGAGACACTGGAGCCCTGTGGCTGCACAAGACCCGGGTAAAGTAGAACACGCAGCTAGTGGGGAGGACGATGGAGCAGAACATGGCTCAGATGCCACAGACCTGTGCTGTTCCTATCTAGAGTTTATAGGTTTTCATGAAAGAATGTTTTCCTTCGCTCTAAGCCCTTAAGACACTTTCCAGAGTCTTTCCGTGATAGGTATTTAAAATAATTTTCTCAGTTAAATTGTTATTTTGCTGGGTAGAAAGTCTCTGTTCTGCTACTTGTTAGCTGTGTTACTTAGAACAGGTTGTAAAACTCACAGCAGCTCCCTAAGAGGACTGTGGTGGCGTGCATATGTGGGTTAATGCCTGGGAAGCAGTTGGCTCAGAGTTAGGTGCCCACTGAAGGACAGCTCTGGGTTCCTCTTGGTAACCCTTGCATGGTGACAGATCGCCACAAGGGGGCATCAAGAGTCAGGCGTAATGATGAAGCACTCAAGGGCTCTTTGGTTAGGTCATCCCCGTGGTTATATTTGTAGGCCAGTCCGAAGTGGGTATCTTCCCAGGTGACAGAAAATAGAAGTTGAAGGCACTTCCTAAACATCACCATACTATTTTCCTCCCAAGACAGGAACTCAAGACCCTAAACATCACTAGGTCATTCCCCCAAATGGAAGCTTTGGTATATAGACACGGGAAGTCTGCTGTCAGAAGAAAAGCCTCATTTGATTTACAAGGTACTAGTCCTGTACCTTGTGTTCTAGGAGACGGGAGCTATAGAGGTTCCCTTTGGGAACAGTCACAGATACGAAGTTGGTATTTACTTACTGAGTGTGTGCCATGTGTCAGGGATCCTAACAGCATAAGACATCAACCTGTTCCTTTCATTCTGATTGAAGAGGGCCCCAGAGGCTCAGCCAAGGGTTTGACCTTTGCTCAGAGGATGATAAAGAGTCCATCGATATTTTGGAGCAAGGAGGAGGGAATTTATGAAGAAGGTACTTAGCATGATTTATTCAGAGTGCAGTGCAGGAAAAAAAGAGTGAAAGAAAAAGGGAGAGATGCCCCCTGGGAAGCTTGCAACAGACCAGTGCAAAGCCAAAGTTGACGAAAGCAAAAGCTCTTAATAAAACTAAATTTTAGGAGAAACCCCAATAGTTAATAAAAATGAAGCTGAACCATGAAACAGTGACTGAAGCTGGTGGAAACCGGAGTCTTCAGCAACCTAGACCTCTCTCTCACCTTCTTACAGCTCCCCAAATGAACTGGATATAAGTTTTCGGAGCTAAAATCAATGTTGGAAGAGCCTTGGGTGTATCTCTATGGGACCCAACTTCAACACAACTGCAGTTGTCCAGATAGTAAAGCGTACGGATGAAGATGCAGGAGAAAGGATGACTTGATGGGGTAGAGCACACGATAACCCAGGACCAGACTCCAAGCGGCCCCAGTGTCCTTACTGTGTCCCAGCTGTGTCCTCTGCCCTCTGTCTGCCTCATTCACTTCTCCTGCTTCCCTTCACATTCTGTCCATTGCCTTAACTAGTATATGTCCAGGGTCTGAGCCCTACTATTGCCATTAATCTTGGTTCTCATCCTTGGCTACCATTCACCTTTGCCTCTCCCTTCCCAGAGACAGCCCAGCCTGACCCAGGCTTATCAGTGGGATCCTTGGCCTAGACCCAAGAGGCCACCATTCTTGCCACCTGCTGTGAACATTAGGAAAGAATAATGAAGGGGATCTAGCAACAGACTGTGCATGGAGGCAGAACTAATAGAAGAAGGGGAGAAAGGGAAATGGGTCATTAATAAGCTAATATTTATGAAGTGGTGTCTGTGTACCGGGCACACTGCTAAGATGTTATATACAGATGTTATCTTATTAATATGTCCATATTTGTATATAATATACATAGTTATATCCTTATATATCATTATATATTTATATAAATATATGGGTGGTGGGTAGGAATAGACAACATACCACAAAGTCCACTGTTTTTGATGAAGATGCAGCCATTTTTCCTGAATAAATACTCCTTGGATTGTTGCAAGACTTTGGTTAATTTCCATAGTTCTGAAAATGTTGATTCTGACCATTTTTTAAAAAGATTTATTTATTTGATAGACAGAGATCACAAGTAGGCAAAGAGGCAGGCAGAGAGAGAGAGAGAGAGAGAGGAGGAAGCAGGCTCCCTGCTGAGCAGAGAGCCCGATGCAGGGCTCGATCCTGGGACCCTGAGATCATGACCTGAGCTGAAGGCAGAGGCCCTAACCCACTGAACCACCCAGGTGCCCCTATTCCGATCATTTCTGCCAGTGTTCTCATTGCTTTTGTGGAAGGGTGGATTTTCAGAAGTCTTTGCTTCACTGTATGGAAATTGCCAAGCCCCCCGCCCCCCACAATGTTTCCCCAGCCCCCACATCCCACTGCTCGCTCACTCTGGGCTTGTAGTCCTCGGAACCCTGAGTCTCTCCCGTGAACCGCTGGCTACTCCTTCATATATCTGATTGTTTTCAAGTAGGTGTAAGACTTTGTTTTCACTAATAAAGTTCCATTTTCTTTTTTTTTTTTTTTTAAGACTTTATTTATTTGACAGAGAGAGATCAGTAGGCATAGAGGCAGGCAGAGAGAGAGGAGGAAGCAGGCTCCCCGCTGAGCAGAGAGCCCGATGCGGGACTCGATCCCAGGACCCTGAGATCATGACCTGAGCCAAAGGCAGCGGCTTAACCCACTGAGCCACCCAGGTGCCCTAAAGTTCCATTTTCTTGAATTTTGTTGTTGTTCCAAGATGTCAAATAATTTGGAATCTTGGCATCAGGAAGTATGCTTTTTTGGGTTTCACTGGAGTCATAGACGTTACTGGCCCAAGTCGGAGCACAGAACAGCCTTTTGGGGCTCTGCAGGGTATCCCCTCCAGGGGAACATTTAGTCCATTAACTAGTTGGGGCACTTCTATTTCCAAACTGTGTCTCTAGCATTCCAAAATCTACCAGTAATACACCTTTTTCTAAAAAGGAAAGTTGGTTAATTTTACATGATTTATTCACAGCGAATTTTCCCAACTCCTATTATTCACTATTTCTTTACTGTTCACACATCATTTGCTTCTAAAGAATGTTATAATTATTGAAGTAATAAGGATCCATCATTGTCCCTTTTGGCAAAGCGAGGCAGCATTTGGTCTGTCCTCAAATTTCTAGCCCCTTTCCATCTCTCCAGACATTTCCCAAAGGTCAGTAACGATCGTGTGAGAATTAATCTGCAGCCATCACTGTCTTGTCCCTGGTGACAGTGGGGCTAGGAAGAGCACAGCCTAGGGGGCGGATGGCTTAAGGGCAGGGGGCTGTTCCCCTATGGGTAGCCCAGGCAGCTAATGGATAATTCTAGGCGTGGTGTGGGAAACTGTCAACACCAGAGCTCCAAACTGCACTCCGAGGGTGGTGGTATGGCTCGGGGCTGGCTCTTTTGGTTATCTGTGACGGCGCCACGTCAATGATCAGTGAGCACAGAGAGAAGAATCCAGTGTTCCCCACTCCCCGGAGCGGGGGCTGGTGGGAGTAATATGGGTCATAAAGCACAACTGAACTGACTGAAACTTGGGGCTAGAGTCTCAGACATGGTCTCCAAGGCAGGAAGCCCCTGCCGTGAATTGGGCCAACTGTGTGGGCACATGGAGGACAACAGCCCTATTAGTACCCACTGCTAACACACTTGCTGCTTGCCTCCACGAATGCCTCAGTATGGAGTGGGGCGCATTCCCGATTCCAGCCGTGAGCGGCCGCAAAAGGCGGGAGCTACCAAGGAATAGGACTTTTGGAGAGTTTGCACAAGGCAGGGGACATAAAGGCCCAGACAGGCTAAATAAACGGTGGTCCAACCACTTGGCAAATTACTTATTACTGTGAGTTTCAAGTTTCTCGTTTATGCAGTTAAGTACCCAGCGCACCAGAGCCCCAGTAAATTGTACTCGGGAATTTTCATTATGCTGGTAGGTTTCCTCCTCCGAGCAATTCCCCATCCCTACTGCCAGATGGCGCCTGGGAGCAGGGCCGCCCTTTCCAAAGGCCTTTCTTTCCACCCTTTGGGCGCCAGGTAGTGAGTGATCTTCCTCTCTGTCAGTGCTCAAGCTGGCATTTAAAACCCAGTACTGCACACAGACTTTGTGCTTTTGATGCATCTGCTCCATGAAGAGCTGTGAAACTCAGAAATACCTCCTTCTAGCCAGACACCCATTGCTCCAATAGGATTTGTCAGTTGATGAGCCTTTGTGATATAACCAGGCAAAGGGGACACTCAGAAGAAGTCAAATATTTCATTAGGAATCTGATTTTTTTTTTTCCTTTGCATGCTTATCTCTATTCTGAGTTGGGGAATCTGGAGAGACTCAAAGTTCAGGCCTCGTAGGTTTGAATCTCAGTATGCTGAACACCTTTGAGCAAATGATTTGATCTTTCTGAAGCCTACTTTCTTTACCTGGAAATAGCTGTGATAAGAGTAACTGCGTCATAGGGTTGCCATGAGAATAAATGAGATAACATGGGTAGGACATGGCATGAAATTGGGTACAGAACTAATGCTAAGTATAAGCAATTATATGTCAAGAGCTTGAGTTTCAGAGTCAGACAAGGATTTGACTCCTAGCTCTTTGATTCAGAAGTTGCATGGTCTTGAATAAGTTATGCAAACTCTCCGAGCTCCTTGAAAGTTGCAAGATTTTTAGGAAAATTACAGAGCTATATCGACAACACCTTTTAGTTTTATTTGCATCGTGACCCATTTCAGATAGGATTTGAGCTTCCCCACACGAAACAAAAGGAACCCAGTGACTTTTCGTAAGCAGATAATAAAATCGGGGTGAAGAAAAAGCAAGGATAGGAAACACGAGGGAAAACAAGAGATAAGGTTAAGCCTCCCCGATCACGTCAAAAGAGTATCCTGTATCCTCGCTAGCGAGGGGGTCACAAATGTGGCTTTGGGCTTCTTCGCATCCAAGGCAATGAAGAAAGGAAATATGGTTCGTTAAATGATTCAGTGTGCCAAGATAAATGCAGAGGAGTTCTGAAGAAGAATCTCAGCTATTCCTAGTTCTGAGACTGAAGAGGCTGTAAGTAGCACATGGTGGATACACAATAGATATAAAAATGTGAGCTGTCCTCATCTTCGAGCACAGAGGAGACAGTGAGTCTAGGAATAAAAGCAACATGGAAGAGGTAGCTTTGGAGCCGAACAGAACTGAATACAAATTTGCCAGGTGTCGGGGCAGGGGCGGCGAGGTGGGGGGGCTGCCCGTAAGGGGAGAGCGTGACAGTGGCAGGCTCACCCCCACCCATCACTGCAGCTCGAAAGCCAGGGACTCACGTGGTGTCACACCGGCTGGAGAGAAAGCTCCCCTCAGACTGACAGGCACAGGGACCTGTGGTTTGAAAAAAGCCAAGCGGGGAAGGACAGAGGTGACTTGGGAGCAGAAGCACAGCGGTTTTGGCTTCGAGTCTCTCCCGACTGGACATCTGGTGTTTAATGACGGTCCTCAGTGGGAAGGGAGTTCTCTTTCTTTTTTTGAGTGTGTTTTGTTTGGTTCTGTTTTCCTGTGGACCCAGCCTTATGGCTCTTTTTTTTTTTTTTTAAAGATTTTATTTATTTATTTGACAGAGAGGGATTACAAGTAGACAGAGAGACAGGCAGAGAGAGAGAGAGGAGGAAGCAGGCTCCCCGCTGAGCAGAGAGCCCAATGCGGGACTCGATCCCAGGACCCCGAGATCATGACCCGAGCCGAAGGAAGTGGCTTAACCCACTGAGCCACCCAGGCGCCCCCAGCCTTATGACTCTTGAAGGAAGAAAACCACCAGGATGGTTAAAGGGATTGTTCCTTTTTTTTTTTTGCCAGGTCTTCCCAGCCATTAGGAACAGGGCTGGAGGCTTCGGTGACGTAAGGGAGTCAGAAAGTGTTTTGGGGACTGTACAGACCCACAGCCTTGTATGGAAATTGTATTCCCATTCCTCCTCTTCTCGCCCCACACTCTCAGGTCCTTCTTCCTTCTTGATGTCTTCCATCACATTCTCTGACTCTGTCTCTGTTGATCTGTCCCTCACTAAGTGGGAGGGGGTGAGATTAAACCTGAAGAAATCTGTGTTTCCCTCTGCATTAGCCACCCAGAGGAGCCTCCCAATCCCTGCATCGCCTTGGGACTTTGTCCTAAATATATCTATATGCAAAGACAGAGCTTCTCTGCTTCAAAGTGTTTGTACCCAGGAGGCTGAAAATGAGCTCATTAGTGCTTATAGTTAGGCTTGTATCCCTGGACACACAGTTGGTATTACTGTCTTGCTCTCGGTGACAACTGAGTAGTCACTAACTTTCAGGACTTAAATACCCTTGAGACTCTTCCTGGCCTGCCCAGAGTAGGCACAGCATGATCCCGACAGCCCAGGATAGCAGTTTCATATCTCTGCAGTCATCTGTTTTCTAAGAATTCTCTCCAGGGCCAGTTCTTGGTATGGTCCTGATGATTATCTTGGCACCCTATGGGTGACGACCGTGACAGAGTCCCCTTGTTAGCTGGCTCTGCCCAGGCACGGTGAAAGGGACACAGACTAGGAGTATCAGACATCCAGGTTCCAGGTATGACTGTCAGGGACAAGTTTGGTAGCTTCGAATAAGTCACTTCTGTTTTCTGGTCCTCAATTTTTCCATCCGTTAAAAAAAAAAAAAAAAAAAAACAAAACAAAAAAAACTCTCCAAAAAATTTTTTTTGAACATATGGATTTTTCTGGGGTCCATGGCTGTCATTATTTTCTCAAAGGATTTGTGACTCCCAAAAGTTAAGAATCCCTGGGCTTGTTGATTTATGAATTCTTAGAATCCATGCAGAGCAAATCTCTGGTTCTCTGCTTCTAGGAATGTCATACACTGCATAGTTCAGCAACGTCTGCTGACTGCCTACTGTGCACCTGTTCCTTTGACATGATGCAAGGATGGGAAAGTAAGTAAGACAGCTTCAAAGGAAACCCCGGTCCCACGGAGAGACCCACCCACTAATAAGGAATCATGGTAAGATGTCTCAAAGATAATGATGGAGAGGCACACAGGGCCCTTGAGAAAGAGCATGAGGAAGTGACAGCCCCTTTTCCTCCTCGCCTCCAAAGAGCACGTGCACTGCTGAGAAAAGGTTCGGGGGAAGCTCCTTTCAGGTTTCCAAAGTGGAGGGCATGCTCCCACGCACTCCTTCTGAAGTCCCCAGGCTCCTGCTGACCTGGTCCCTCCTGACAGTCTCAAACAGGTTCTCTGTCCTTGTGCTGCCAACCAGGTCATTGAGCTTGAGTGGAAATGGGCCCCCTCCTTGAGTGTAACCCTCCCCGGGCACGCCTCAGAGGCCCCATTCACTGTGGGAACCCCAAGACCTTGCCAGCCCCTCCTTTCCTGCCCTTATGCGCTCTCCTGGCCCCTTTCATGTCCAACACTCCAGGACATTAAACCTTAAGGATGCGGACAAGGGTGCTATCCTGCCAGCATGTTATTCTTGTTTCTATGTTGACCTTAGCAGTTCCCAGCAACCTTATGGCCCTGCAGGAAGCACTATGAAAGGTAAATCCATTTAAAAAAGAAAAGCAGGGGCGCCTGGGTGGCTCAGTGGGTTGGGCCGCTGCCTTCGGCTCAGGTCATGATCTCAGGGTCCTGGAATTGAGTCCCGTGTCGGGCTCTCTGCTAAGCAGGGAGCCTGCTTCCCTCTCTCTCTCTCTCTCTGCCTGCCTCTCTGTCTAATTGTGATCTCTGTCAAATAAACAAATAAAAAAATCTTTAAAAAAAAAATAAAAAAGAAAAGCAGAGGGGTGCCCGGGTGGCTCAGTCAGTTAAGCGTCTTCCTTCAGCTCAGGTCATGATTTTAAGAGTCCTGGGATGGAGCTCCATGTCAGGACCCCCACTCAGCAGGAAGCCTGCTTCTCCCTCTTCTTCCCCCTCCCCCCAACTAATGCTCTCTCTCTTTCTCAAATAAAATAAACAAAATCTTAAGAAGGAAGGAAGGGAGGAAGGAAGGAAAAGAAAAAAATTATTTTGGCACATAGTGGGTCAGAGGGACAGACACTGCCATAAGCCTGGTTCTAGTCCCAGTTCCCTTACTCACCATCCGAATGCAAGCCTTTCCACAGAGTTGCCTCCCATACTCCAGGCTACCATCACCTCTGCCCTCAACTATTCCACTTAACTTGCATATAGGTCCAGTAATTCACTCCCCATATGGCAGCCAGAGGGATCTTTTTCAAATGTAAATCAGAACATACCACTCCCCTGCTACAGCTTTCCAAATATTTTTGCAGCTCTCAGAATAAAAGCCAAACTGCTCACCAGGTCTGTAACATCTTCCATGATCTGACATCTGCCTACCTCTCTAGCCCTGTCCAGGGCCCCTTTCTTCACTCACTAAGCTCACTGCTCTTCTGTCTCTACATCATAGTCTGTTCTGCCGCAGGACCTTTGCATGTGCCATTTTTGTTAAGTGAACTCTTACCCCCCAGAAAAATCCCAGGCATGGCATTTTCTCTTATGATTCCAGTCTCAGCTGCAAAGGCACTTCTAAGGTTTCCTCATGTTGCCCGCAGCATGGCCTTTTCATTCTATCTTTTACTCTCTTCAGGGTGTTTACTGTAATCTGAAATGATCTTGTTTATGTGTTTATTGTTTGTTTCCTCTGCCCCACTAAGGAGCCTTGTCTTTCACTTTCACTGGGGTACTCCTAGAACCTAGAATATGGTATGGCCCATAATTATTGAGTATTTGTTGAATAATTGAATGAGTAATGATGGTAAAGCCATTTAATATATCTGAGCCCCCAATCCCTGGCTACATATCTGATCTTTTAAGATCTTTAGAAAACTCCCTTTGGTAGTCATTATTATAGCCACTTTGTGGTTGAGAAAATAGAAAGTCAGATGGGTTATATCATTTGCCTAAAATCATAATTGTGTCCTGAAAGTTTATCCCCTTTGAGATAAATAAAAATTCGGGGGAGAAAAATTCTCCCTATTCATCCAAAATTCAAGTTCCACTAAAAAGTTATCCATCCATTGTGAAATGGAACAATATGCTACTATCTGGTCCACCCAGAAGCAAGGTCTGGGGCCGAGACAGCCCTGCGGGGTGACAGACGCTATTCCTGCACATAACTCCTGTGTATCTGATCCATGCTGAGCACATATCCTACTTTCAGTCATTCACTTATCTCACCATCGATTCATCACATATGCATGGTTAACAGCCAGCACTGATAGCTATACGGTAGCTCTAGGGGAGGAACCCCTGATTCATGCCAAGTGCACATCCTTGGTCTCCTCTAGAAACAGGGTCCCCAGTAGGATCTATTGGCTAAACAGTAATTCTTTTTGACTAAGTAAGATAATGCTTATGAAATGCTTATTAACCAGAGTTCTGGCTTCGGGTAGGTGCTGAGGGAGTGTTAGTGATGAGGATGACGATGATATTAGAACCTGGACCTCCTTTTTCAGCCAGGCTGCCTAGAAGAAGAGAGAGATATTAAATATTCCTTTGGCCTGTTTTTCCCTTCCAGATCCATCCCATTAGAAAATCCAGCACACGTGACTTCCATTTCTTTTTCCTAAATCCACAGCCTGTACAAGCCAACTGAAAGTAATAAGCATAACTCAAATGCTGTGTCTTTCCTAATTAAAATCCATCCCGAAGGGGATGCCAGAGTGGAGTCCATGTGGCAGAGGAAGTTCCATTATATTAATCCAGGCTTCCAAAGAGAGTCCAAGGCGAGACGTGTCCATGTGTGCGTTCTTATAGCGTAAGTTTGGGGGTGCTACCAAGAATGCATAGTTGGCCCTGAATAGGTTGTAGGATATGACTTTTCAGAGGAAGCTGTTAATGGAGCCACTAGGAATGCTTCCTGAGGCTCTTGAGGCTGGTGAGTAAACCCAGAGTCTGTCTTGGTTGGCCCTTGTCAGTGGTTCTGAAGAAACCCCCTGGAATGGCTTCTCCATGAGGAGATGCTGGCCCGGCTCTCCCCACAGAGGCTCCTCCACATGTTTGGCGGCTCTCCTTGGAAACACCGGTTGCCAGAGCAGCTGTGTCAGCCCGGCTTCCCCAGGAAAGACGGGAAAGCAAACAGGGAGCCCTCAGCTAACCCAAGGGCCTCTTTTTAGGGGACAACTCCCAAAAGCAAACCACACACAGAAACCAAATCCCGAGAGGAAGGCAATGACAACAGAAAAACAAGGAGCAAAGGAAGAGAAGGCAGAGAAACGAGGAGGAAGGGCAAAGTTTTGCTTTTCAAGGGCAGGAGGCCGTCACTGTGGGAGGAGAGGTGGCTGAAGAATGAAGGCCGTCTGGGCCATGCTTTTCATTTTCAGAGGACTAGTTTTTCCCATCACCTGGCTCAGAGCCTTGGCTGTAACTGTGAATGGTTTTGAAATAGATCTCAATGTAGGTTCTCCTACTGATGAACCTGTTTTCCTCCCAGCAGCCCCGGGGCTGTAGTGCCACTGAAGAGGAGAGTCCGTTAGAGGCCGGAGATGGGGGTGCTTCTGCTCCCCAAATCAAGGCCGAACCCTGCAGTGTTGAGGGTGGGAAGGGTGAAAGATATTTAGCATGAATTTAGAAGCACTGCGATGTGGTTAACTTACCTCTGGGAAAGGTAAATGTCTTAGATAGCCCATGGTCAGCCCAGAATGCACGTAGTGTGGTGCGGGGGCTGAGAAAGGTGTCCAGGTAAGGGAGCCAGAGGTCCGACTTGCAGAGACTTTCAGACTCCAGCTCCGTGCAGGCAACACACCTAGGTCTCTGGGAGATGCAGAGGCTGAAAGAAAGGAAGGACATAAGGAGATGTGGGTGGAAGACAAGGTGACTGCAGGGAGTGGGGACCAAACACAAAACTCCAAAGAACAAGGTGGGACTCTTTGCCAGGCAGATACCCAGTAAGAGCTCACAGATCAGTGGCGACTTGCGGTCAGCTCGGAAAATTGAGACTACCCCCACCAGTCACTGTAGGACTCCCAAGTTCCATCCCTACCCAAACACAGGGAAAGAGAAGAAGGTGGAGAGAGATCTTGAGGGAAACTTCCCTGGACATTTGTATCTTGAATTAATTGAATTCTTAACCCAAAGAGATCAAGTTGAATGGAAAAGGCGGTTTTAAATGGAAAAAGAAGAAATTACATTTAATTGGCCAATTAAGTTTTCTGGGGACTCAAATAAAGATGAAATCAATTATAGATCCTTTTAAGAGCTACATTTTTTCCCCTACCACTGAATTGCAGTGTAAAAATTTTGACCTCTCTATAATAATGACCTTATACAACCACAAATAGATTTAGAGCATACAAGTCATTTTCACATACATTATCTTTTTTGAACCTCCCATCAAAACAAAATAGATGTTCTTATTCCAACTCTACAGATGCAGAAAACAGGCTCAGTGATGCTAGGAGTCTTGTCCAAGTTCCACAACCTAGAGGACGGCCTCCTCCACGCCCATTTCAACTACAAGCTGTAGATTCTCCATCTAAATAGTGGTTTGCAACCAGAACCTTTCTGGAGACAATTCTGGTGGCCCCGCCTTGGGAGGGGGAGGGTGGGAAGAGTGCCATTGACATCTGGAGGGAAGAGGCCAGGGGTGCTGTGACACATTCTATGATGCACAGGGTGGCCCTCACCAGAAAGAATTTTCTGGCCTCAAATGTCAGTAGTGTGGAGGTGGAGAAACCTTCTCATACAGGGGATTCCAAGGGAGGATATTGTATCCCTCCTTTCGCCTTGTAAAAATGGACAAGGACCCAGAGCCAAGGCAATTACAATTTAATAGGGAAGACACAACTAATAAACCTTAACTAGCCAGAAACAGCCTCATAGGAGCTTCATTTCCAAGATTCTGTGAGGGGTGGGTGGGGCAAGTCTTCTTGGAGGATTAAGAGGAAATTGTCTTCACCATGGGGGGACGGAGTGAGAAGGGGCAGTGCGGGGGCGGGGGAGGGGGCAGCGGAGGGGGTGGGGGAGCACCCAGGGATGTACTCAGAATGGGTCATTTTAGCCTCCTTGTCTCTGTACAAAACAATTACTTTAAAACCAATAATAATGGCAGAAAACTGTGAAATTTTTCTCTCCTTGAATGTCATACACATAATCACATCAGTAATAACAAAAAATAAAAATGAGGAAAAACAGGAATAGTACCAGACTAATACTTTTAAAAATTTTACCGATGTATTTTCTTGTAAAGGAAAAATGTACATACCTGCACGTTTTGTCTGTTGTAATTAATGAGAAAGAATATTACAAATTCTATGTTTGTTCCTTACCTTTTGTAAATTTGTCAGTGATTTTGTCAAAATTAGTCTTTGCAAACTCACGTTCAGTAGCCAGATTTGTCAGGCCTATTTTCTTTACTCCTGGTTAATCAATTTTTTTTAAACCAATTTTAATTTCGAAACTTTCTTTCACACAAAGTAACAGATTTACAAACAGGGATTTTACAATCTTCATCTGGGCAAGCTTGGCAGAGATACATAAAACAGCTCACTTCTCAATAAATTCCAGAAATTATAGTACTTTCCATGTTTTTGTTTCCCTTCAGGATTTATCTAAGAGCGTTCCAAAGTCTCCACAGTTGAAAATTTCCACTAAAATACCTTCAGCAGAAAATTCATCATAATTCCTATCATATTTGGTAAAAACTGAAACTTTTTCTACCATAAGAACAGAAAAATGGCTGAAAAACAGAGAACACTGACATTATTTTTTTTTAAAGATTTTATTTATTTATTTGGCAGACAGAGATCACAAGTAGGCAGAGAGGCAGGCAGAGAGAGAGGAGGAAGCAGGCTCCCTGCTGAGCAGAAAGCCCAATGCCAAGGCTCGATCCCAGGACCCTGGGATCATGACCTGAGCTGAAGGCAGAGGCTTTAACCCACTGAGCCACCCAGGTGCCCCTTTTTGACATTATCATTTTAAAAATCACTTCAGGGGTGCCTGGGTGGCTCAGTTGGTTAAGCGTCTGGCTCTGGCTCAGGTCATGATCCTAGGTTCCTGGGGCTGAGCCCTACATCTGGCTCCTTGCTTAGTGGGAGTCTGCTTCTCCCTCTGCCCTTCCCCTCCTCTTGTATTCTCTCTCTGCCTCTTTCTCTCTCTCAAATAAATAAAATCTTAAAAAATAAAATCAGAGGAAGGAGTGGCTGCTTCTAACCAGGAGCCTAGAGACTTCATGGGAAAAGTGACATTGAAGTTGGGTAGCATTTGGACACTTAAAGACCTTGCTAAAGCCTTAGAAGACCGTATGCTGAAGGAGTCAGGCTCTTCGTGCCTCCATTTATCATCCATCAGCAAAGCTAGGATCAGATCATCTTTGCCCCTTGGGTCCACGTAGAAAAGAGCAAGAGACAGGGTGCTTGATCTGTTGAAGGAGGGGTGGCTATGCTTGTATTTTGCTGTGTGTGACATTCAGCAAGTCACTTGCCTTCCCTGGACAATGTTCTTGTCTGAAAAATGAAAGGATTTGCCAGACGAAGTATCTCAAAGGCATCCCCTGACTCAGACATTATCGTGTGATCCTAAAAGTGCCTTGGGGTGGATTTCTGCCAATGGGAACAGGGCTTCCTGTTCACACAGACATGTTGGTGAATGGGGACTGTTTAAGAGAGTCAGCCATGGTGTCTGCACAAGTCACAGTCAGGGGGCCGGGCAGTCTGGGCTTCTCCCATACCATCCACCTCTCTGGAGCCTTGAATCTCCTCCACCCTTGATTTTTCCTATGGTCTTTCCCAGCTGGTTTCCACATCCCCGCACTCACGTGCCCCCTCCACTACCGCACCCGAGGGGGAGAGGGGGAGAAGGGAAAGGTAGAAGGCGCGTGTCTGTCTTGTGCACAAATAGCTCCATTCCAGGCTTCCCACTGAGAACTGTGAGACCAAGGGAAGTCGCATCTTCTTGCTCCCCTACCTCCTCTCTGCTTTTAAGTTGTTTTTTTTTTTTTTTTTTTCCCCTCTATTTCAGGGATTCATGTTCTTTCAGAGGAAAGAAAGGCACTTTGGTCTTTTGAGGGTACCTTTTCATAAGGCTTTGGTAGGAGTCCACTTCCCTCTGTAGTTCTGGGGAAGCGGCAGGGGGCCGGGGAACCTGAAAGAAGGTGGAAGGGATTTCTGCAGGGCCTCCTGCACCGACGACGACGGGAAGTAGGGAGGGTGGAGGACAGGGAGGGGCTTCTTCAGGCTGTCTAGGGAGCCCTATCAAAGGGCGCTCATTTGCAGGCCTTCAAAGCTACGAAGAAAAGAGATAGGAAGAGGAGAATAAGGTTATAGGTAGGGAAGATTCCTTTTAGGAAAGGCAGACGTATCTCAGATGAAAAATCAACGGGGGGGGGGGGGGGTTGTGTGTCCTCAGGCACCAATCATGACCTTTGATCTCAGAAGTGGTGGGGTACAGGGGAAAGCCCCGGGGTGCAGGCTGGGGACTCAGCCCCCTGGCCAAGGCATTTATTATTTTCTTATTGATTCAGAATTCATTACTTATAGCTGAGGAAGCTGGGGTGTGTTTGTAGGGCACTGAAGAGATGCAGGCGGCTGGCGGAGGTGAGAACACCTCCCCACTCTCCCTTCCAGGGAGGAAGAGACGTCAAAATGTACTCTGCAGCACAGACTGCCCGCTGCTCTCTGAATTTGGACAAGGCTTGCTCTGGCTAACCCTCTGTTTCCTTATTTATTCTCCGAGGAGTACCTCACAGGGGGTGCTGAAAGGGCCGGCTGGGCTGACGGAGGGAACCTGACCAGGGTGTTCAGACATGGTGGGATCCTCATCCCACAGGAGGGCATCCTCCTCGGAGTGAGACATTCATGAAGATGACTTTCCTTCCTAGAGCATCTCTCGAGCCTCCAGACACGGCCGAGGGACAGGACAGGAAGGAAACATGGACTGTAGCTGCACTCTTCGGACTCCCGCTGGAAGCCCATCTTCAGGAACCCCGAGGAAGACCTCATGGTCCCCAGCCCGCTTCGCGCTGCAGGTTCAAATCGAATGGCACAGATCCGCGCTCTTCCCGTCCTGGGATTCATTTTCAGTCGTGGCTTCAGAATTTCTAGCTGGAAGGGGTCTCGGGGCTGCAATCTATGGGCGGGGGATGCATCTAGAAGATCGTAAAGCAAGCATCCCAGGGTTACGTAAGCACGTGCAAATTTGGGGAGGCTTTCACATGTGAGTGATTATGGGGTTCAAAAGTCCCTCCACTCTATCAGTGTATCTCTGAGTGAAGGTTCAAGATGGGATCCCGTTCTTAGGTGCAAGGCTGATGTTACTGCATGGGCAGTAGCAGGAGTTTGCAACCCTGGGGTGGACTCCAGCCTCTACCAACCAGTGCCTGATTCCTCATCTTAAGGGAAGGAGCATGGATGCGAGATTCCCGGAGATTCCTTCCTCAATCCACTCCCTCTCGCGTACTACGTTAGGGTAGAAACCTTGCAAGGAAATCAACCCTCAGGGATTAAAGCGCCAAGTGCCTCAGCCTGTGGTGTTATTCCTTTGACTTTCAAAGCCCAGAGAGAGGACAGGAATCCACGACCAACCGCATGCAGGAGCTCCTTATTCATCTTCTGCAAGGTCAAGGTGGGGGAGGGGGTGCGGTTGGGGGTTGGGCAGCAGGAGGGTTCGAACCAACACTAGTTGAGTATCTGCTACTCCAACTTGCTACGTGCTTTATCTATGTTGTCTTGCTTAACGCCACCAACACTGAGATGGCCTGAAACGACCCCGAGGTTCAGAAAGACGAAGTATAACGTTACCAGCTAAAAAGCGCTTTTCTGCAGCGAGTGCTCGAGGAGTATTTGTTTGAACCCAGGTTTGACTCCGCGCCCAAACAGGTACTATTTCCAGGCCGCTTCCTTACGCCCGACTTAAAGAGGAACATGGTCACTGACCTGCGAATGCCGCAGGTCGCCCGCCGGTGAACTTGATCGAGAAACACGGCACTCGAGGGACGGTCTTCTGAGACGGTGCCGAAACCCCAGCAAGGACTTTCGCGCTCCTGCTATGCTAATGACGCACGCAGACTTACGTGCTCCTGCTATGCTAATGACGTACGCAGACTTACGTGCTCCTGCTATGCTAATGATGCACGCAGACTTACGTGCTCCTGCTATGCTAATGACGCACGCAGACTCACGTGCTCCTGCTATGCTAATGACGCACGCAGACTTACATGCTCCTGCTATGCTAATGACGCACGCCGCAAAGCACTTTAGTATATTCCAACCAAAGGAAAAAATTTTTTTGTTAAGATTTTTATTTATTTGACAGACAGAGATCACAAGTAGGCGGAGAGTCAGGCAGAGAGAGGGAGAGGGAAGCAGGCTCCCCGCCGAGCAGAGAGCCGGATGGGGGACTCGATCCCAGGACCCTGAGATCATGACCTCAGCCGAAGGCAGCGGCTTTAACCCACTGAGCCACGAGGCGCCCCAACCAAGGGAAATTTTTAAATAGCTAGCCTCTCGTGGCACCCATGGTTGCAGGAAACAGAAGTCTGCTCAGGTTGGCCCAATTAAAGGTGTGGTGGTGGTGGTGGTGGTGGGAGTAATTATAATGCTGGAGATCGTGCTGAATGCAGGGGAGGCTGAACGATTAAACATCAAGAAAAGCAAAAACCAGAGTGGCCTAAACTTTGCGGGTTCACAAAGGTTTTTACTCGTTTACATGGCCTCGTCCACTGATGTATTCCGTTCCTCCATGGCTCTTTGGAGGAGGGTTTTGAAAACCGCAGCCGGCGCAGGCATCACCTGGAGATCTTGTTAAAGCGCAGATTGTGATCCAATAAGTCTGGGGTGGGACCCGAGAGTCTATGCTCCTTGCAGGCTCCCAGGTGACGCAGGACCGCACTTAGAGAGCAGCAAGAACTAAGGTCACTGACTCACAAGATGCAGTTGGAATCACCTGAGAAAGTTTTTTAACCTTGACGTCTGAATTCCACCCCACCCAGCAGATTCTGATACAACCGGTTCGAAGTATGACCTGAGAATTAGGATGTTTTTTTTTTTAAGCCTCCCCTCCCAAGTGGTTCAAACGAGCAGCAAAGTTTGATTTGATGGAGGCGCTTCTCTGAGGGTTAGAGGTCCATCCTGGTTTTAGGCAGCTGTGGATGGATATGGGGCTTATGAAGTACAAGCATATCAGCCACACTCCGGAGTGTATAGGGTTAATGGGCAAGAATCAGCATATCTGGAATGATAAAGGACTTGGAGTCCAAAAAGCATGAGTACAAATTCTGGCATTCGCGCTCTGCTCCAGAAATTCTGGGTTCAAAATTAAGCCTTTTTAAGCCTTAGGGTGTTTAAAAAAAAAAAAATTTTTTTTAAGTGAAAGGTGGAAGCTGTGATTTCTGATCCACATTCCCCTTGGGGTCTTTTGAGGCTCGATGAGTGTTGTTCAATCAGGGAGCACAAAGGAGAATAAACTTGGAGAGCTTTCTAAGGAAGACAGGCTGGTCTCCCCCCCCCCCCCCCCAGAATTCTGCAAATCTCAGGGTGGTGCAGGCATGGGTATTTTTACAAGCTCCTTCCCACCCTGGATGATCCTTCTGTGCTTTCCTGGCCGTGAACCATTGATCAACTGAGATCATGTCATGAAACCTTCAAGCTGTCCTTGACTCTTCTACCAAACCCCATGGATTCCAGCTCCCTAAATAGCTCCTGAATCTATCCATCCATCTCATCCCTAGAGCCTTATTCAGAGACTAATGTAGAAAGTTCCCTCGGCCTCCAATTCTTCCTAATTCCCAGCGATCCATCTTCCGAGTAGCTGCCAGTATCATCTTTCTAATCCAGGAACTGCTTATGTCATTCTCCTGATCAGGATAAAGTCCAAAGGCCTTAAGATGGTGTGCAAGGACATTCATGGTCTGGCCATACCTCACTTGCTGTCACTCTCCCCCCTCATACGCCATACTCTGACAGTCCTATCACTCCCAGGGGAGTTCTTGGCTCTCAGCCTCTGTGCTGCTACTTGGAATATCCCTCCCCATCTTTGACAAACTCCTGCTTTTCCTCTCCCTGCTCCACAGTCCCCTTCCCTGCAGAGCCCTCCCACACCCACCCGCTCCCCATCAGAGGTAGAGGGGAGGCTTAGGACCACTTCTGGTTTATTAATCTTAGGGTATATTTCAATAGATGAAGAAGTGCCCGAGGAAAGTTACTCAAAAAGTTATCATTCTAGGGGCACCTGGGTGGCTCAGTGGGTTAAAGCCTCTGCCTTCGGCTCAGGTCATGATCCCAGGGTCCTGGGATCGAGTCCTACATCGCGCTCTCTGCTCAGCGGGGAGCCTGCTTCCCCCTACCCCCCTCCACTGCCTGCCTCTCTGCCTACTTGTGATCTCTGTCTGTCAAATAAATAAACAAAATCTTTAAAAAAAAGTTATCATTCTATTTCTGTGAATATATATTCATTTAGTGACAAATCAGACATCTTCATTTGAGGCCCTTCAGAAATGTAAGACAGGGACGAATGACCCCAAGCTACAGGTGTCAGCATTTAGTACCATTCAGTACCCTGGTTAAAATAAAGGTCTGCAAAATACCAACAATATCCAAGGCAGCATAGTTGGCTTAAAATTAAAATTAAAATTCAGGCTTCATGAATTTTATGTTTATAAAATCCGTCTCCGACGCACAGTTTGGATCAAGAAGTGGCCGCGCTCTCTCCCCCGTTTACTCACCCCTGCAGAACTGGAATTTCTCAAAAACATAGCAGTGGCTCTTGAATCGAGTATTTGCAGAATGAAAATGCATCCACTTAAATATGCAATATAGGGCCCAACTCTGTTGTAGCGCATACCAGAGAAACCAGATCAAGCAATATTTATTAACAATCACGATGACTATTAAAAAAGCAAGCATTTGTTGAATTCTTACGACACTCTGAGCACGTTCTCACTTAATCCTGGTAAAACCCTACAAGGGACTGTGATACCCACTTTACAGATAAAACTCAGGGTGATTTGGTGAATTGTCCATGTCGCATGGATGGTGATGAATGGGTCTGGGATTCCAGTCCGGGCCCACCTGCTCCCCGCTCACCCTCCTGACCACGGCAACTGCCTTCTGCCTTTGCTGAGCTCTGAACAAACAGTGGAGTGGAGTGGTGTAGAACACAAACTCTCAAATCAGGGTTTTGACCTGGGTTTAAATTCTGCTGACTTCTTTCTTGAGTCTGCTCTTCATCTGCAAAACAGGGATAATAATACCACCGATTTCATACCATAAGGATTAAATGAGATGTGGCAGGTCGAAGTAGTTTAGGACTCAGCGACTGTGAGCTTGTCCTGTTGTTTCCTGGCACTGAGCCGGGTTTGGGAGGCTGCAAAGAAGCTAGAGACAGCGGCCTTTAGACCCAAGTCCTCACTGACTCAAAGCCCGGAAAGGCAGAGGAACCTCACCACCATCTTCACTCGGGCCTTTCTTCTCTAAAGGGTCCTTTTGATTTATTAGCAAGAAGCCATCTTCTGAGTACAAAGGAAGATTTCAATAATTCTCACCCGGCTGGCTAAAGATGCTCAAAGAGACTTCTAAGCCAGTGATTTTCGAAGCGGGAACTTAATTCATATGCTTTGAAGAGGGGGGTTGATGGTCGGGCAGTTTGTCCTATTTTAAGTGTGAACAGATGAGCCATCCCACTTAGGCAGCATGTGATGGGCCCTGGGGGACAGAGTGCTTGTGAATGACGGGGCTTCCTATCGGTTCCTGCCATGTTAGAGGCCAAAGCCTCCCCAGGCGTGGGGAGGCAGTCCTCTCCCCTAAGAGATTGGAAGTTGCCAGATACAAAATCGGTCGCACAAAGAGAATCTTAGGGTCATTGCGCCTACTCCCCTGAGAGAGGAGAAAGGTGTTTGATCGTGAAAGTAGAAGGCGCCTGGGTGGCTCAGTCAGTTAAGTGTCTGCCTTCAGCTCAGGTTCTGATCCCAGGGTCCTGGGGTGGAGTCCCACATCGGGCTCCCTGCTCAGCAGGGAGTCTGTTTCTCTCTCTTCCCTTCTCCTCTGCTCGTGATCTCTCTCTCTATCTCAAATAAAATCTTAAAAAGAAAGAAAGAAAGAGTAGAGCTGAACCCTCACGTGTAACTGCCTGATCTAAATGGGAAGCTGCCACAGAGTGGATGGATACCGATCGCCCTATGCACAAAGCTATGATCCCTTAGGGTTGTCAGAACATGAAGCCCCATCCATGTCGCCCCCCCTCATTCCCACACCTCCAGCCTCCTGCTCCTTCTTCTGAACAGGAGAATTGTTTTCTGTCCTCTTTGAAGGAACAACAGATCTAAGAGAGTGAATTGGAAAAATTCCTCCCAGCCCACAGTCCCCTCCCCGGGCCCCCAGGGCAGATCTTTGTTGAGGGCCAATGGTGTGTATTATAAAATCATCCCTGCAACCCTCAGAGGGGGAAATTACACCTTCATCTCACAGATGAGGACATTCGGGTTAAAAAATGCTTTGTGCTGTGCAAGGTCATACACCTGCTAAGTGACAGATTTGACTCACCGAGCTCCTCACCACAGAGTCCCCTTCTCTCGTGCCCAAGATGCTGAGCTCCTTGGCCGGGGCTGCAGCCCATGCGGTGCTGGTGTTTGGAGCTTCCCAGAGGAGGGTGGTGGGCTGCAGGGCCGGCTGCCACCGCGCTGCGTCAGCCCTGCTAGAAGGCCATAAGTGGGGGTTTTCATTCCATCTCGAGTCACAGATTCCTTGGGGGAGTGCGGGAAGCTGTGGCTCTCCCCTATAGAAAAACAGGTTTATACGCAAAAAGTTGCATACAATTTTAGGTAGTTATGGAAATTTTGAAGCTTCTGCCTGGATCCCCCAAGAGTCACGAACTCAGATTAAGGTCAAGTCTGCGAATCCTTGCTTCCAGCTCCTTGGCCACACATGGGAGTTAGCTGGAAGCCCTTAAACAATTCATTTTCTTCCTACTGACTCAGAATTGCTGGATCTGTAGTCCTGGGGTATGTTCCCAGTCAATTTGTATACATCCAACCACGACTGGTTTTGGGGAAGCAGCTCTCTCTTGATGCCCATCCAATGGGCCAGAATTCATTTCTGTCACCTCTGGCTATATAATGTTAGACAAGTTGCTTAACCTTCTCTTTTCTCTGGGAGAAACAATAATAATATTATTATAATATTATCTGGGAACAACAATAATATCTGGGAACAACAATAATAACCCCCATCTTACAGAGTTGATATGGGATTAAATCAAATATGCCACGTAAGTGTTTATCATAGTGCCTGGCACAGAAGTACTGAATAAATAGTAATGCATCACTGATGACATGGTATTATTATTTATCATCAATGTAATTAATCTCTATAAATGGTCTCTTGGTGAAAGGATTGGGAACAGAGTCTAATTTCTAGTAGACTATCAACAAAAATACATGAAAGAAAGGAAAACATTCAAAGTTTATTAAGCATTAATAAAAGACAGTTAAAGGTTTGGGCTTAATAGCATAAACACCACCAATATCATGGTGTAACAATTAAACTGGCCTCATGTGAATTTTTACCTGTTTAACAGATGCGGTCTTTGTGGTGTTGCCAGAAGGATAATGGTTATGGTTACTCTTGGGTTTGGTAAGGTGCTCCCAAATTAAAGATTTATGATTTGACTTAAATACTTACACACACACACTCTCTCCTCTACCCATACACACACTTGGCCCACTGCAAAATGTACCAGTTGCCAAGTCCAATTCAGTCAAGATCTAGGATAAGGCTTTGCTCATTTTTGAAGTGACATTATTAATTGTAGAGAAAAGCAGGAAGAGACCACAGCCTCTCCAGGGAGCCCCAGGAGCCTTGGCAGGAAGCTGGCACACTGGGAACAGAAGAGGCTGACCACATACACAGTCTCCCATCACCTGCAGCTTGCTGACCCCGGGTTAAATCCCGGCCTCTGCACTCCACTCAGGTAAGCAGGCCAAGTCAGCCTGCCTTGGGATTGCCCTGATGAACTCTGCTAAAATCTGAGTTTTCCTAAAAGGAACATTAAGGGGAAAATTAGATAAAATATCAGAAAAAAATAAGCATAACTCTGCATATTACAGAATGCCCATTATTTTATGTGCTGGGTAGGGGGGATGGAGGAAAGGGGCTCCACCTAGAATTCTTTTTGACTCTTCCAAAATCAGACCCAAGACCTTTTAAATGCACCTTTAGAATTATTGTGTGTTTTATGTGGCTCCTGGGTGGCTCAGGCCGTTAAACATCTGCCTTCGGCTCAGGTCACGATCCCAGGGTCCTGCTCAGCAGGGAGTCTGCTTCTCCCTCTGACCCTCCTCCTTCTCATGCTCTCTCTCTCTCTCACTCTCTCCCTCTTTCAAATAAATAAGACCTTTAAGAAAAAAGAATTATTGTGTGTTCCCTCACAAAACCCGTAATGACTCACTGGAGGAAACTGTGGGTTACCTTAGTACAGCCCCCCCCCCCCCCCCAGATCCCATTCACACTCTCCTGGAACCAACAGTCATTCTGCATTGAGGAATGGCTTCACACAGGCCTGTCGCACTGGAAGATGAAAGGCCCATCACAGTCTTGCCCACTGGGTGTTTTGGATGGTCTGAAGGCGGCCACTGTCTCAAAAGGAGGAAACAATCAATATACAGCCCTCCCACCCCGTCCCTATAGCCTCAAGTGGCAGGAGAAGCAGGCCAGGCCAGGTTGATTAGTTTTTGCCTTCCGCTGCAAGTCTAGTCCACAGAAAGGACAGTGTGACCTTGTCAGGAAGTCCTGGGCCGCTCCTTCCAAATTGTGTCTAAATGATGTTGGCATAATATGATTTGGATTCATTTTTAATGGCTGAGTAATTAATCTCTGAAAGATGCTTATGATGAAAAGGTGAAAAATGACAACAGGATTTTTAATAGCTGCAGTCTGCAGAACTCATTTGACCCTGGTTGATCTGAGTCGTTCCAGATCAGGCCATGGCTTCCCACGTCATTTAGCAGAACTGCCTTATTTACTAGTTAACTGCCCTAGACAGAAAGCAGGGACTCCAGGAATGAGTGTTCACGTGTGTGTGCTGACAATGACCTACATAGAAGGCCTGCGTACAAACTCCAAAGTTTCTTAAATTTTAAAATGAGGTAGGTTTTCTGAAACCTTTCCCGGCACACCAAAGGAGGAGTTTTCTTATGATCTTTGTGTTTCTTCCGCGATCCTCGTTTGATACAAACCACCTAATTCCAAGAACGCCCAGTGCTCAAATGTAGTTTTCTCAGCTACCACTTCACTGGGCAGTGAACTTAGATGGTCCACAGTGCATTGCTTCTCCACTTAAAGATACTGCTGGCCTGTGTTTTAGTAACGACTGCCTCTTAATAATCTCTTGGCTGTTGGTCTTTTTACCTCTAAAAACGCCAACTTTGTGCGTCCACCCGTGTCTCTTACCGAAAACCACTTACTCGGTTCTGCTGGAGAACTTGGCTGAAGGTCTTATTTATTTTACTAGTTGTATACCCGAACAAAGCATTTTGATTCTAAGGCTCTCCCACATCAGTTGTCAGCTGTGGCCTGGGATGAAATGAATACCTTGGAATTCATAGGAATGAATTCGTAGGAATAAATTCCTAGGAATATCTTGCTGGTCAGGTTTCCCAAGATGAGGACACTGTGACAGAAGCTCTGCTGCTAGACTGACCAGGAGACCACCAGGTCATTAAAGCATTAGATACTGTGGAGGCAGGAGACTAGAAAATCCCATTGATGAAAGGGTGTTTTAATCTAGCACAAATTGTTTCTTTGCAATAACAGCAGAATCTCTTGACATTACACAACTTTGTGAAACAAAAGAACAATCATCTTTGAAGTCAAAACACCTATCAAATTAGAAACCATACACTTAACACCGATATCAACCTTATATTGCATAAGACGCACGTGCCCACAGAGGAGAACAGAATTGTTTGGGGTGCTTGCAGTGATATTTCATTCCAGGAATTCGTAACTTTGAAGTGAACATTTTCGTGACAGATGCTTTTCCTAAAAAAACACTGTATCATCCAATAAATATTTGACTAACATCCACTTTGTGCTTTTGGGTGACGTTAACTTCTTTCTGAGACCTAATAGGAAACAAGAAAGAACCTTCCATATTTTAGAGCGAGATTCGTCACACCAAGCTTCGATACTGTCATAAAATTTTAATTTAAAGCAAAAAACATGCTGATGTATCAGTGATAGGCTTAAAATATTAAAGACTTCAAAAACCCCCAAGCTCTTCTTCTCTGTACAACATTGATGAATATATATCTTTGCTATATAATTTTAAAACATGGAATAGTTTTCCTTTTCTCTTTGCTATATATAATATATGTCTTCCAAAATACATTGTCAGTATTTATATCTGAAAAATACTGTACAAAAAAGAACTTCCTATAATTACTCTGTATAAACATTAAACAATTTTAATAATCTCTCCTTTTGGTCTATAGTAAACATTTAAATTGATTGGATTAACCACAGTTTGTGACAATACCCTCCTCTTCTGAGATACACCAGTGTCTTTTACATTCATTTTTCAGAAGTCCACTTTATAAGAGCACATACGTTCAAAAAGCAAACAGAAAATAAGAAACAAAAGCTCCAGAATCATTAATTTATGAAGCATTCAAAAACGACACCACTAGGAAAAAGGGTCTTACAAAACATCAACTTATTAACTTAATTAACTGATTTTTAAAAACAGCAAGGTATAATTCACAAAAATATATATATTACAAAAAATGGGGAAAACTGAATCTTAAGTAATTGTTTCGAGTATCAAGAGGGATATGGAAAAAGGTAACTAGAAAAGGGGGAGGGTGGGGGGGATGGGGGAGGGGAGAAAACAAAACCAGACAGATCAATGTCAAAAGCTGTTCCAAGATGCAGTTGTTTTTGGCTCCTACACTGATAAGTTAACCCCTCGTTCTGAGACCTGGCATTTCCCTCTGCTTCCCTGTCCTGGGGATGTTCTGGGCATGCTCAAATGCATTACTGTAATTTTCGTGTTGTAAAAGACAGTGAAATTCTTAGGTAGGGAACATATCCTATGCCCACTAGTAATACTCAGGCAGCATGCTCTAGCGTACAGTAGGATTATTGCTTTAGGTACAGACAGTGCAAAAACACACTCTGTGTTCTAGAATAGTATTCTTACTTATCTGGGGTTGGTAGAATTAAAAGGAAACTTAGTAGATAGCAGTAAGTAAATATGGGATCTAGTAAATCTAAACAGCACTTTAAATTTGAAGACAATTATCACCAAAACTGAAAATATGAGGAAAGCAACCTATAACTGAGAGAGACAGCTGCAGTGTAGTGCTAAGTGATTTTTGTGCACCTTATTAGCATGGTAACTTACAGATTAAACAGAAACAAGAGCTCGTAGTCTTGACAACTGAGATCTACTAGTTTACCAGGACTCTGCTTGATGAAGCCCAGCAGACAGTCCTGGAAGAGTAGGCGGGAGTCACCGGGGAGCGACGCTGGAAGGGGGAGGAGTGGAGGAGGAGGGAGGGGCAGGAGACCCCACGGGTGTGTGTGTGTCAGGGGGTGTCTCCTCAGTCCAGTAAAAACACGGCACCTTTCTTTTTCGGAACTGAAAGACGACGAGAGGGCTACCTTAACATGGCAAGTGCAAAGGCACGCGCGCGCGCCTTGGACCACACGGGAGCACAAGCACGCGCGCACGTACACCAGAACGTGAGTCAGTTGTGTTTACGCCTCCGGTAAAGTGCTGATGTCAGAAAGGTTGCTTCAGGTGTGGTGCTATCGGGCGGGCGGGAAACACATTGTCCATCTATTCGGAAGCCAGCCCACAAAACCGCCAGCCTACAGGGGCCCGTGCCGGGCCTCGTACTTGGCCAGTATGTTCTTGCATTTGCCCAGCTCCTTCCGCAAGTCAGCCACCTCCTGGCGCAGGGCCGAGTTCTCCTTCTCCAGGAAGGACGCCCGGATTGCGATCTGGTTCTCCTTCAGCCTCCGGGCGTCGCGGGAGCGCTTGGCTGCCATGTTGTTCTTCCTGCGCCGGGCCCAGTACTTGTCGTCCTGCTCATTAGTCACAGGGGGAAGGAAACAAGACGTTAGATTTCAGCCTCGGGCGGGCTCAGGGTGGTGCCCGGGCACCAGGGACCCAACCTCTCACCTCGCGACTCCTTCCGGGACCGTCTGTGCCAATCTGTCTGACTGCGAGGGCTGTGTGCCCAGCTTCCCTCCCGCAGCAAGAACGCACCTGTCACGGTGTGTCCCTCCTTCCTCTCTGCCCGAATATGTGCCCGATGAGGGGGGCCCCATAGGTTGCATGAAAGCAAGCAGCTCAACTTCACACGCTAAACTACCTTCAGATCTCTCTGTGTTCTTTGGTGAAAATGTTATTTTAAGAACCCTTTCCTTCCATGGGTGCTCCAATGCTTGTTGGTAGAAGTCCACAGGATACTGTTGCAAGGCGACTTGGCAATGTCTATCAACTATTGAAATGCACAGCCACTGACAGAGCATCTCCCCTTCTAGGATCTCGGCCTCCGCCCATCTGCATGCGTGTGCACACAGACAAGGGCAGAGAATTTTTACTGTGGCATTGTTTCTAATAGAGCAGGGGGGGGGGAATTAATCAGTAGGAGATTTAATAAGTACATGACGGTGGAGTCATACAAAAGGATACTCGGCAGCTGTTAACAAATAATGATCCAGCTGAACTCAAAAGATGTTCATGATAAACCACGACGTGGGTGGAAACCAATGCAATTTGCTGATAAATATGTATGGCCTCATCCCACTTTGGTTAAAAAATCACAGTATTGTATATTCATAGAAAGAGGCCCGGAAGGATTTATACCAAGCTCTTCAAAGCGGTGCCTCTACAAGGGGAATTGGAGGAGGGATGCCAAGGAGAAAGGTCGGAGCTTCCACCTTTTCTATCTTTCCGATGTATGTCTCGGTAATTAGAAACAAATTAAAAAAACAAGAAACCAAAAACGTCCACCTACCACTGATCAGTGTGCTCATATTGGTGGCTAGCATTTAAATAATTCACTCTGATTTCCTGTTTAACTCTTCTCTAGGCCTTACTTTGCCTCGGTACTACTTAAGTGTGCATCGTGTCCCTTCCCGCTCTTCACTGCTCCATCTGCCGAAAGAAAGGAAAACTTTCTGAGGAAGACTAAGAAATGTAAATCTTTTTTTTTTTTTTTTAAGATTTTTATTTATTTATTTGACAGACAGAGATCACAAGTAGGCAGAGAGGCAGGCAGAGAGAGAGGAGGAAGCAGGCTCCCTGCTGAGCAGAGAGCCCCATGTGGGGCTCCATCCCAGGACCCTGGGATCATGACCTGAGCGGAAGGCAGAGGCTTTAACCCACTGAGCCACCCAGGCGCCCTGTAAATCTTCTTTTAGGCCTCACCAGTTCAACTATGGCGCCAGCCGGCGTGTTTTGCAACCCTTTCTCTTCAAGGACTTGCGACAGCAGACCCCTCCATCCTAGCTAGGCCAGTCCTTCCAGTTACGCAGCTACAGGTCACCCACAATAAGTGGGGTGAGGACAGTCCTTACCCTCCCCCAGGACTACAAGGGGCAGTTGGCTTTGGGGGAGGTCACATGGGTTGGGACCAAGGCTGCAAGGAAGGGCCAGGGCCAGTGGAGAAACCTCATGCCGGTCCATTACCCCGGGCAAATGTGTGTGCCCCGGCCCGAGACAGGAAGCGTGAGAGAGGGCGCATGCGCAGGCACCTTCCGCCCGCCACTCAGTCCCGTACCGGTATCTTAGTTATAAAGCTCTCCCAGCCTTCTACCTGTTTCATAATAATATGTAACAAAGTGAAAAAGTGATCTTCCCAGTAGCTGGCACTAGCATCCTTCTTTTAGAGAAGAAGGCTGTGCTCTGGAGAATAGCTGGGTAAATCAGCCCGGGACAGGTGTGCCGCCGCCACTGTCGTCTGTGCTTCCGAAAAGGGGCAGGGGACTGAAGGAAGGGGGGCGAGGCCCGGCCAGCTGCATGGGGTGAGTTGGGAGGAGCCGAAAGAGAGTCAAATGCCTCCAGAGAGGTAGGAGGACCTGATGGCAGCTGTTCTATTACTTTGATGTAAGGCCCAATTCCACAAGCCCCCCACCCCACAGTCTGGGTAAATTTACCACAGTCCATGTTCCTTAAGTGTGTGGTTTCCAAGATCATTCAAAAGAGGAGCTTAGAATGTATCAGAACCTGACCCAGGGGGCCAGGAGCCCAGGAGGTAAAGGAGGGCATGAGAACGAGCCCCTGGGAGATGGCAGAGGCTGGGGGCAGGACCGAGGGGAGGGAAGGGGGGTGACTGCCATGGGCCCTGGACTGAAGAGGTGTGCGACTGGGTGTCAACGATCAGGGGAATCAGCAGCGGACCTCAGGATAACGACCAACTTTTCTGTCTCTTGGAGCTCTTCTCCCTTCTAAGATGTTTTTAATTCCCAGCCTCGCCTGTCCACATAAGCAGGGGAGCTAGGAAAGGTGGAGAATGGGGACCATTTCAGGTGGAAGGGGAGCTGGGGGGCGGGGTGGAGCGGAGGACGCAGAAGGCAGGAACGAATGATGGACGGAGGACTGCAATGGGCCAGAAAAGCAGCTGGTCCCCCTTTGTTAGCATGGAATGGGTGGGGGGAGGGGGAAGCAGGCTACCGAATGGGACTGACAAATCCGGCACTACATTCCTGTCCTCTTCTCCTCTATGCCCAGAGCCATCTGTCTACCCTACTGCCACACCCAGCAAGGGCCCGCCCAGTCCTGCCCCATCATCTTCCCGAAGGTCGAAGGTCTCGTGTTCCGCACTGCCTCCCTCATGACAAGTCAACGATCCCTTTTTCTTGCCAGACTAGAAGTTCTTTGAGAGTAGGAACAATGGCAGTTCTGGCTCACCTCTCTGTATCTCCAGGGCTTGGAACACACAAGCATTTGAAAAATATTTGTCAAGCAAATGAATGAACAGTTACAAATAGGAAGACGTCAAGATGATGAGACAGATTCCTCAGGTAGGAGTCCCAGGACCCACACTGCTTACTTCTCCCAGGAGATGCGTGCTAACCCAAGTGAATGGTTCCATGGAGGGTTTAGGCAGCTGCGGGGAAGACCATTTACTGGCAGGGCCGTTTCGCTTGACTGGCGTGCTCGTGCCATGCTGGGGGCCACAAATACCTCTCCCACCCACTCCAGCTCAGTCCTCTCTGCCAGAAGAACTGCGTTCGTTACAGCTCTGCTTCTCGTTTCCACGTGAGATTACCATCTCTGGCCCTGAAGCTTCCCTCACAACTGAAGATATCCAAGGACAATTGGCAGGAGAACATTCCTGCCTGCTACCCACCTGCCATGGGAAAAGGTCAGGCCCGGCTGTGACAGGAGTACTATGCATAATTCCAGCACACAGTTTTCCCATGGCCTCTTGGTTGCGAGTGTGACCTGGATTATTCAGTAAGCCTGCTCTTTGCTTTGAACTTGTAAACCTGGAGACCCTGGCAAGTTCTGCCTGCAAGTCAGAGCTACCACTCAGGATCATCCTTCCAAACGCCTCTCTGTTCAAAAGCAGACCCATGCCATATGACTCCCCGGTTAGTTGAAGACAACGAGCTTGAGGACACACGCAGGATCAGATGGCTAAGATGAGGAAAAGCATCCAGTTCAATGGAGAGACTCAGCTGCCAGGACTTGATCGCCTGGCTCTTTCTCCCCTCTTGCTGTCTGACCACCAGTTCCCAGACTCATTTAGATTTCACGGTGTGTCTACTATGAACTTCACTCTTTGGATCCTTAGGGTGACAGCTACTGGTGATAGCCAACATGCTGCAGTGACATTTCTGGAAACCGGCAGACTCAGGGACCAGGCCTTCCACAAACCAGCGGTGTTCACCTCACTTCGCCTCTCTCCCTGCTCCATTTCCTCAACTGCAAAATGGTAATTTTGGTCTAACGAACCTCTGAGGTCCCTTTCAGCCCGACATTCGATGAGTCTGCCTCACTCAAGATAATCTCTCGGGTCTGTAGATAACAGCAGTGATTTCAATCTGCTGATTTCCTTTTCCCCTAGTGCTCTTTCTAGATAGCATAAACAGGTCATCTGGTCCAAACTGGTTCTAGGACCACGTCCCAAACTCCCCTGTGCCCAGCCTACAAGTGACTCTCCATCCACACCACAGTTAGTTTTGAGAAATGGGGGATCAGGAGCTAGAAAATGGCTAATTGTGCCTGATTTCAAGGCCTCAAATGCATATAATCTATCTCTATTGTCCATATGATTGGAAGGAACCATAAACACAAAAAGTTCTAAGCCATGGCTAATCCAAAATGGTTCTATTTTGGGATTAGTGGACATGGCATAGTTTTGGAAAGAATCCTCTTCCCAATTATTATTAAATATGTCCGATTAATTTTGTTTCAAGTTGTATCAGACTTTGTAAGGTAAATCTATTTTCCCTTCTAAAGAATGTGTCCTTTCAATATAGTAGCAAACATCTGGAATTAACCTTTTCTTGAGATAGTCAAGCGATCATTATTTAAGACACAGAGTAAACATTACATATAAATTTGTAAGCGAACCTACAAGCTTCCTTAAGAAAACCCCACCCAAGTCATCCAAGGGTGGAGGGGAGATCCTATCTCTGGTTGTTACTCCCTGGGGTCTATAAGGCAAAGGCAGCAATTGGTTATCAATTTCCCTAGGGAAGGTAACCCTTGAAGGACTTTGTGGTCCAGACGTCCTTTGCAAATAATTTCCTTTCTCTTTCCAACCCTGAAAGATTTTGGTTTGATTTTATGGGGCTTTCACAGGCTTCCCTGCAGATAGTACCAGGTTGGTTTTTTCATGGGTTGTAAATCTTTCCAACACTTTATTGCTTCTCCTTATTTCTGTGCTATATCAATACATGAAAGGCATATTTCAGAAGACACCCAGGGAGAAAGCAACTTGCCTAGAGTCACATGCCAAGAAATAGGATAAGAAATCACAAGTTCTTTGTTCACTGGCTTATGTGATCTTCCTGGAGGTCATGCTTCTTATCTGCCTCTTGATCCCACCCTCCATGTGCCCGAGGCTGATGACCGGTTCCAATTTACCTTCAGATCGTCGGGGATGAAGACCTTGCGTGCTTTCTTGATCATGGGCTGTGGCTTCAGTTCCTCCTCTGAGAACTTGCGTTTGCGGGGATCGAACATTTCCTGGCCAGGGATGCTGGAGAGGGCAAGGTCTGCCGGGTCTGGCTCATAACCCACCGGGACCTGGATGGTGTCAGGATCGATGGGACTCGGTGTATTGCGGTTTGCTGGCAACAGCTGACCTGGAAGAAGGCAGGAGCTTTCATTCAGAAACACCACGGGAGCCCCATTAGACAACTACTTCATGAAACTCCAGGAAGAGAGGCAAGAGTCTTCGACTTACTAGATGACTAACATTGCTTATTTTATTCATTTTCGTCATGTTACTAAGAACACAGCAGGCTGGATATGACTTGACTCATGTCAGATCAGGCAAAACAAAGACCCACATGCACGTTTGCAAACTAAATTTTAAAAAATTACATGCATTCATTCTTTCCTATAACACATTCATGAAGCACCAACGATGTGCTTCTGATTTTTACCTTTAAGGCATTTTCCAGGTGAGTCAAGGAATCAGACCCATAAGGAGTCTGTGTGAAGGGACACGAGTACAGTGAAGGGGCAGGGGACAGAAGTAAACCCAATATGCTTCCAGTGCGTGGGGGACAGTACCTAAGACAAAGGAGGTTTGGGACACTTTCTAGAGGTGACAGGTATAGCTAAAACATGAGACAAGTAGTAATTGGCAAAAAAGGTAATCCAGGGACAGAAAGCGGCCGGAGGGCGATCTTTGTAAGGGGCCACCGCAGTGTTGGGTAGCCACAGCACTGGCTCAGAGCGCATGATGAAGTGCTGGAGTGGAGAGAGGCACAACGCAGGACGTGCGGTCAGGAGGGTGCACGGTGGGGATACTGGACCAGGCCCTGAAGGCCACCAAAGGATCCTGAGCTCTGAAAGGACAAGCAGAGCTCAAGTTTGGAAAGAGGGCTCAGGCAGCGTGAGGAATGGCCTGAAGGAGGCACAGCTGGAGACGGGAGCTCGGTGTCCAGACTGCTGGGATGACTCCCGCATGCAGCAGCGGGGACAGGGGGAAGAGGACAGGTTCAAGAAGCATTTCACAAATTAGAAAGGACACACCAGGGGAGGACCTGACTTCCACGTGTGGGTTCTGCAGGCCCAACCGCTGAAATGCACAAACGTCGTCCCCCAAATAACGGGATGTGTCCTCCTGGTGAAAGTGAACTTAGTAATAGCCCGCGATGTTGACGTGGACGGTTCTGAGTATTAATTTCTAATTGCCTCTGAATTTTACAATTGCTCCTTTAACACCCAGAGAATAAACGAGAGGCAACAGCCTGGTGGTGTTTGGCACGCCGCCCCCCCACCTCCCGCTAATGGCTGGACAACGTGTGAAACATCCTTCAGGTTTCATTAAAACCTACCCCAGGTCGAAGCACGAAGCCTCTGGCTCCTGTTCTAGCTGAACTGTAAAACCACGCTCATCTGTTTTCTGGAAAGGCCTGGTGGGGAGCCTGCAGAATGAATGTTCGGGGTGACCTTTGAGGTCCTCACTCTGCTTTGAGCTCTCTTTGTATCCTGCTTGCCAAAGAGGAAGAGCTGGGCCCCCGAGGCATTGGCAGAGGACAGAGATTTCTCATTAGCCAAGCTGCCGCGCAGCAACGGCTTCTAGAGACTGCTGGGTTCAGTATTGGACGGTGTCAAGCTAGATTTGATCTTGTGTCTCTTGACATTGCCTCAGACAATGAGCCATATCTGAGTCAAATGGGGATTTTATTTTCCCTTTAGACATTCTCTTTGAACTTAGTAACAAAGCTTCCCAAAGCTCTGTCGCTCCTGGCACCGCTGCTCCGCCACCTCCCCCACAACCCAGGCACACGCCCAGGCATATGCACCCTCTCCTACACTCTGAAAGTATCTCGTAATTAATATTTCCCAAACCTAATTGCTCTAAGTTCCTTCAGAATTCTGTAATGATGCTGTATGACAGTGTTCTCCTTTATTGCTTTATAAACGTGAAGCTTCACACACACACACACACACACACACACACACACACACACACACCCCCCTCCTCTACTGGACAACAGGGCCTTTCATGTTTTATCTACTTTATGCCCACCCCCCCCTTTGCTGTGGTACCTCCTTTAGAGGTCAGCATTTACAAAGAGTTCTCCATTTAACGGGGGCCCTCTGAGACCCTGGGTTCTGACATTCATTTGTGGACATTCTAACAATAACACTGCACATTCAGGCAGAACCTTTCTTGGCATTCTTTCTCTCCAGCCCTTTCTTCCACGGAAGTAGGTCACACCTACCTGCAAAATGCAGAAAACCTAACTGGACCATAGACAAGGGCAGTGGCTTCCCCAGGGTCAGATAGCGAATGGCAACAGACCCAAGCAAACCTGAGAAACACAACCAGGTCCTCTTTCTCCCCAAAGATACCCTCGTGCCATCTTGTTCATCTTGTTTTCTAAGGAGTGGACTCTGCTGGACTCACTTTTCTCCCTTTTATCCGAAAACGTCAACGGTGCCATTGGGTCATGGAAAGGAGGATCTTTTTAGTTCTTTGTCCTACTTTTGTGGATTTTTAAAATTTTAATGGAAGAATTTTCAACCTAAGAATGCATCATCACATAAATTTTGTAAATTACCAAAATGTTCATTGCAAAGTTCCAACAAGTGCAGAAATGGGTCAAGAAGTTCTCCTCTCCTCTGTCCCCAATCCATCTTCCCTCTCTTCCCAGAGGTGACTGCCCTTAACTGCTTGGTGTGAACCTTAGTTTTAACACATAAATGATTGAACCCAAGTAGGATTATACTACCCACATATCTTAAATTACTTTTTCAATACACCATATACAATTTCCCATGTTAGTACAGATAGAACTACTTTGTTCTTTTTAAAGGGTGAATAGTACCGAGGCACCTGGGTGGCCTTTGGCTCAGGTCATGATTTGAGAGTCCTGGAATTGAGCCCCACACTGGGCTTTCCGCTCAGTGGGGAGTCTGCTTCTCCTTCTCCCTCTGTGATCTCTCTTGCTCACTCTCTCAAAAATAAATAAAAAATTTTTTTTGAAAATTTCAAACATATTTATTTGAGAGAGAGAGAGAGAGAGCGCACGTGTGCACCATGTGCAAGAGAGTGACCATGAGTTGGGTAAGGGGCAGAGGGACAAAGAGACTCTCTGCCAAGCCAGGAGCCACCCAGGTGCCCAATAAATAAAAACCATAAAAAAAAAAGGGGTGAGTAGTATTTACCTACTCATTCCCAACTGATGGATTTTTAGATGAGTATTTTTGTAGAAGAGAGTCCTAGAAGTGGGGCTGCTCATCCAAAAGGTATGTACATTTTATATTTATAACTGTACTGCTAAACTGTCATAGCTACTTACACTTCTTGTACCAACATTTATGAGTGCATTTCTGCACAGTATTAATTTTTAAAATGTTGGTCTGATAGACAAAAATATCACTATAATTTTAATTTGCATTTCCCTTATTACCAGTGAGACTGAACAGCTCAACTATTTTTTATTTTTTAAGATTTTATTTATTTATTTGACAGAGAGAGACACAGCGAGAGAGGGAACACAAGCAGGGGGAGTGGGAGAGGGAGAAGCAGGCTCCCCGCTGAGCAGGGAGCCTGATGTGGGGCTTGATCCCAGAACCCTGGAATCATGACCTGAGCTGAAAGTAGACACTTAACGAAGGAGTCACCCAGGTGCCCCTGAATGTCTCAACTATTTATTATTTATTTCTTTTGCTACGTACCACCTCTTCCTGTCTTTTGCTCCCTTTTAAGTGGATTTTGTTGTATATTCATTTGCAAGAACTCTTAATAGATTGGATATAATCCTTTCGTCTGATTTATCTATAGAAATTATTTTCTCCCATACTATTGTTTGTTTTCTAACTTTGTCGATTTTTCCAGTATTGAAAAGACCTTACATTGTAATGTAGTAATAGCTTGAAATCTTTTCCTTTATGGCTTCTAATTTCTTACCTTCTACCCCTAAATTATATTACATATGCAGACATATGTATACATCTCTATGTGTATATATATGTATTTATATATGTATATTACTCTACACTTTTCTCTAATACAACTATAATGGATTTGTATTTTGAGAGTTGTGAATCACCTAGGATTTAGTTTTGTGTATAAGCAAGGAATTTTACTTAATGTTTTCTAAATATCTTAATATAATGGTATCAGTAAGGCTTGATATTTGACAAGGCAAGTTCTGCACATCTTACTGTTCTTTTTAGAAAGTTTTCTTTGGTATTCTTCCTTTTTGTTCTTTTTAATAAAGTTTCCTTTTTAATTGTTTAATTATTTATTTATTTTTTAAAGATTTTATTTATTTGACAGAGATCACAAGTAGGCAGAGGCAGGCAGAGAGAGGAGGAAGCAGGCTCCCTGCTGAGCAGAGAGCCCGATGCGGGGCTTGATCCCAGGACCCTGGGATCATGACCTGAGCTGAGGGCAGAGGCTTAACCCACTGAGCCACCCAGGCATCCTTCAAAAATTTTCTTTGGTATTCTTATACTCTTCAAGGTGCATCCCAGAGTATAACAATTAAGTTATATTTAAAATTATTATTGAGATTTTTGTTGGGTTTTTCTTTTGAGATTTTTTTAAAAGATTTTAATTTATTTATTTGAGAGAGAGAGATCATAAGCAGGCAGAGAGGCAGGCAGAGAGGGGGAAGCAGGCTCCCCACCGAGCAGAGAGCCCAATGCAGGACTCGATCCCAGGACCCTGAGATCACGACCCGAGCTGAAGGCAGAGGCTCAACCCACTGAGTCACCCAGGTGCCCCTCTTTTGAAATTTTTGAATGAAGACTGCATGAAAGCTATGAGTCAATTTGGGGACAAGTGAGGTTTTCAAAATACTGAGTATACCCATAGTATAACTGTCCATTTTTATTTTTTTTGGTCTTTTACTCACATGTAGCAGTTAAGGCTTATAATTTCCTTCACTTTAACTATTTACGTTTATTGCTAGGTATATCTCTTAAACGTTTTATAGTAGTTGTTCCTAGTGTAAAATTTCCAGGATACTTCCTAATTGGTTATTGCTGGCGTCGAGGAAACTGCCGGTTTTATATTTCTTTTTTAAAAGAGTTTATTTATTTATTTGAGGGAGAGAGAGAGAGCACGCACGCACGAGAGAGAGTATAGGAGGGGAGAAGGTCAGAGGGAGAAGCGGACTCCCCACTGAGCTGGGAGCCGGATGCGGGACTCGATCCCAGGACTCCGGGATCATGACCTGAGCCGAAGGCAGTCACCTAACCAACTGAGCCACCCAAGTGTCTGAAACTACTGATTTTAAAATGCTGGGTTTATATACAGCCAGTTTACTCTCTTATTAGTCCTAATTGCTCTAACATTGCCAACTTGGTTTTCTAAGAGAAAACTAACATACTCTTGTCTGCTCCTCTAGGGACAATTGATAATTATTTGATAATTAGCCTTTCCATGTTGGTAATTCCTACTTTTACAGAACCTCACTGCATGAGCTAGGCTCTGCAAGACAAGGAGGAGTAACACAAGTAAAGACTAGAGATTGCTGCTTGTCCCAGCCTTTAATGGAAAAAGTTTTTAATACTTCTAGGAAGTGTTCAAGGATGAAGGTTTGTTTTCTAGCGACCTAACAGGTGCAGTCTGACAAACAAGAACAGTTCCAACGTATTAGTAATACTGAGAGTTGTTTGTTTTTGTTTTTTTAAAATAAAAAATGGTGCATTACATTTCTTCAAATGCCTTTTTAGAATCTGTTGAGATGATCGTGTGGTTTTCTCCTGTATTTGATAAGTCTGAGCCCGGGGTTTCTCCAAGGCTTGCTTTGAAAGATCCACCCCATGATCTAGACTACAATTTGCAGGCACACTATTTTCTTCTTTTTAAAAATATCTTGATGAAAAAAATCACTTCCAAAAGAGCCAGGGGGGATTTCTGGAGGAAAGGGTGGAACAAAAGAACTTAAATCTGGAAGAAGATTAGAAATTACCTTCAAACCCAGAACAGGCCTCCACTTTTGTCACAGATTAACTGTGACTAAACCTCCAAATAGTGTAACCGGAGATTGGTGATTTCTTATGTGCTTTAACAAGAAGTAAGCACCTTGTGTTCAATTAGCTGATTGGCTAGAAGTCACCAGTGAATGGGGACAGCAGCAATCTGTGTCCTGGGTCCTGATCTCTTTCCAAGTCAATGGTTTGTTTAATTTATGGTGTCATCAAAGTGATAATAAGTCTAGCTGTAGCAGCTAGTTCATCCTCAAGGCTAATTGAGACACCTCCAACACTTTGGTTGTGCTTCTTGTTCAGGCAGTTAAGTAAACCCAACCTTAGATCCCCAGCAGTCATGTCAGGACAGGTAACACTCCAGTGTTTATCACTGGCAAGCATTATTCTCTATAAAGGATGGCCGAGGAAAGAGAAAGTAATCTGGTTTTGGCTGGAGTGTTCTCTGTTAGCAATGATGGGTGAACTTGCTCGTAATTCGAAGACTGTTCCCTGAGCTTGGCCCATGGTCTCTCTTCCCCATAACCAGTTTGTGGTCCATTGGCTTGCCGTCACCTTCTGGACAGTGATGGCCATAAACTGATCTGAAATCGCACCGTTTACCCTCTTCACACCCACTGCTTTCAGAAGAAAACCACCATCAGGGAATCACAGCCTATTTCGCTACAAAACACCCCTGCTTCTGAGAAGCCTTTCCTTTACAGGGAGCCAATTAACTTAGAAGAACGTAGTAACACTAGCGAATCCCAAAAGAGTGTTCACGATATGCACAGGGATTAAATAAAAATCTCACAAGTACCTCCGAAGGATATGGGCTTTGTAGACCCCGAGGCCGATTAGCTTGTCTCTGTTCCAATGGCAGGAACCTCTTCTCTTGTTCATCAAGCAAGTCTGCAAAAGCAGCTCCATCCTAAAGGTCAAAGGCCTCACCCTCCCCTCCACCCCTGTTCTGTTCCGTGTGGCTTTGCAGTTCAAGCAGAGTCAGTTGCCCTGTGCCTTGAATCTGGGCTGGCATTGTGACTTGCACTGGCCAACAGAGTGTGAGAGGCGTGACAGTGTCGACCTGAGCCTGGACCTAAAGAGACTGCATGCTCCGGCTTCTCTCCAGCACCTGGTCACCCCCGACACAGGCTTGGTCCAGCCTACCGGGGAGTGAAGGGGACGTGGGCACATGGCACAGGCCAGTCCAGGTCTGCTCCCTTGAGACATGAGCCCAGCCCTGCTCAGCAGAGCCACCTGACGGACCCATAGAATTTCCAGGTAAGTAAACAAGAAACCTTCATTTGTGCATGTGACTATTTGGCAGATACAATGTTGAGAACAGAGGAGTGACCTGCAAGGCTGAGCTACTGCCAACAGGAAGCTGCTTATATAGTAACACTGAGTCTAGCAGGGTTTTCGACATCCAGGCTAGCGGTTGAAGCGTGAAGGGAGTTAGACTTGGATTGGAATTCTGATTCTGCCACCAGGATGTTACAAACTCAGGTGCTGGTGAATAAGGGATCAGAAAAAAATACCCCCGCCATTTCCTAATAAGGTCCGTTTTAAGGAACAAGAACTTTTCGTGCTCCCCCTCCCCTTTCTTGTATTTCCCTTTCTGAGTTTCGGTTTCTTCATCTGCAAACGAAGATTACTATGCCAGCCTCATAGGGTTGTGTGAAAAATGAATGAGATAATGTATATATAAATAAAATGCTTCACACAATGCCTAGTACCTGGAAAGTACTCAATAAATGATTTAGATATAAGCACAATTACACAATATACATACTATAATCACAGATACTTTAAAAAGAAAAAAAAAAGAAAGACTATGGCCGCTTGCCCAAGCCCACCCAGTCTCCCCCCATGACTGCCACAGCCCCCTAACGGCTCTTCTTCCTCCCATTCGTGTCTCTACAATGCACTCTCCACGCAGCTACCAGAAGGTATTCTAAAAATGCAGACCTATGCAGGGCACTCCCCCATACCAAAACCCTCCAAAGGCTTTCCATCGCCACATATGATAACATTCAAGACTCCCCCTCACTCAATATGCTTAGCCATGCTGGCCTTCTTTCTGCTCCTCACATACCCCAAGCAGGACCCCACCCAGGCCTTTTGTGCTCAGCCTTCTCTCCCCCTAAACCCTTCCTCCCCTGCTCTCTGTCTGCCCAGTCCTTTTGCGTCATTTAGACACCAGCTCGCGGCATCTCCTTGAGCCTGTGACTTGCCCCCGCACTCCGCCTTCCTGACCACCCGTCTGGTCACCTTTACCACAGCCATCTCCACCCCAAATTGTCTTTTGTGTTTGCTTGATGTGTGCCGACCGCCTCCCTCCACCAGCCCGGAAGCTCCATGGGCCAGGGACCCTGTCCCGTTTGCTGCCGCCACCCCGGCTTCTGTATGGCCCTCGGTACACACCACTGAGTAACCAGAAATAAATACCCCCAGATCCTAACAAGGACTATGTCGGGAAACAGGGACTGTTCTCTCTTATTACATTTTGCAAATTGTCTACAATGAGCATCTTTCATTTCCAAGGTCAGAAACCAAAGCATTACTTTTTAAAGAATGGGCGCTGCTTCATTTTGCACATAATCCCTCCAGGAGCCCGTGCGAGATGTGGCTGAGGGAAGCCCGCTCGAGTCCCTAGAAAAGAAGAAGAGGAAGGAGAGGAGGAGACAGAGCAGACCAAAGAGAGATAGGAGAACAGGGCAGAGGACGAACAGAGAGAAGAAGAGGGAGGAATCAAGGAACTAAAGCGGGAATACAGGATGAATGAAAGAAGTGGGAGAAAGGGGCAGGCAGGGAGGGAGGAAACGTGGAAGGACAGACGGGCACAGAAAGGAAGAGAAAGCAGAGAGAAAGGTGGGGGAGAGGAAAGGGAAGAGTCAGGGGAAGACTAAAATGGGGAATGTCCTTCTGGATCCCAGCTGCTGGGAATCGGACATGATGTTGACACTATTCAAGTGTCCTGAGCCTTACACGGCAGACACACGGACGTGAGGCACAAAGGAATCTCCCTCTGTGTGTGTCAGAGTCAGACAGGGCTCCCAGCAGGTGCTGCCCATGACCGCTGAACAGGTGCACCAAAAGGCTCACAACAAAGATGGT
The DNA here is from genome assembly GCF_022355385.1 of Mustela nigripes. Taxonomy (NCBI): domain Eukaryota; kingdom Metazoa; phylum Chordata; class Mammalia; order Carnivora; family Mustelidae; genus Mustela; species Mustela nigripes. Next base: position 29,506,206 of record NC_081572.1, on the reverse strand, counting down.
TTTCATCCAAGGAGCTCTTCGCCCGTGCCTCCCTTCACACAGGACGAGCATCAGCAGAAGTCTGGGTTAGGCTTGATGCTGAAAGCCAACCTGGTCCCTTACGTGGGATCATCAGTGCCCATGTGCCGTCCCCTGGGCTAGCAGGCGGGCACGCCCCACCCACTGGCTGACTGGGTGGGGCCCTTACTCCCCAGCAGGCCCCTCTGACGGGCCGCCTCATTGAATCCTCACCATGGCTGTGTGAAGGTGGAATCATCAGTATTCTCCTTTCCCAGATGTGGAAATAAAGAAGTGGAAACAATTTAAGGCAAGCTCAGATATGCTAAATAATTTGCCAAAGGTTGCCCAACTAGTAGAGGGGGACTCCCCTCCCCATTTTTCTGACTCTGAAACCCAAGTTGTTGTTGTTGGTTTTTTTTTTTTTTTTTAAAGATTTGTTTATTTTAAAGAGGACAGAGGAAGAGAAAATCTCAAGCGGACTCCACACTGAGCACAGAGCCTGATGCCGGGCTCAATCTCACCACCCTGAGATCATGACCTGAGCCGAGATCAGGTGTTGGATACTCAACCTACTGAGCCACCTCCGGCACCCCAAGAATGCCCCAGAAGTTGAGGCCAGAGAACCTAGCCCTGTGTCAGTGGAAAGCAAGAGACTCTCATTTCCGGAGTGAGAGTCCTGTGTCGGGACCGGGGCTAGGAGCCTAACATTCCACTGAACCATCAGCCTGCCTCCTGCGGGGGCGGGGGTGGATCGTGTCCTGCATTTTATGGATGAGGAGACCTTTGGTCACCTGCATCAAGTCATGCAGCTAGAAATCTGGGGAGGGCAGTGTCGGGTGGAGCTCAGACTCAAGTCTGCTCAATCCACAGCCCATGCTCTTTCTACTCTGCTTTCCTCCGAGGAGCAGACAAGGGTGGGGAGACCTCCGCAGGTTCCCTTCTCTCTAGCCCAGCATGGGCAAGCAGCAGATGGACTCCCAAAGAGGTGGGAAGAGCCCATGGACAAGGGCCCCCAGGAAGTTATGGGCAGCCAACCACCCATTTCCTCTCCCTCTGTTCCCTCTTCTCCTCCAAGTTCCCTCCTCTCCCCTCCACCACCTCCGTCCCCCTGAATGGCCAGCCTGTGCTGAGGGCACCTCTGCCTCTGACAGCGCCACTGCCGGCCACAGGCTCAGGGCTCCTGTCCACGTGATGTCTTGCTCACTAGCTTCTTTAACGAGCTTTGGGATAGCCAAAGACCATGCCTCCCAAAGAGAAGGACGAGGATCCCTGGAAGAAAGGGTGTGTAACATACTGTTGTGTGGCTAGGACGCTGGCTTCAAAGGTCACTTCGTGGGGGAGGCGTGTTCTACCTCTATGCCGTTCAATGAGCACTATGCCAATGGGGGCTCGGTCTGGGTTTGGGCAAAGAGAGACAGCTGGAACTCCCCAGGCAAAGACAGCCAGCCAGCCGGAACTCTCTTCTGAGATTCAGCTCTGGCCTTCATCCCTCCGCTTTGCCCCATCCTGTGAGACAGCGTGGTTCATCAAAAGCTTAGACAGACTTGGACGCAACATGGCTTTGCCCCTGCACGGCCATGTGGCCTGAGGCTGTCCCTGCAGCTGGCAGAGTCTTGTTCCCTCCTCTGCCAAGTGGGGCTGGATGAGGTGGGCAGTGGGGCCGGGCCTGGAGTCCACGTGTCCCTCCCGCACGCTCCCCCGCACCTGTTCTCCCATAGCTGCGGCCCCAGCGTCCGTGTCCCCACCCAGTGACCCCATGTCCAGGACAAGCACTTTGCCCTGGGATTGTGCATCGGGACCCGAAATGGCCCTGACCTGACTGGGCAGCTCCGAACTTGGCAGGAGCTAGGACCGGATTAACCAGGCCTCTCACGCTGAGCTGTTTATCATCGCGCTTCTTGCCAACGGCGTCAGCAAGAATCCTGCCTGCTTGAACCCTCGGAAAGGTGAAGCCAGAGGAGCTCCAACCACAGCCTGCTGCAAGTCAGGCCAACAGGGGGCAGAACTGATGCTCCAGCTAGAGGTCATGACACGCTTGGGCCCACCAGCCTTCCTGCCGTGGCCCCTGAGGCCCCCCACCTTCCATCTCCCCCCCTTGGGGGCCAAGAGCCTCTCCCCATTGCCGCCACAGCACGCCGGGTGCAGGAAAGTAAAATATGGGCCGGAAATGAACTCAGGGCTGAAGACTGGGGCCCAAATGAGGTGTATCTCTGATCGGGCAACCCTGGATCCTAGGGTGGTTATGGAGGGTCGTGAACAGGGAACAAGAGAGGCCCTGTCCTCCTCCCACACACTCATACCCCACCCCCACCGCACCCCAAAGCGGTGGCGCTACGGCGGGAAAAGATGGGGCCCCCTTGCCCGTGCAGGGAATGCAGGGCGGGGTGAAGACCCAAGAGCTAGAAGGTGAAATCCCAGCCACCCGTGGGCTAGCTCCAAGTCTTCAAGTAGTTTTGTACGCCAGCTCTCCCTACTGAAGGTCGGGAGGCCCAATCCCTCCCAAAGCTGCCACAGGGCCGGCGGCGAGTGGCCAAGGATGGCCATCTCAAGCCTCCCTGCCCCTCCACACCCCAGAAGACAAGCGACAGGAGACACGTGGAGAGGACCAAGTGGACACTGACGTGTGGCATCAGACCCCTGCCGTGGGGGGCACCGTAGGGGTGCCCTCCAGACCCACCCCGCTCCGCAGACAAGCAGCAGCTCCCGCCCGCACTCACAGCTGCGCCTGGCCCCGGGCCGGCGGCACGCTGCGTCACTGCGGCCTCACTCCACCCTCCTGGCAGCCCTGGGAAGTAGGTAGGACCAATGGACGTCGTTTCCAATGGAGAAAGAGAGCCACTGAGCGGTTTCCCTCGGTCCCCGTGGGATGGGGTTACTTTCTGATCAAGCAGAGAAACAAGCTTTCCCAACCTGGAGTCTATTTCCAGAGGCTCTTTCCATTTTTAATGACAGCGTGCACCACTAGAATCAGCACCCCCCAGGTCCCCGGAGTCTCTTTAATTTTCTGAGTTGGTGAAAATGTGCAGGCCTAGTCATTTGAAACCGGCAGTTCTCAAAGTGCTGCCATGGCGAGTTATTAAACTGTCCATTCTCCTTGGGGCGATGTTAAATTTTTTTGTTTGGACTTAGGGGAGGGAGTGAAACAGGAGACCAGATAAGGGGTGAGGCTTGCCAACGGCTCCCTGCGAACCCAGGCACCCGCGGCAAACAAACGGCCCACACTCTCCCGGAACAACACCCTTCCTCCTCCCCCCAACCCCCAACCCAAACCAAACAAACATAGGAAGAAAAACAGGATTGTTTTAAAGCCCGAGCTTCCGGATGAACATGAATAGGATTCAGGTGTGTCTGTGGCTCTGCAGCTTCTCAAGGAGATTCACAAAAATTCTTTCCTGTGCACGACTCCAAGCTGAGCACCCAAAAGTAAACATGCTTTTCCAGAGCCTCCTTGCCTTGGCTCGGGGCCAGGGCTCGGTGTGGTTGTCTCCCTCCGAAGTTCACAGAGTGCTGGCCCGATCTGGGTGTCACCTCAGATCCGATCCCTCCGATCTTGCTGTCACCTCCCGGCCAGGGTGTTTAGACCAAACCCATCCTCCGAGCTCCCAGGGAGCAGCAGCCTCGCATGCCTGCCAACTGTCCATGTCTCCATCCCATCAGGCTTCAAATATCAACCCCACACCTCTCATCCGGGAGGGAGACGTGAGCCATGGATCCGGATCCCAAGAGTCCATCCCTTACAGAAACCATAGGGAGATTCCCTGGGCTTCCCTTTGACCCCCCCCCCCCCCACCCCCCATTAAATAACAGGATGGGAGGCTGGAATGATAACAAAGGCTCGTTCCAGTTCTGGCAATAAATTATTCCTGCGGCTCATGGGAGATCTTTCCTTGTGGTTTAGATCCCCGCTGGAGGCCAGGTGCAGGCCATTCTACAGAGGACCCAGGCAACTGGAGCACCTTCCTAGCCAGTCTCTCTAATGCCTGCGATCCTGTCGGCTGACATGGCCATCAGGTTACTCTTCCTAGAACATCTCCAGGATCAAAGGTAGCCAATGGCTCGCCACTGCTTCCCAGTTTAACCACAGACAGTCAAGGACCTCCTGACTCAGGCACACAAGCCCTCACGCCTTGTAGTCTCCGCTGGAGCCGAGCTGCTCTGCCTGGCTTCCCCGACATCCTTGCTTCACATCCTCTACCTGTCCCGTCACCCACCGAGGCTGGATTCAAGCCCTCCTCCCGCTGACTGCCCCAGTGTTGGTGGCAAATTTTAATTTCCCTCTCAGTGTCTAGATCATATTACACGAAGCACATGCCAGCCTAGAATTTTTACCAGATCCAGTCACTCTACAACTTCTAAGCAATGACCTATTCTCAAATTAGACTGGAAATCTTTTCAGGGAAAAGCCTTGCTGACGCCTTGCATAAAAGGTGATTAACAAAGGCTTGCTGATTAAAACATTCATTTGTGGGGACGCCCGGGTGGCGCAGCATCTGACTATTGATTTCAGCTCAGGTCACGATCCCAGGGTCCTGGGATCCCACTCGGTGTTGGGCTCTGGACTCAGCAGGAGGCTGCTTGAGGTTCTCCCTCCCTCTCCCCCCGCCCCCCCCCCCCCCCCCCCCCCCCCCCCCCCCCACCATGCCTTCTTTCTCTAAAGTCAGTCAGTCAATCTTTAAAAGAAAACCAGAAAACATTGATTTGTGTAACAAACATTCACGGAGCAGCTATGGAGCCACTGTGGACAAGGCTCTGAGAATTTATGAATAAAACCCAACCCCTGGGAGCACACTGGAGGCGGAAACAGTGACAAGCAGATGATTACAATACGCGTGCTAAGCGCTCTGCCAGAGCCTTGACCAGGGAACCAAAGGACCAAAGGTCGGAGTTCAAAGGTTGATCATTAACCCAGATCCCTGCAGAGATGGCAGGGACGTCAGGAATGGCTACTCCGATGGAGCTGGCATCTTGGCAGACTCCCAAAATTGGCCGCCGGAGTCAAGGCACCGGGGTGGCCAAGGTAGAGGGAACAGAATATGCGCAGGCATGAAGATGTGAGGAAATTCATGGGCCAGTCAGGGAACTGAATGGCTGGTGTGGCGGGAGCTCAGAGGGCAGAGAGAGGGGTAGGAAGAGTGGAGACCAAAGCCTGGCTTCAGGTACTCAGATCTGATCCTCAAGGGAATGGGAGCGATGGATGAAATATTGCTGCGGCCCTGAGGGGATGAGGGATCGCAGGAGAGACTAGAAATGAGGGTCCCCCTCACCCCCGAAATGGCGGAGAACCGAGGAGGTTTAAGAGTTACCGATGAGGTGGGTTCCCCAACTCGCATATGGGGAAAAGAGAAGGAAAGAGCAAGATAAACTTGTAAGTTTCTGGCCTGGACAACTGGAAAGGAGGTGGTTAAAAGTCACTGGAAATAGGAAATACAGTGGAGTGAGCACATCTGAAGGAAAACACAGTGTCTGGGTGTGGGCCCAGCCAGTCTGGGGTGCCTGTGCATTCCCGAGGAAGAAGCTGGAGCACATGGATCTCAGCTTTGTCCGCGAGTCTAGGCTTTGGGAGAGCAACCCTAAAGACACATAGATTTAATGATCTTGAAATACCCCCAGGAGAGGGCACTGAGCATGAAGAAGAGCAGAGAAAAGATCCTAGGGGAACACTGACACTTTAGGGCCGCGTAGGGCCAGGGAGAAAAGGACTCCACGGATGGTACTTCAGAGACAGAGAGAGAGGAGGTAAACTAGTTTCTTGGACAAGTTGGTGAATGAAATGGGACTGACCAAAAAGATGGTTCTCCTAATTATATTGTGAATCCCTGATGGGCAGTCACTGTGCCTCCTCATCAAGGAGCTCCATTATTACCTCCATTAAACAAATGAGAAGCAATACAACAAGGCAGATCAAGTGATTTACTCAAGGTCAAATAGTTGCAAGGGCCTCCATCCGAATTAGGGCTAGCTCCTGGGCCCTCACACACGCACCCAGATGCGTCCACAGCAAATCCGGGGCCAAAGGCTGGCGTCTGAGAAATGCCTTCAGGGAACACGTCCCATCCCTTTGCAGGAGGCAGGGATCCTAGGGCTCTGGCGCACATCTAGGGAGGTCAGGCATCTACTTTCCAGTCTCCGCGGGGGGATTATGTCAGGGGTGCTTTCAAGGGCGTTCGGGTGCTGAGCAACCGTGCCTAACAGAGGTATTTCCCTTTGCTGTGTGTCCGTTGCACCTACCACCTTAAGTTCCCAGAACTACTTTCGTATCCTCGGTCTGGCAAGCGTATGTTGGGAGGGTATGCAGTGGAGGTAGGGAGGGTGGTGGGTGAAAATGCCTGGAGAGGTTCCCTCTCTAGCCCACGATCAGAGATGTCTGTACCACAGGCTGGGTATGTAACACGGAACAAGGACATTCTCTCTTCTCCTCATTAGTTAATGATAATTCTGAAAGGTTGCTAGATAAGAGTTGCTAGGCAATAGGAACTGCCGAGGGGGGTTTATGCTAAGTCAGGGATGTGGATTCTTGGGGGACTCAACTGAATTCTATGGAGTCAGCTCTTATCTAAACAAAATGGACGTTGTACCCTGAGTGTCTCATTTGGGCTGAGGTGAGCAATCCCCTAATAGTGCCGGCCCTTGAAACTGCTGCCCTCTCCGGGGGGCAGGGGGGCAGTGGGCAGGGGGCACTTCAGCTTCATGTAAGTGTTCACTGCACAAATCTTGTCATTGTCCGACTGGCATACACCTTTGTGATGAGGTGTCATGGAAGGAATTCCGTTATAAAGAGGTGACAGCTCGGTCTCAGTCGTTTAGGGAGAGGGAAGGGCAGAGCTACGGAGTAAAATATGTAGTTTACAGCAGTCTCCTGGTTTTTACATTCAAATGCAAGCCAAGGCTTGGAAAAAGGCATACACTCCCATTTTCTTAAATAAATTCAAGTCCCACCTAGGGGGGACAAAAAGCCAGACAGCCACTGATTCACAAGAAAAGTGGAGGGGTTTATTAAATCTAGTTCCTACCACCATGTTGGGGCGGGGGGGAGACACAGGTCAGTTTTCGCCCATATTTATATGCCTGCAGTGAGTCAGCCTAGAGTCCTACAGTTCCTTAACATACACTACCATAATATCCTAGACCAGACAGTTTCTTAGAAATGTGTGGTTTCAGAAAAATTGAAAATTTTCCACCTTGCACAAAGGGTTTGTAGCCAAGCTAAACCCATCTGGCTCCTGCCTAATGTGGTCTATGGAGAAATCAGCATGGGACAAAAATCTGCCTTTATATATCTCATGGGGTGAGATCTGTGTGCCTCTTGGGTAAACAGACACTAGACACCAAGCTATTATCAAACACTTTTTCCTTTAGTTCCTCAAGCCAGTGCCCACTGGGACCAGGCCTGCAAAGGGAAGTCCCACCACAGTCTAAGTGGACCAAGAACATTCCAGTACCTCTGAAATCCTTGGCTGTTCCAATGTGTGGACAACTGCCCCCCGCCCCCATGCCAATCAGCTCAGATTTCCTAACACAAAACTCCCTTCACAGAAGGCAGGTCTTAATCACCAGGGTGAGTTGGTTGACAAGGACACCAACTCTAAGGATATGTTGGGCAAATGACAGGTGGGAGAGGCAGGAGTTGGAACCCGCTGTTAGAGGAAGTCAAATGGTCCTCAGGTGGGTGGGGGTGTGAGGACTGAAGGTGTCATGTGGCTTCCTAAAGCCACACAGCAAGGGACATCGTCTCTGGCAGCCATTCAGTAGACACAGAGAAGAGGATGCCAAGGTATGGCCTCAAGGAGGAGGATAAAAAACTGAAGGTTGGTGAGTTTTTTGTTTCCTTTTTCTAAAACAGGCTATGAAAGAAGGTCATTAACTAGAATAATTCCTTAGGATGGATAATTTTTTTTTTTTTTTTAAGGTTTTAAAAAAAATGTATTTATTTGACAGAGGGAGATCACAAGTAGGCAGAGAGGCAGGCAGAGAGAGAGGAAGGGAAGCAGGCCCCCTGCTGAGCAGAGAGCCTGATACAGGGCTTGATCCCAGGACCCTGAGATCATGACCTGAGCCGAAGGCAGAGGCTTACCCCGATACGCCACCCAGGCACCCCAGGATGGGTAATTCTTAAAACCAGTTTCCTGGAGAAGAAATGTCTATTCTCTCTCTCTCTCTCTCTCCCCCTGCCCCCACGCTCCCCCTCTTCAATCTATTGAAGCTAACTAGGCAAGAGAAAGGAGACAATTTAATTCCCAGAGCTGCCAAGCCATGTACCAGCCTAGGGACTTTTCATACTGAAATCAGAGGAAGGAGGTATTGACTTTTAATACCCACAAACTCTACCTACTTCTGATGGAATCTGAGGCCACACCAAAAGGAATGAAATGATTCTTTCTTAAAGGCCTATAAAAAGAAGAAAGGGGTTATGGCTACATAATGAAAAGAATAGTGAGAAAAGTTTCAAACTGTACCTAGGTGTTCACTCTCTTGAGTCTTGTAGCTTGAATCCTATACTACTTTAATACAGATTCATTTAACATTTATATCTAAATAAAGATCTCTGGTTCAACAGGAACTTCACAGAAAATGGATGGTTCCATTTCTCCAACTGACCAACCACATTAAGGCGAGTCTCACTGTATGGATCTAAAAGGGCATGACCAAGGCATCATCATTTAGGAGCACAAGATTAAAATCTTAATTTTACCCCTTTTAGCTAAGGCCATAGTTCCCACCCCCAGCTAGGGACCAGATTCACCTAAGGAACTTTTAAAAAATACAGAAGCTCAGCATCCCTCCTATTACAGTAAGAAGCTCTGAAAACGGGACCTGGGCTCTGTAGGATTGTTGTGTTTCATTCGTTTTGTTTTAATGAGAGAGGAAATAGTCTTCTCAGACACTTTTGCTGGGAGTATGAACTAGAACAATTCCTTGGGGTCCTCCTATACACTTTGATCAAGCAATTCCACGTCTAGGAATCTAAACTTTAGATATGACACCCAAATGTAAAAACAAAAACAAAAAACCCAAAAAAAGGGCACCCAAGGATGAAAACAAGCTAAAGGTACTTGCTTTATAAATTACGGCATAGATCCTGACAGTGGGATTCCATGCGGCTAGTGTGTCTATATATGCTCTTGTGGAATGATATCCAAAAGGTATTAAGTAAAAAGGGGAAGTTGCATAACATTATGGATAGTATACACATACTATGTGTAGTATACACACTAATCTTTTCTTCTCGTTGTTGTTGGCGCACATGTGTGTGAGCTGGTAGGGGTGGCAATGACAGAGGGAGAGGGAGCAGCAGAGAATCTTAGGTTCCACGCCCAGTGCGGAGCTGAAAGCAGAGATCTCTCTCACAACCCTACGATCACGACCTGAGCCAAAATCAAGAGTCAGACCCTTAACTGACTGAGCACCCAGGTGCCCCAGTGTGCATACTATTCTATGTACAGTATGTGTACATAAATATGTTCCCATACACAAACATGCTTATAAACACAAAGAAAATGGAAGAGTGTCCAAGAAACTGTTGACGCTTAAATCTGGGAATGAGATAGAAGAGCTCAAGCTGTACACTTGTACAGTTCTGACTTAATTTTGCGATCACATATTACTTTTGTAATTCAGTATTTTGTTGTTTCAAAGGCCTCCACTGGCAACTCTCAGATGGGGCCAAGGTTGAGAAGCAATGATCCAGGGGAAATAGCCCCTGTGGATATAAGGAGCTCAGACACTCAAACTGGTTAAGAAAAACCCACCGCCCACGCAAGCACGAGTGTTCACACCATGTCATACTTCCGACTGGCCAGAAGATGGAGCCCCGGAGGCAATCATCCAGCTCTTCAGTCAAAACTTGTCAAAACCAATTTTTCATTAACCCCAGTCTTTTTACTACTCTAAGGATTATTTTATGTACGTCCAAAGCATTCTTTCCTGCTGTTTCCATAAACAGAGGTTTACACACATTTATGTCATACTTTTTTTTTTTTTTTTTTTTTTTTTCATAGAAATCCACGGGCCGTTCAATATATTCAAATACAACACTGGGAAGATGTTTTCCTAAAAGGAATTGGCAATGCTTGCTCAGACCACCCCCTCCTCCTCAGCACTGTCTCCCTGTTGTGTTTGCTCTGGTTTACTCATCTCCTTATCTTATTCCAGAGTCGAAGCCACAAAGGCTGGCGGTAATCAGCTATGTGGGGCATTTGTCCTTCTAAATCTATCCACACCTTTGGCCCAGAAAGTATGGGGCACAGGGCAGCCTAGGGCAAGTGCCACGAGTTTTCCTGCCCTCCCACTAACACTGATTTTCTGCAAGTGGGTGTGTTGCCACAGCAACTGTCAAATCACATCAATTATGCCGCCTCTAACCTCCCAACACCTTCTTTAAACACACCACGCGTAAGACACGTGGCTGGAAGCACGGAGCACCAGGCCCCTTACCATACAGCAAAGTTTCCTTTCTCTAGGTTGGAGGGAGTTTGCCCCTTTGTGGATTAACCACCGTATACATTCTTTTTAGTCTCTTGTTTTCCCCTCCTTTTTTTTTTTTTTTTATTCCAGTTCAGTGTTATCACATAACACTATGATCTGAATTGTTTCCAGTACACTTTTTTCTCTGCATATTTAATAGAGACTAATTCTTAACATCAGTCAAGAAAAACTCAATGAGTCACTTAAATGCATTCTTCCTATTAACATAATTTTTGCTCATTCTTCAAGACACAGTCAAGGATTCTCTCTGATATTCCCTATACACCTCATTCAGGGCTGACCACTCTTGCCTCAAGAGCTTCTCAAGTTCAAGGGCCAGTATCTTTTTCATCTCTGAATCCTCAACTCCTAGTTCAGTGCCTGGTAAGCAGTCTGTTCTCAGTAAAATATCTGGTGAGGAAGTGGGTAAATGCACTCCAAAACAAATGTTCATTTGCTTGTGATTCTCCATTAATTTTTATTATGTTAGTAAGTAACAGGAATCATGATGGGATGACCAGGTATCAGACGTTAAGATCTAAGTAACAGTACAAATCCCTTTTAAGGGGTGGGGGATACAGAAAGTTCATTCCTAAGACTTTTATACCATCTTCTTTTTCATTCTTGTTTTTTTCTGATCCAAGAAGTGCACTGAAAGGGAGGCTTCTCCATATGGGGAGAAGCAACAAAGCCCCAAAGAAGGAAGCGACCACATTCCTGGAGTCCTCAGCAGGCAGCCTGACATCTGGTCCGCACTCGGGGAAAAGAGGCCATATCCTCACATGGAGATCTATTTTTTGCATTCCGAACTGCTGATGCTTCACTCATACAACTCGCCTCACACACAGGAAGGGGAAGGGAACCAATATTTACCAAGTGCTGGTTGCATGCTCTCTGCTGCTTCACTTACGCAGCCCTCCAGGAGATCTCAGCCCCTTGTTCTGCAAGCAGCTCTCACCAAGCATGTTTCTGAGAAGCACACAGAGGCGGATGCAGAGCGAGTGCCTCCAACTGCTTGCGTTCACCCAGCTGATGGCCATGCAGAGCTGATGCCCAGCATCTCCATGTACCCATGGGTGTTTCCCCCAGGATGTCTTTGGGTGGGGAAGGCGGAAAATCCCCTGGTTTCCCTGTTGCACTGGGGCAGGTAGGCAGAGGGTGGGCCGCGGGAGGCTGAATCCTGTCTTGACTCACAAAAACCATACGGTGGGCTGATTTCAGAGGCATTAAATGTTCCTACTACCCCCACTAGAGTATCTGTATGTCTTCCTGGGTCTGCCTGTTTATCATTTCATGGTGTTTCACACTTAAAACTATATTGGAAGGCAGGGTGGATTTCAGAGTCACACAAAAGAGCAGAATTCATTTTTCAGTTAAATCCTTCTTGATGTATCAGTAAAGCCTGTATTTTGAAAATCGGCCGCTCTGTGTCCTTGAACATCAGACTTCCCTGGCAACTGACCGAGAACTGAGTAGGCCAGGGACACGCAGTGGGGTCTGACTGCGGCGGCCCCTTCCACCTCTAGCTGCCCGGGGCGCATGTGTCACTGTGTTGTACCCCTGACACAGGTGTTCAGACGCTCCAAGACTTCTGCCTTCCACAGGCTAAGTGCCCTCTGCGGAGAAGCAGTGGTGAGTTCCAGCATCTGACCACATGTGCTCACGTTCCCACCCTAGGTCCTCTGGGCATGTGCCGTTCAGCTTTGTCTCCTGTTCCCTGGGCCCGTTTTCTCACCCATGAAAGGACGCCGGTGGTGCCTACCCAGGGCTAATAATAGTAGTACCCAGAGGTGGCGTTGAGTTTTAATGACATCATACACCTAAAGCACGCAGCCTAGTGCCCAGACTAAGTGCGGAAGAAGGGTGAGCTAGTCTCGTGTCTTTCCTGCCCACCCTGTCTGTTGGAAGCCCTGGGTTCAGAGAAGAAACTGGTCCCCGCTGCCAAATGATCCTCCAGATCTCATCAGTCAGGAGAGTAAGAGCAGAGTGACAAGCAGGAACCCCAGGTTGCTGGGGGCAAGTCGGCATCACAGGGCCCCTCCTGGAGTCCTCGGGCTGCACACCAAGCCCTTCTTTTAATGTTAGTTTTGCGTAGTTGTCTGTTTGTCTTTGGCTTAGAGGAAGGTCAAGGGTTAAAGGATGTCCCTTTTACTTTCAGAGGGAAACACCCAGGAGGCCTGCGGAAGAGCCTCCCCACCTCTGACAAAGTGCAACCTGAGAAAAGGCAGTGGCGTTCTACTGAACCGGCCTGGCCTTTTTTCTAGACTAAAAACAGGATGACTTATTAATACCACACAAGCAAGGTGCTAGGAGGGAGTTAAGACCTGAGGAAACAGGCTTGGAATGATTTCGGGGCTGCTTTAGGAGTTAAGACATTTCTCTTTTTTAAGAAGTTCTCCAAGGCCCCAAAGCGCCCTGTAATGTTTCAATTCATACACAACTGGGTACATACATTTGCATATGGATACCCAAGGTCAGCATGTCCCATTGTTATTTTGGGGAGACTGAAGGAAGGGTGACTGCTGTGTACTATGTTTTTGTATTTTAAAACTTTTTTTAAGATTTTATTTATTTATTTGACAGAGATCACAAGTAGGCAGAGAGGCAGGCAGAGAGAGAGGAAGGGAAGCAGGCTCCCTGCTGAGCAGAGAGCCCGATGCAGGACTTGATCCCAGGACCCTGAGACCATGACCTGAGCCAAAGGCAGAGGCTTAACCCACTGAGCCACCCAGGCGCCCCTGTATTTTAAAACACCTCAGTGGCTTGAATAATTCTCTGCACTCTTCCCACCATTTCTCCCTTCCCCCAACCCAACATGGAACTCTGCTACTTACCCCGCTAAAACCCCAATCAAGATCCTGTTGGATGAGTTTTCAGAGCTCTCCCAGGTGACTGGGAACGTGCAGGCTGGAGCTGGCCACTTCCAACTCCGCCTGTCATGGAGGGAGGGAAAATTGGGGGAGGGGTCAATTTATACTTTTATTTGTGAGCATAGAAATGCTCTTGTCTGAAAACATTCTTCATTCTTGCCTATTAAAGAATCAACTGGTAAACAGCAAAAGGTTCACATGAAGACCAGCTCACCGGAGCCTTCTGAGACACTCGGGAGCTCTCACCGGGTCAGCAGGGCTGTGTCTGCGCCTCGCCTCCTCCGAGACCACCCTGACTCAGCTCTGTCCCAGAGGACCTCACCATGCCATCCTATCCCTTTGCAAAGGCTCCCCATGTTCAACACAGTCCTGCCAGCACCCCTGAACATAGGAAAGTCAGCGTACATTCTCTTTTAAATCACTTATAATGAAAGTAATGTCTTGGTTATTTCAGCAAATGTTTCCTGAATGCCAGCTGTGGTCCTAAGCCTGTGTTTAGGTGCTGGGAAGAAAAGCCTCTGGAAACTCCGAGTCAGGTGCGGAGTCAACAAGCACCTAACCGCAGGAGTGCTCTGGGAGACGAGAGCATAGGCTTCAACACACCTTCACGGACTTCATTTCATGTAAAATGAAAAAAAAAAGCTACAAAACCCTATGGGATTAAAATACTCACACTGGTAAGAGGACAGACCAGACTCAAGACCAACCACCTAACCTACTGATTTTCAAAGCAGTGCGTTCTGACTGATAACAGCTCTGCTGTTACAATGCGTGAAGAAATGCACAGTGCATTGCCTCAGTTAATTATAAAATAAAATTACATTCCCTGAACCCTTCCCCAGAGGAGGGTAGGGGGTAGAGGGCTGGGGGAAGCGTCTGGCTGGGTGGTGAGTGGCAACTAGCCAGGGCTTACACATTTACCATGGCTGACATACCAAGCAGAGAATCCGCACGAGCAAGGGAGAACTGACACCTGATGCTGACCACAGGCCATCTCCATCATCTGCTAGAGCTGCTGTCCCTTGAAAAGGAAAATGCGTTTAAAAAACACATGTCTGGCTTATAAGGGGAAGGGGAACAAAGCTTCAAATAAACTTCTGAACCTCAACCGTTTCTCAGTACTTTCAGGAGACCTCTTTGAAATGGCAGGGCGACCGCCATCTCCCCAGTAACCTTCTCTAACCTCACCTGGAATGACTAATGTGATTGCAACAGTATCACTCTGTCAAGGAGCACTCGTTCCCCGCCCACCCCCCCCCCACGCCCCCCCCCCCCCCCCCCCCCCCCCCCCGAGCTGATGCCTCTACCAGCCATGTGAGAACTTGGCATTATTTTTAAAGCTAATTACCAGCAGGTTTTTGCGACAGGTGGAATGTGTTTCTGTCACTTCCCTTCCGCAGAGTAAGCAAAGGCTTCACCAGGTGACCGGCAGGAGGCTGCAGCCTGCTCCCTGAGTTTCTGGGCATCTTTTACAAATAAGGGGGCTTCCCATTGGTGGTCTGTCCTATGAAATGGCCCCCTGGCACAGGCACCCTGCTGGAAAATTTCTTTAAATCTTGATTCATTGTTGCTTGGCTGGATGGGACTGACAGCAACAGCAACAGTCCAAACCCGAAAACACTAGAATCAGAGTAAGGCTCAGCACTTGGGAAATCCCTGCAGAATTTATGGGTTGGCACGACAGGGAAGGAGGAGTTTATTCTCAGTCATTTGTTACAAGAGGGGTCTATTCCATTGACAGAAGAGAAGTTAGCATTACTCCCATAAATCTTTGCTTTTGAATCATTTTCATCTTTTCTAAGGATGGTTTAAAATTCCAGAAGCGATTTTATTTTCAAACCCAAGTCAGGCACCAGACAGCCACCTAGAATAACTGAGCAGGAGGGGATACCACAAGAAGTCTTTTCTATCACCTCTCCCCTCCGATTCGATTCCTCTTTTTGAAATTAGATCTGTGTTTTCCTGAAGGAAAAATGATCAGCCACAGATAGGACCAGAGGTAAAGGGGGGGGGGGTTGTTGCGGCTGGTGGTATTACAAAACGGTAAAGTACAAGGGGCGGGGGAAATAAATAAAAATAGACCAGGGAGGGAAAACTGAATGGAAGAGGTCCATTTGTTTATTTTCACAGTGTTTGCCATTCCAGGAGGTTTGCTGAAGTTCCTGCCTTCAGTGGTTGGCTCTGGACCAACGCTTGAAAGTCTTAGATCTTTGGAAAGAAAGATTTGGACAACAAAGTTGTTTTATCTGGGAGGGTAACGAGTTTACTCAAGAGTTCCAGGACTTTGGTTTTGATGTTATTACCTTGGCCTAAGCTCCTCTGTCCCAGGCGGTCCTGGCTATGTTTACTGATTTAGCAAGGGAAACAAGACATCCCAGGAGGGAGAGGGGCGTCTCTCAGGCCCGGCCTCCACGTCTGCCTGCATGGCCTTGTTACCTGCGCACCCCGAAGACGGCCAAGATGGGGAAAAGTCAAATATTTTTTAAAGGTCCTATCTCTCTGCACTCATGAGAGGGAAACAACACTTTTCTAACTTACTCCCCAAATAGACACTACCGTGGATGTTCTGCCAAGGACTGATGCGAAAGTGTGTTCCAAAGTGAAATGTAAGCTTGGCCCGGCGCCCAGCTCTCGACTGTATTTTGCACAGAGGGCTGCAGGCTGGTGGTACTGAAGGAGCACATTTCCCCCCACGTGACTGCAAGAGCCAGGCAGCCCAAGCAGATTTCTTTGTGTTAATAAAATGTGATCTCTAGACGGTACACGCCAGCAGCCCTGGGGAAACGTGAGCCAGGGAGAAGGACCCAGGGAAACCCACGGTCCCGGCTGCAAAGGGACGGCACTGCCGGCAAATTCACTGGTGTCAAGGTGAGGCATTCCCGGCCTGCCAGGGCAAAAGGAGAGCAGAGTCCCAGAGGAAAAGACCTGTCAGGAAAATGCTGCTAGAGAAAGAAAAATAATCCATGGAATCCCATCAACCATGAGCCCATACAAATGTTTATTCTTTCTTGGTAGTCCTTCCTGGACACCTTCTCAAGGTCTGGAGTGTCCCTGGGATTCTGGGCACCTCACCTCCACAGAGGTTACCCCAAATAACGCAGCTTGACTCCTAGGTTCAACGGTATATATTCTGAGCGGGTGTAAGGGGCGGCGAACATGTACTTCTATTCCCTCACCCCACAGGGGCCCAGCAAAGGCAGCCAGCTTTCTATGAACACAGGCAGCTATGGTGAGGGAATCATAGGTCACCAGAACAATCACCATGGGAAAGCCTGGGCCGTGAACACCTCGCTTCTGTGGCCACCAACTCCTGCCTCATTACCACTGTGACTTTGGTCCCTTCTGACCTCAGGAAGGAATCACTGCCCAATGCATCAACCTCTATCTTTGGCGGGGAGGGTCACCAGCTAAGGAGGAAAAGGGGGATTAACCTCCCCCCTCACTGGGGCTCTTTTAACACAGCAGAGATCATTTAATCTCCGGGATTTTCCAATTCACTATGCTCTCTGGTCAACCTGATCTTCCCAATGTGGAAAGCTGGAGGTACCAGGGGCAGAGCCCACAGGTCAGGGACCACAGGGAGCTTCTGAACCTCTCAGGGACTATGTTGGAGACTCCAGGCAGGACTTCATGGCCCAAAGGGTTCCTGTGGCTGAAAGGACTGGAAAGTCCTAGAAGATACTGCTCTTCTGCTCACCTCCCCTGCAGAAGCCCAGCCCCAAGGCTCCTTGACCACTGGCAGGCAACCAGCCATAACCAGCTAATTCTGGAGCAGCTGAGTTGATGAGCACTTCCCAGGCCCAGGTGAGCCTTCACCTTGGTTAATCTGCAAACCAGCTAATCAGCCTCAGGATAATTGAAAGTTAATCGTATGCAGAATTGAAGTGCAGTCATTGGAAACATCAAGAAACCACAGTAGCAGAGGAAGCCAGGTCCACTCTCTGCGATCTCTCTCGGTCCACCCTCAAGGTTCCCCACAATGTTTAACCTCAAGGCCACCACCCCACTGCCTCAAATACTCCTGGATCCACCCCCTGTCACACAGTAACCTTGATCCCAAGGAGCACAGAGTAAGTTCTCAATAAAATGGGACCACGATTACTCCACCAGCTCAGTGCCTGGATCTAAAGCTAGGAGACATGTGGCTGCCTATGGGAGGCATACTTGGGGAGCTGTGAGCAGCATCACAGGTTCAAACATCACCAGGAAGACAGATCCACAGCACAAACACATAAAGCTCATTCTAAAAGGGAAGAGAAAGAAATAGACTTTGGAATATCCGTTCCATCAGCCTGGATAATGGAAGTTCATCCCGAGCCCAAGCGGACTGGTAAACTTTCCAGTGCCTTCTTTGAGAAGGTGGTGGCACAAGAATCCCAGTGTGGGGTACTGAGGGGCCCAGCCTCCTGGTCATTCCAAGGTCCAGGTTTCCCAGGGAATCTGCAGCCATAACTGCTGGCTGCACCTGCCAGGCTCGATGGTTTGTAGCAACCTTTGCTGGAGCAGTGAGCGCCCACCCAAGCCTGACCTCTACGGCAGTGTCCACTGGAACCTGATGGGGAGTGTTGCGTTTACAGCTTCTGTCCATCTTGCAACTCCTGCCCCCTGATCGCAGCGCAGAATCAAAAGATATCCCTTCTTCCATTCTATCAAACTCCCCAGAAGCCTCCTGCAAAGCACAAACTAGTATGTGCCAGGGGCTCGGAAGAACACTTTTCCAGGACACCAGAAACCGTACTGGCCTGAGTCCTTGATCTTTTGCCCAGCGGAGGGACAAGTTCTGAAGGATCTTTCCAACCTGCTCTGTCGGGGCAGCAAATACCTGCCACAAATACTGTCCCACCTGTGCCTGTGGCAGACATCCCTAATTCATCACAAAACTCTTTCCACTGAGCCCAGCCCAGGCTTCAGTCTTTCCAGAGGACATTCCAGCCACCTAGCAGTGCACTGCAGCTGACTGGGAGCTGGAACCTGCTGCCGTGGTGCCCGGGGTGGGGGAACGGGGGGACACATAGCCCTGGATCCAGGCATGCAGGGGAGCAAGCTGAAAGCAGAGCTGGCCACTGCCCTTCTGGAGAAGTCACTATCAAAAGAGCTAGCTGTGGGCCTCAGGGATCCACCCCCCACCCTCCCCCCCACCCCACTTAAAAAATTTATTTTGTCTGCCTAATCAACTGCTGCTAAAAAATCCAACTCCTGGAGCAGTAATTCCAGCCAGATATCCTGTTTACGGGGGAACCTGGGAATGCCGAATACCAGAAGCCAGAGGTTCCCATTCAGAACGAAGGCCATTTTTTAAGGGAGAAACTAGCTTTAAGGCTGTTCTTTTTTCCCAAAGGTGTCAAATGTCTTTTGCTTTTCAGCTCAACTTTTTTAAACCCCATCACTCTTTATGAGAGCCAGAAGGTCTGATTCTTAATCCACCTCCTTGCCTGAGAGCAGTACCATCAGCCCAAGAGGCTCTGCATGTTTTGCACCAAGATTTGAATGTTAGTCTTCCAGCTCCTAGTAGTCTTAGAACAGAGTCACAGAGCTAAAAATAGCAGCCATGTTTTACAGACAAGAAAACGGAGGCCTTGAGAGATTGGGTGACCAGGGACACACAACCTAATCCTGGTAAACTAGCTCCAGAACCCCAATTTGGCTGACTCCAAATGCAGTGCCCTTTTAAATGGCCTTCCAATTGCTGCTACATGTTCTATCTCTCTTTTTTCAGTTCAGGTCTTTTTTTTTTTTTTTTTTTTCTATCTCTCTTTTTTAAAGATTTTATTTATTTGAAAGAGAGAAAGAGAGAGGGAGAATGGGGCTCGGGTTTGGGGGGGCAAGGGGCGGAGGGACAAGCAGACTCCCCACTGATCAGGGAGCCCAGCATGGGATTTGATCCCAGGACCCTGAGATCATGACCTGAGCTGAAGTCAGAGGCTGGACTGAGCCACCCAGGTGCCCCAACCCCTCCTGCCATTTAAAACCCAATGAAAATAATAATGCTAACCCAATGTATGCTTTAATTTGAATTTACTTTGGTCAATTTTCTAATTGGCTAAATTATATTTATGACATACTTATAAATTAGAAGGATATAGATTATTCTCATCTTACAGATAAAGAAGTAAAACGCAAGAGAGGTTGACAACTTGCTTAAGACGTTTCATAGCACAGCTGGGACTATAAAGTAGATCTTTTGGTGCACCTAAAGAAACATCATGGGGCTTTACAAAGACTCAGCCTGACAATGCAGAAATCTAGGAGTCCCAACACTGAACTACAAGTACCTTTTAGAAAGTAATCTTTAAATACCAGACTCCAGGGGGCTGGGGGGGGGGTGGGCTGTGTAGTTCAGTAGATAAGCGTTTGCCTTTGGCTTGGGGTCCTGGGATGGAGCCCCACATCAGGCTCTCTGCTCAGTGGGGAGTCTGCTTCTCCCTCTCTCTCCCTCTCTCTCTCTCTCAAATAAATAAAATTTAAAAAAATAAGTACCAGATTGTCACTCTGAGTTAAAACTTATACTGAGTGACAACTGTGAACAGGCACAATCCCAGATCCCTTCACTGATTTGCCCATTTAATGTAATTTACCCCCATGACCATCCTATGATTGGCTGCCACGTTCCAGGTAGGAGAGGTGGGGGAGGGGCTCATAATTTAAGTGACCTGCCCAAAGTATCATGGGTTCTCAGGAGACCTCCAACTCCAAATCCAATTTAGTTTAGTGCCTAGAGGGTCCAACCATGACATGCTTGTGCTATTAGGACTGCGTTTCTTTGAATATCTTTATCAGAGCTTGTTATTTCTGCCTTGAAGATGATTTCATTCTGATCTCCATGGTTTTTGGCCACGGAGACATGCCCAAATTTATTTTTAAGCTGCCTGTAATGAGAGTGGAAGGGCTGATGAAGAAAAGAGAAAACGTACTTTGGCGACATAGCCACAATATGCAATCCTCTTGAGAGCAGACTAAACTCCAGGAAGCAACATCATTCCTAATATGAGCTGATTTCCTACAACCGCTTCCATTAAGTGCTTAGCACCATCCTGGCTTTAACACATAATGGGTATTGCTATGATTTCATATGCATTTAGCTGATTTAAACTTAGGAGCATTGTGCCTACTCTTTTAGGAAAGCACAGAGATATTTCATTAGATGTAAAAATATGCTCAGGGAGCTCTAGCTGGAATCCAGAGGGGGAAATCTTACTTAGTTTAATAAACTTCGTTAATCTTAGACAGGACTGTTGTACCTTGAAAAGCTTTACCCTGCCACACCCATATGTACAGTACACTAAGTACTATAGCAAGACCTATGCCAAGAACGCCACATCTCTAATCTGGTTGAAAAACAAAGTCATATCAGGTTAATCCCAATTCTATTTTCATACTCTCCTTCCAAATAATCTACTTTGATTTTCTCAATTTCCTCACATTCCCCTTCTGCTTCAACAGAAGGGTCCATTTTTCCTATCTGGAGACCTCCATGACACTTTTCCACCTTGCAGGGGGAGATAAGAAGAACATGTCTAAGAGGTTTACACTAGGGGGAGCAGAAGGCCAGGGACCTGGCTACCTCTGGGTCCCACCATCCTGCTTCTCCCCACCCAACAGTCCATCACCAACAACTGACGGGGGGGGGGGGGATGGGGAGGCTACTAGTTCTCCACTGCATGACCCAAAGGTGTCACCTAAATTAAAAAAGAAGAAACCCAACTCAGAAATCTTATAGCGTGTTGGAAATGCTTGAGAGTCCCCAGGGAGATGTCTCTAAGTTCCATTTCTTCCTTCCCCCCTCCCAAGCTCCTTCAGGCACAGGGTCAGACGCTGGTAGGGGGATGGAGATGAGAGACGCAGCCCCGGCCTATGGAGCATACATCTAGCAGAGCCACCCAAGGAAGCAGGTGGTTACACTGTTACAGGACCACAGCCAGGGTTTGGAGATGGAGTAGATCTTTCCATAGAAGTCAACACCCCCAATACTTAGCTTTTGCCTCCTCGTGACTCTTTCTTCCCTACAGTGACGCAGAAGGTGGGGAGCCGTTTCGAGGCCATCAGTGCCATAGCATGAGACACGCTCCTACTCAGAGGACCATACGATGAGGGAGGCAGAGGAAGAGAAGAAAGAGTCAAAGAGAGGTCCCAGTGATGAAAGCTACCACTCCTATATTGAGTACTGCTCAAGGGCTTTGAATGCATCACTTTGTTTACTCCTCCAGGAGTCCTCTGGAACAGGAATGATCTCCCCCGTGTTCAGAGCAAAAAACAAGATAGAAAAGTTACAGAGCCAAGATCTACGTTCAGGCCAGAGGTTTAACCCCCATGTTATGCTGCTCTTTGATGCAGAGAATAGTAAGAATGAGGGGAAGCTGCACCAACAGCTGATCATTAGTCAAATTCAAGGAAAAACAAAACAAAACACCATCCTTCGGGATTGGTCTAGGACATCCTCTTCGGTGGTAGGTAAATGAACAAAAATGCTCTTTGCGTTCCATACACTTAGTATATAGGAAAATTTAAGCTTAATGAATATAAAAGGTAAGTGTGGTGGAACAGGTGGGGGAGGGAGGGAGACAGAGAGAAGCTGCAACAATTTGGTGGGAACTCCAATCAGTACTGCGGCCAGTGTCCAAAGGACAGACAGTCTCCTGCCACTCACTAGTACACACTACAATTACAAACAATCAATTTATATACACACAGGTAAAGCCTTTAAAAACAAGTTTGTACTGAAGTTAAATGTGCCTAAGATTATATTTGCACAGTTAATCTGCTTGGTGATATCTTTCTTCATAAAGAGGAAGTAAATTTCAGCTTCATCAATAAAAGGTCAAATGATCACAAAATCTGAATCGATGCGGTATGACCGTCAGGAGAGCTGAAGGGTAGGAAGAGAAACAATATAACTAAATCTAAATTGCTTCTTCACACCCAGTTTTTGAAGTAGTGAAGTTTTTCATTCGTCTTCAAACTTGTAAGGAATGCAGTCACTAAATGCTACTAAATGGTCTGTTCCGTTTGAGGAAATTTCACTTACAATGCTGAAAAATACTCACTTTTTGACACAGATGTAAATATTATCTTAAAAATCATTCAAGTGGTTACCAGCCATTTGAAATAAACATACGCTAGATTCTATCAGGAAAAAAAGGACACCAATGCCCGCCCCCCGTCCCTGCCCTGGGCACCTTGGGAAAGTATACTAATAACTGTAATGAAATAAATTCTAAGAAATTCTTTACGAAGTCAGTTTTATAAATTTATCCTCGGAAAGTCAATTAAGGCATTTTACTTCTCTCTATGCTTTCTAGATCATCACTCTTTCCTCTCCAAATCTTTCAGTGGCCTTTGGCCTCTTAAAAGCAATACTATTTTGACTGGATCTGAGGTCCCCATCCTATTTTTAAACTTTCCTTTCCTAAAAGCCTCCATAATCTCCTTAGCGATACTAACTAATGAAGCCCACAGCATAATAACTCGATTCTAAGGTGGACGGGAGTCTTCTGTTTAATCCTCAGGGCAGATGGAGTTGGACTGTGTCACTCTCCTTAGAAGTACTCTTCATATCTTAGGCTACTGAGATCTCCATCTGGGTAATCTGATTACTGCATATCTACATGATCTTGTTCTTCTGGTTCCTAGCATGGATTCCCATTGGTCAGGACCGGGTGGCATCCTTCCCCAAACAAACCTTCCGTCTCCCCATTCAGTTCAGTTCAAGAGGCTTTATCGTGCATGAATGAACAGCGTCGCTTCTTAACTCTTTCCATTAAGTGTAGAAGCACTTACAGAGCAGCAACAAGACTCTCCTTCTCTGCTCTGCTGTCCGGGCCTGGATTCCATCGCAAAGACAGCGAATCAGACTGTTAAACCCAGAGCTAATTAGGAAAAGAAAGCATTGCTCTTCCCCACTCGAGGAGTTTTCTGCCAGAGCACTTATTTTTGCTGATCCATTTATGCAATCCCACTTTCTAAGAGAACATTTTGTCACAGATGATTTAGTGTTGTAGCTCCCTGGAGCATCTTTCTGTAGCAGGCACTCATTGTTTTTAGGAATCTACGGTCTCCCGGGCAAGATTTGAGAGGGAAAGAGGTTTCATTAGCCACAAGCCATCTCTCAGTTAAGACCTCAAATTCCAAAGCATTCTTCCAAAAATCATTAATGAAAAAAAAAAAATCCCAGATTAAACTTCTAAAAACAAAAGTTTCAGGAACCTCACGTGACAGTGGAACTGTGTGATTTTTCAGGACAGAAAGAGAGGCTGGAGGTTCCCATCCAAGAGTCAAGACAGTAAGGACATTTGTTAAAGTCAGAAGAGAAAGAAAACAAACATTTTAGGAATTTCCACCTTCAGTCCCAGAGTATGTATCCACCAGTAGCCAATTCCACAGAAACAAGTACTGTGCGGTTTTCCCCCAACAGACCCTCAATTCTGCCAACACTCCTGTAATTGTCTACTGCACATGGCCGGAGGTGAAACTGCACACAGTGACTGTTATTTCTTTATTTAAGTTAACTGGTTTGGGTTCGGCAACTCCTCCAGCTTTCTGTAATCTTGGCTTCATAGCAGAGTACACTTCAGTGGTATTTGGGCAAGTCACCTGATGCACGTGCCGTTTGGCGAACCCCATCCCCCCCCCAGACCCTGTCCCCACAACACACACAAAACCCCTTCCCTCCAGCAGCATTCTCAAAGCAACACACCCACCCCATAGCCACCATATACAAGCATGATGAGCAATTAATTCCGGTTTCAGGGAAGAAGGAAGCCACAAATACAAGGTCAGGACTCAAGAATGCGAAACTATAATGATTCCTTTGTCTCTCGGGAGTAAAATTAATCAGCTGGCCAGAAACCTGGCTAAGTATTTTTAGCTAGATATTACTGCTGCAGGTAATCCTTATAATCAACTACTATTTGTACCATTGAGGCATTAATGTCTTCTTTTTCTCACATACATATATACACACAGAACAACAAAACTACACTTGGAAGTCAGTTCCATACACTTGTTTGCAAACCTAGTAAGCTTATAAAATAGAGGCATTTAAAAGTGATGAATGTTAATGGGCTGGGTTTATTAAAATCTACTTCTCTACTCCTTTGAGACCAGGCCTGCTTTTGGACTTTTAAATTCTGAACCATTCAAATCCCTCCAACTATTTTCTTGTCAAAGAGTGTTTCCCCCAATCTAAAATCATAAAGCCCCAAATGATGGGCTTTACAAGTGAAACCTAAACCCTGTGTTTTTGAATTACTTTCTCTAGATCATTAGAACATTGTGTTTGCAAAAGCTGTTTGATGTTCAAGGGAGAGTATTTATTTTCAAAATAATAATAATAAGGAAGTCCCAGTTTGCCAGAGGAAACTATTGTGAAGTATCTAAAAATGTCTCAGATCCAACCTTGAACCGGAGTGGAACCGGCCACATGCCACTTCCCTCCTCGCAAACCCTCAGTGGCTCCCCACTGCCTACTGGATAAAGTTCAAGCTGCACAGCCAGGCATTCCCGAAGCTGCCAGCCTGCCTGGCACCTGCCTCTCCAGACTCCTCTCCCTGACTCCTTCATACGCATTTCCTGCTCCAGCCAAACTGGATCTACACCTTGTTCCCTCACCGCCCCGTGGGCGTTCCCACCTCTTCAACTCTGCCTCGCTGGCCTCCCACTCACCATTCTGGCTCTGCACCTCTCATTCCCAGACCCAGCTCCGGCTCCAGCGCCTCCAAGAAGACTTGCCTCGGGCACTCTTACCCCAGGCAGTGGCTGCTTCCTGTGAGATCTGTTGTGGTTTCCTATTGCCTGCACTGCTCCCTTATTTATTTTTAAGCGTTCTACTCACTTACTTGATCACTCTTCCACAGCCTCTTTTCAGTAGATTTATTGGAGGCCTCTCTGTCCCCATCTTTTGGCACCAAGGACATGCTACTCTGTCCTGTCACTCACCCTTTTACCTAAAAGTTCTATCTTCCCGACTAAATGGCCATTTCTTTGAGACCAGAAGCCAAGCTATACCCTTGTCTGTCTTCCCCGGGGCACACCACAAAGTGAAAGCTGATGCTATTTCTGGGGACAAGCCAGGCTGCTCCTAAATCTTCCTCTGTCGCTCCTTAACCTTCACATCGACAAGAGAAAAGTAACAGAACAGACTCACGCGTGGTAAAGGCCGGCCCCCTGTGGGCCAGGGGCCATGCTGGACCCTTTGTGCATAATGCCTCTACCAAGTTCACAGAAACCCAACAAAGATGTTACCTGGCAGATGAGAAAAGGAAGGTACAGGAAGAGTAAGGATTTATCCATTATAGGACCCTTTGGGGGAAAGAGGAATTATTATTCTGGAATGTTTATGCAAAGTCTTGCTTGTAAACGGGAGGGGGGTGAACTAGACTTCTCTCCTCCTCCAGCACCCTGACAGGCCTTATAGCTTCTTTACTCCTGAGGTCCTTCCATTGCCTTCCAGTCAAATTACGAACGCCTATTATTAGAAATGCAATGGAAACATCAATTGATTGATTTGCTAGCAAATATGTCAAGAATAAACCTTCTAATTGGGAACCTCTTTGAACTGCGTTTTGTCTGTTTTGATTTTTAATCTCTAGAGCAAGGAGGAACGGTCACAGGTTGCACTGAACTACCCCAGATTCCCTAAAACTCAGAGGCTGAGAGGGGCAAGCAAGACTGCGCAGAGGAGCAGAGGAGAAGTTCAAGTTCCTGGACCAGAGGCCTTCATGCACGAGGAGAGACAGCGTCTGCAGACTCACCAGGAGGCCAGTGCTAGGTCCTCCCAGGAGAAAGATGAGACGGCGTGAGGACTCCACTCACAGGCAGTTAGGGACGGTTGCTGAGCACTTCCTGCGTGCCAGGCATGGTGCCAAGCGCGAGCTCTGCCCCGGCTCACAGGACCTTCCCCAACCCCACCAGGTAGATCCAGTGATTATTTCCAAAGTTCCAGATGGGAAATCAGAAGCAGATCATTTAAATGACCTGCCCCACATCCTAAGCAAGCACAAGTCAGGGTTCACACCCGGATGGGTTGGGTTGGTTGGATTGTAAGCTCTGAGCCATTGCTCTAGGCCCTTGCAGAACTGCCTCAGACACAGGGCCGCTCGGATGGGTGCTGTGAATGGGAGGAGCCCCCCCAAACCTGCCCTGCGCCCTGCAAAAATCAAGGTCTTCAGGAAATTGAGGTTCATTAGAAAACAATGGGGCTTTTGGTTCAACATATTTGCTAGAGGAATATCAGATATATACTAAGTGAAAGGTATTCTCAGCCATGTCCATTACAGAATCAAATGCAGACCCTATCCCTCCCCAAAGTGTTTTTTAATCCTGTGACTTCCCCTGCTACTTCCCTCTTCCCTCCATTTTCACTGCTGAGACATAAAAAAATGACTCCCAGGGAAGAGTGATCCGTTGCAGGAGAGCTTCCAGAGAAGCCCAGTGGATCCTTGCCGTCTTCTCATCCTCCGGCTTTCTACATTGGGATGTTATCAAAGCTTTGCACGTCCCTCCTTGCCTACCCCTTCCTTTCTCCTCCACCTAGTTCTGTCTTCATCTTGCTATTTTTCTAGTCTGCTAGGCACAGTGCTCAACTGGAAAGACTCTGCCAAGACCCTTGGCAGGAGCCGGCCTCGAGGAATCCTGCCCGCTGCAGCGGTGCAGAGAAGACAGGGCCTCTGGGCAGACAGGCACGGCAGAGAGGGCCGAGTCCGGGGTCTGGCTACAGTGCCGGGCAGAGCAGGTTTCCCTGGTGTATGAACTGCCCTACAG
Source organism: Mustela nigripes (assembly GCF_022355385.1). Classification (NCBI taxonomy): domain Eukaryota; kingdom Metazoa; phylum Chordata; class Mammalia; order Carnivora; family Mustelidae; genus Mustela; species Mustela nigripes. The sequence continues at coordinate 29,479,120 of NC_081572.1, read as the reverse complement.
GGCTCAGCTTTCTCATGCCAGGGTCAGGATTACAATTTCTTGCTGGCGCTTGCTGTAGCTCGCCTGGGAAGAGAAGCAAGGGCTGGGGCGGGGGACGGGAGCGAGCCAGCACGCCACCCCGAGCTGGGCAAGCTTGACAGGGCACAGCCACATGCCTGAAGCACACGGTCATGCAGGCAGGCGGCCAGGGTTGCAGGGCTTGCACGAGAGCCAGGGGTGGGGAAGGGGTTGGGTACCAAGCTGGTGGCTCTTTCCACACTGGCAGAATAGGCACTGCTAACCCAGCAGCGAAGCTGCTGGGTTAACACCAGGAAGTCACTTGTCCTAACCCAGAATGAAGGAGCAAAGTCAAGCAGACTACACAGAAGAAGGATTGGGCATGCTGGAGGGAAAAAAAAAAAAAAAAAGCATGTCCTATTTTTGCAGAGAGAAGGGGACTGGATGAAACAAATCCCTAAATGGAAAACGGGGGTTGGGAATACAGTCTAGTTCCTTCCCTGCTCCCATATCACTGACATCAGAACAGCAGCTCCAGGCCCTGAGTATTCCTGTGCCCCACACCATGCCCGACGGTCAGGTGCCACCCCATTTAACCCTGCAAAACCCCCATGGGAAGGGGACTGTTTATCATCTCCACACTCCTGAGACGTAACCCAAGGCTTAAAGATGTATGGACATCGACCCAAAGTTGCCAGAAGCCGATGTGGGTCCAGGATGGGAACCCAGGCCCCCAGGACCAGAGCTTACGGTCTTCACCACCACCCCGCCTTCCACAACCACCGGAAAACCCCTCTTGCCGGAAGTCAGGGAACTCCTGTCCTGGGAATGTCACAACAGGTCAAAGTGAAGAGACAATGACAAGCCTGTCCTTTACAGGGTGTGGTGAGGAAGATACATTCTCACAAGAAACAGAACAGCTGCCTGCCTCCAGAAGAAAGCTGACTCTCTCCCCTTCATGATGTCCTTGATCCCAGTGAATGCAAAACACTTCCAAGATACTTGAGGTGCGCTGCACAGCAACTATCCATCACGAAGCTCCCAACCTGCAGACATCTCAGTGTGCTGGAGGGGAAAATACAGAACCGCACACCCTGAAGGGGGAGGGAGAGACTGAAGCTTCATCTCCTGATGTTGAGAAAAGCAAAAGAATCCTGTCGCCTGGGCAGGACCTCCCACAAGCCCAGACCCACCAGCACAAGATTCCCCTCTGTCCTTGCTCAGACCCCACGGCCAGCATGCTCCTTCCATGCCAAAACCAGATCGTGAAGGAAGGTCAGCAGGAACAGAACACACATGCCATCTTGCAAAGGTACAATGGGTTCTCCCACACCTCCCCACCCTTTGTCGGCCGCCCACTTCTACCCTCCTCTTCCCACACACCACCACATGGAAGGATTTTCACTTCACTCCGTAACCAGCCTTCATCATGACCCGCTGTCTGTGCTCACAACTAGAAAGACAGCCTTCTTAATTCTCAGCTGAATATGGGTCTAACAGGGGTAGGACACCCCCAAGCTATTCAAAGAAAAACCACCAGAGGAAACGATTTCAAATCTGGCTTTACAAGCATGTGATTTAAAAATAACTCTGCCTTTGTCTGCTACAGATGACTTTCCCTAAAGGGACTGCTGTCCTTAAAGCAATCGCTCCGTTCTTTGGGCAAACAGATTCTTATTTTTTCCGTACCGGTGCATACCTCGAGGAGAGCACTCCCGGGTACCATCTCTGATAGGATCTGAAAGGCAAACTTCACAGCGGTCGGGATGACTCCTGCCATCTCCGCTGACCTGAGGCCATCCGGAATGGGGCACCCTGGATGCCAGAGAAGATGGTGCAGGTGGCTACAGCAGCCAGCAACCACTACTCTTTCCTCATCAAGACGTCAGCCCAGCCAGCTGAGCCGTCACCCCACCTCCTGTGGCTGAGGGGGGGGAATCCCTGGGTTCTTTCTTCAAGGAAAACTGCATTTCTTAGATATTTGATTTATTCTTTGATCAGACACCTAGAAGGAGGAATAAGGATGGGGGGCACCAAACAGGAACGGGGGCTGGGGGAGCCATGATGCTAAGCGGTAAGATTATTTGTAAGAGTGCTGACCTTGTCGCTCCAAGACACACTTGGGGTAGACCTAGAAATGCATTAGTTGTCAGCTTATGGCTTAATTTCCTTTCAACCAGACAGGTGGCACTAATGACACCAGGCTACTGAGCATAACTCAAAAACCGCATGCTGAGCAAATACAGAAAACAAATGTTTAATAAAATTACTTTGCAATTATCTTCCGATTCGCCGGATGTCATAGTTTCATCAACTAGCAGCGTCTAACCATGCTCTTATTAACATGATCTTTCTTCTTGGCAACCTAATGTTGCCTGACCTTCTCAAAAGTTTTGCCAGAAAGCATTACAGGAGGCTAAAAGCATCCATGTGTGTGTGACAGGATACCGAGTTATGCCCAGATTTTGCTGTCCAAATTCAAAGTCTCTATCAGTAGGGGTGATTTTGCCCCCTGGGGGACAGCTGGCAGTGACTGGAGACATTTTTACTTGTCACAGGGCAGGGGCAGGGCAGGGGGGCAGATAGTGACTGGCATTCAAGGGCTCGGGGCCAGGGACGCTACTGCACATCCTACAAGGCTCAGGACAGTGGCCCACAGCAAAGACTTATGCGAAACCTTAACAGTGCCAAGACTGAGAAATCTTGATCTAGACTGAAATGATCCAGTTCCCAGAACGCTCGAGGCTACACACGTGCTCTTCCCTTCTGGGGAATTCTTTTCCTCAAAATTAACTTGGTATTTCTGTTCTGGTCACGACTGTGATTACATGAACGATCGAGAACTTTCTTCCTTTTCAGTTTTGTTTGGGACACATCATCCATCCATCATGTCCACATCCCTTAGACATTTATTTTGCTTTATAAGCTTTATAATGACCAACACGGTATGAGTTGTTATTGGAAGAGTGTTACTATCTCTGTACTTGGCACTTGAAGAAGACCTTCAGGTTTTTCCCCCTTCTTGTGAGGAATATTGAGTAGTACTGAGTTTTCGATGTGAAGATTATTTTGAAATATGTTTCCATTTCCAAAAAAAGACATTTAAGTGAAGAGCTTATTTCTAGATTCCAGTGCCCTCTTTAATCCTAGTACCTTTCCCCTATAACCTAACAAAATGATTTCTGCTGAAACTCAGGAGTTCTTTGTCACAGTTTGCAAATCTGATTGGGGCACCCCAAGTGTTTTTTTTTTTTAAATTTTATTCTTTTATTCTTAGGCAGATTTTATTTATTTTTTTGCCTCCCCAATATTATATTTAATATTGCTATATTTTTGTATTTTTAAAAATTCAATTAATTAATATATAATGTATCATTAGTTTCAGAAGCAGAGATGAGTGATTCATAGTCTTATTATCTACCCAGTGCCCATTACATCAGTGCCCTCCTTAATGTCATCACCCAGTTATCCCATCCCCACAACCTTCCTCCCCTCCAGCAGTCCTCCATTTATTTCCTATAATTAAGAGTCTCTGATGGTTTGTCTCCCTCTCTGATTTCATCTTGTTTTATTTTCCCCTCTCTTCCCCTTTAAGCCTCTGTTCTGTTTCTTAAATCCACATATGAGTGAGATCCTATGATAATTCTCTTTCTCTGACTGACTTATCTCACTTAGCATAATACCCTCTAGTTTCATCTATGTTATCACAAATGGCAAGATCTCATTTTCTGGATAACTGAGCAGTATTCAATTGTATATACATACCACATCTTCTTTACCCCGTCACCTGTCCATGAACATCTGAGCTCTTTCCAGAGACTGGCTATTGTGGACATTGCAGCTAGAGCAATGCCGGGGGGGGGCACCCCAAGTTTTTGAGAGTCATCGGTCAGCACTGATTCTAAAAGCCCTGACAAATGGCTTCTAAGGAAGCCTCCAAATCTCAAACCCTAATTCTTGATTCTCAGTAGGACCAAGATGTGGGGACTCAATATTTACCTGCCTTTGGGGAGAAAAATACATATTTCCAACCTGGCAAAACATCTTGTATTTGCCAGGGGATGGAGAAATTAAGTGTTAGGACTGGTACGTACCAATCCAGTAACTATTGGCCAAAATCTCTTGATATTTCTTTCCAGGAGGGGGGAGGGTTATATACTGTTCCTAAGTATTTTAAGAAGGTATTTCAGAAGACAGGATTGAAATCAATGATAAAAGTTGAGACAGGTACAACAATCACTACTGCTCTCATTAACAGAACATCTACTGCTAGTCATTGGACCCTTTATACATACTACATGTAACTTTCACATTAACCCAATCTTATAAAAATTATACCCTTCTATACAAAGGTAAACTGAGGCTCTGAGAGGTAACATCACTTCCTAAAGCTACAAAGTGGTTGAGTCTCACTCTGCAGAGCAGAGTGACGGAGATACGAGGCACCTTCTCATTGGGCTCCAGCCCCTTCTCCCTGGTTTCAATGTTTATTCAGCTGATTATCTGTTCCTGGGAAGAAACAAAACCATGGCCCTGTGCACTACAAGGAATAAGGGGTTTGGGGGTCACACCAAGGAGTATATTTCCCAGCTTCTGCAGCCTTCTGGGCTGGGAAGAGGTTAAGATTTAATTCTATTCCAGCCAGCGGCCTTGAGTTATCACTCAGAGTAGGTTCTGGAGAAGGGGGCTGGCACAGAAATAAAGACCTGAACTCCGGTACTAATATTTCAAGGCAAGGGTGTTAGTTTCCTCCTTTAAATCATTTCCTTCCATTTTAGTCTTGCTCTGCATGTCACAGAAATTCTACACGAGGCAAGGACACGGAGTTCAGGAATGATCTCCAGCACAAGTCCTCCATTGTCCTGCTTTCTGTGTCCCCTGCAGCAAAGGACCTCTGCTCAGTGACCTTCCTGGCAATTTCTCTGGCTCAATCTTTGTTCCTGGTTACCTGTGCACGTGAAATGCGCTTTCTTCCTGTTCATTTTGCACCACAGAGTGTTAACAGCATGAAGCCAGGGCCAGTCCACCTCAGCCTGTGTTTCTATCTGAGCACTGAGCAGTGGGTTTTGAAGTCCTGGACAATTCAGGTGATGTTTTATGTAGTTCAACACTGCTTACAGCCGACCTTGCAGGCATCCAGACATGGATTAAGTGCAATGAACAGACGAAAATGGAAAAAAAGATACTGGAAGAACTATTTGGTTTGTAGGAATAATGGGGTTCCGGCTCTGCAGAAGGCTAAACCAAGCTTAACAGGGAGAGGCGCTTTTACATTCATTTCTCAATCAAGGAGAATGCAAAAGGAAAAGGTTAAAAAGGTGATTGGCCCCACACCCCTATTTTTTTCCCTTCAGGTGAGAGAAAAATGAATGTAGGTGAACCATACACAGCCTTGGAGAGTCTACCCACATCGTTCAGCAAGATCCCGTATCTGTGTATTTGGGGAGGAGACCAAAGGGCAGGAGAGAAGGGTGCCTACAGTATCTAAAGCATTCACTGTAGGCTGGTGTTTCTTCAATGCTGTCCTCAGATCAGCTGCATCAGTATTCCCCTGGGTTCAAAATGCATATTCCTGGGCCCTTACCCCAGCCCTGAAAAATCTGAATTTCTAGAGGTAGGTCCACAGAATCTGCATTAGCTGACTCTCCGGGACATGCGGATGCTCACTGATATGGGCTGTGAGTGAAATACAAGCTTCCTCTTCCAGGCCAGCTGGCTTCCCTGGGAGGGTATTTGTGCCTCCCCGCCCCCCCCACCCTGTCCCTCCCTTTGACCCTCTTCCCCACCTGAAGGGAGAATCGTTTTAGAATTTACCTGGTCTGATGGGGCTCTGCATGCAGTTCGGGGACGGGATGCCAGGGTGAATGGGTGCAGACGCCCGACTGCTGAGGTCCATGACGGAGGGGGCTGCGGAGGAAGCCGGCTGCAGCCCGGGAGGGTGAGGGCTGTGGTCGTGCTGGGACGGGCTGGGGGGAATGCCATTTTCCGACAAAAACTCCTCCAGGTCCATGTATTCCAACTGGAAAGTATCTCCGTCATAGGGAAGGGTTTTGTCCCATAAGGTGGGTCCCAAGAACGCCGACTGGGGGACCGTCGGGCTATTACTCTCATCATCCAGCTTCTTTTCCTTATCTTTATCTTTACTAAATGCTGCAGAAAAAGGGGAAATTAGGACTTTAAAAAAGAAAAAAAAAGTGTCGCTTTTTAAATCACCCCTCCTGGCCTCTGCTACAAAACACCACGTTCAAAATGTTCTCACAAACACCAGGATTCTTCTCTGGCTGCTGGCTTTTGTGGATCTAGAGTTAAAAGTTCAGACAGGACATGGATCTCTGCCTGTTTTTCAACATCTTCCTATTTACTTTGGAAAGAAAGCTCTAGTCCCAGTCCTTGGGACAGGGTTACAAGCTGATCTAGGATATAAACAAGGGAATGCAGTTTTCAAGTACATGATTTGAGGAGACAAATAATTTAGATCTACAGTGAGAAAGTAACACCTGCAGTTACATACAAATGCTGTGATTTTTAAAGAAAACAGCCAATAACCAGGCATGATTTCTCTTCCAGGAAATTCATTACAGTAATATGAGGTCATTCAAACTTAGCCAGTGAGCTGAGGAGTCTAATTTTGGTAAAGTAGGGACTCTCCACCCTCCTTTGAAAGCATGCATTGAGCACCTACTATATACCTGATACTTTCCACATATTGCCTCCAGAAATCTCATAATAAACCTGCAAAGAGCTATTATCCCCATTTGTAAGGAAGACACAGAGGCTCTAAGACCTGAAGGAACTGACCAATGCCTCATGCTGACAGAGGAGAAAACTGAGAATTTCCTGAGCCTGCATATGTTTGTTTAGAAAGCCGCTGGGGAACTTTGTATTTTACAAAAGGATGGTTTTTTGTTTTCTTTTGTTTTGCTTTTTTTTCCCCCTCCCCCTCCCCAAAGCTTAAGTATGATCCAATTCACAAAAATTACACATGTATGCAATCTGTCAAAAGCTCAGCTATGGGAAAGGTGATTACATACCACTAAGGGAGGTATGCCGTTCTGTCCTACCTGGAAGAACCTCTCACCCCAGGTTGGATTTTGCCCATTCTAGTACTCAGGCGCGGGTGGAATCTGGGATTAGGGAATCTGGCTTCTGAGTTTCTTCCTCAGAGAAACACAGCCTCCGCTGCCATCCATTCTAATCCTCTAGTCTCATCTCCTGAGAATTTGACTTAAAACACCCACAGATGCAAAAGACTGCAGGCAGCACCTTCCTCCCAAGTGCTACTCCTTAAAGGAGAGTTAAAAGGGAAGCTATACTTTACAGAAGGCGAACCAAACCCCTCAACTCTTGCAAAGCAACAAGTTGTCCCCCTGCTAGAAGATGCGAGTACTCCCAAGCTATTTGTAGCCAAATGATCTTTCAAGACTTTTACACTCAAAGCCGCACGGTTCGCATTGGCTACTGTGACATCGAAGGCATGAAACCGCATCAGCCCAATTTGACAAATCCCTGGCGGCACGAGCTCGGTTGGGCGCCTTCTCGCCCCGACCCCTCCTCTCCCGCTCCAGCCAAGGTTGCCTGGGGGAGGTTTGGGACTTACCAAGATAGGGTTCAAGCCAGAGGAGGCTCCAGCGCGGTTACACGTGAGCCTACTCCGCTCTCCCCTCCCACCAGGAAAAGTGCACGGGGAAAGTGTCAGAGCTGGAGGCGTGCACAGCTTCCCGCCCGGAGACCACTCCCCCCCGCCCCCCCGCCAGCTCCAGCCCCCACCCCGCTTTTTGAATTACCCCTGGCAGGGAGAGCATGAGGCTCCGCTCACACCTCGCGAGCTCCGGACGCCAACTAACACACAAACAATAGCACGAACCCAATACACAGGCTACGCTGCGGGACACCCCCCGCCCCCTCCCCGGGCCACAACAGAACCAGGCCCTCTGGTTTCTCCTCCCCAGCCCGCGAAGCTCTGCCCTCGCGCAGGCGGTTTCACTCTGCGTGCGGGGAAGCCTCCATCTAGGGAGCACTGACCTGTCAAGTTATGACTCCCACCTGCGCCGGAGGACCGGGACCCAGAGAGCCTGGGTCGGTCCCAGCACTATTTTAAACGTTGCTCAGTGAGGGGATTCCCCCTCCCGCTCCTTTGGAGGAGGAGGGGGGTGATGGGTGAGCGCTTCAAATTTCAACAAAGCAGGGATAGGGTGCCAGGGGACAGGGAGGGAGGGGATAGATGCTCCAGCAGGGTTGCCCAGCCAGGGAAAGGGACCCCAGGAGCGTCGTTTCTTCCCAGAGCGGGGCAGCCAGGAAGGCAGCGCTCACCGTCTTCGTGATGAAGGGGGAGCTTCAGCGGGTTCTCCAACAAGGACCTGAGCACGCCGTAGGGAGGCGGAATAAAGGTGGGATTCAGGGGGAGCGGTCGGGACATTTTCTCCATCGCGATGCACTCAAATTTTTTTTCTAAAAAAAAAAAAAAAAAAAAAAAAAAGCCCAACCGCCCCCCAAAATGTTGCTGAGCTTTTTCCTCCGTCCTTTGCCAAAAGTACTCGCTTTCAAGGCGGTGGAGACAAGAAAAAAAAATTACTTATATCTTTATAAATACATCTGCATAAGAAAATAAAAACAAAAAACTTTCGGGTTCCCAGTGCAGATGGTCCCCGGAGAGCGCGCCAAGCGCCCCGCGGGCTCCTCGGCTACGTGCAGGATGCTCTCACCTGCCTCGAACCCCTCGTCCTGCAAAATGTTCAAAATTGCGAAAAAGAAAGAAAAAATATGCAGATGGCTGCAGAAGGGCGGAAGGCACCGCGCGGCCCGGCCCCCACGCGCCAGCACCCGAGGCTGGGCGCCGTCCCACCCCACCCCCCTCCCCGCGCCGGCGGCCGCTGCTCCCCCGCGCTCCGCGGCCCCGCAGCGCCGGGCTCAGTGCATCCGGCCGCCCATGTGCCGCGGCCCTGACAAGAGTGACGTCAGGGCCCGCACCGCGCGCCGATAGGCGTGCAGGGGCGGGGCCACGCGCGGCACCGCCCGCCTGCCCCACCCGCCCCGCCCGCCCCGCCGCCACGTGTTTAGCGTCGTCGCGCGCGCGGATTTTCCAAGATCCTGCAGAGCTAGCCCAAGGTGAAATGACAGGTGCCAGATCCCCTGGATCACCGATTTGGGCTGGGCTCAACTTTTTCAGAGGAGGAAGAGGAATGAGGATTTTTTTTTTTTTTCCCAGTAGTTTTCAACATGGAAATAATCTGGGGAGTAAAAAAACAAAACAAAACAAAAACAAAAACCCAGATGCTCAGGCAGCATCTCAGATCAATTAAATCAGACCTCTGGGCTGACATCCAGGCATCATTAGTTTCTGAAGTTCCCCAGGGTGATTCCAACGAGCAGCAAGTTCGAGAATGACTGGTTTAGTTCGAATGGCAGGTAAATGCTCCTCTAAATGTCCCTCCTGGCCACAGGCAAGCTTAACATCCTCTCTCTTGCCCTGGTCCCAAAACTACTGAAAAATAACGACTTGCTTAGAAGTTCTAATGAGATACAAAGGTAGAGTGAAGAGAGAGTAACAGAGGGGGCGCTGTCATCAGTTTCCCATGCTGTCAGGAGGGCATTCAGAGGGATACACATTTGCCCGAGAGTGAATAAAGGCAGAGGAGACACACACACAAACACACACGCACGCACACTAAATGGGGTTTCAGAAATATGGGCAGCAGGCAGAGGGAGAAGCAGGTTCCCTGGGGAGCAAGAAATACGTGTTGTAGGAGAGTACAGATGACTGTGCCCTGGTCAGGTTACAAGGTTTGCACAGTAATTAAAATAATTATTTAAAGTATTCCTTAAGAAGGGTCTCGGGGGATGCCTGGGTGGCTCAGTTGGTTAAGTGGCTGCCTTCAGCTCAGGTCATGATCCCAGGGTTCTGGGATTGAGTCCCACATCGGGCTCCTTGCTCAGTAGAGAGCCTGCTTCTCCCTCTGCCTCTGCCAGCCACTCTGTCTGCCTGTGCTCACTCTGTCTGACAAATAAGTAAATCTTAAAAAAAAAAAAAAAGAAGAAGAAGAAGAAGAAGGGTCTGGGGCTTCATTGCCATTGCAGTGGCTTCAGCATCTGGCCCTGAGGGTTCCAGCACAAGGCACCTGCAGTTGCTAGAGCCCCGAGGCCTTCTGCCCACGATGGGGCTGGACACTGGCCTCAGGCCTGAAGAGCTCCAGGTGGGCAGGCAGTGTCTTCCCACTCTCCCCACAACTCCATGCTAAGATCACAGCAGCATGATCTGGGGAAAGGTCTGCAAGAAGGTATAGGCACAAATTAAAGAAAATGTTCTTTCTATGAGACACAAGGCTATCTCTGAGGTGGGATATGGTGGAGTCTCGATGAATTTTCCTGAAATTCACCCCAGAAGAGAAGTGTAAGAGAAAAGGCACCTGAAAGCCAGGAGACCAGGAGCCAGGAGCCAGGAAAGCCAGGAGACCACACATGGGCACCAGGCATGGTGACTTCTATCGAATGCCTTCTCCTCTCAGCTGGGCTGTGATCAAGTGACCTCTGAAGTTCTCTTCACTCTAAAATGATAATGAAAAAGTAACATTCTGAGATAGTGTGATGATGTTTCAAATTTCAGCCAAAGTCTGAAAAAATCAGCCTCTTAGCTAATGCCACCTACATTTGTTGAGTCCCAACTGTATGCCAAGGACTGTGCTGGGACTGGGGAGAAAAAGATGTAAAAGACATAATTCTAATGGAATAGGTTATGGCCTGACATATGCAAACACTATAATATAGTCTTTTTTTTTTTTTAAGATTTTATTTATTTATTTCTTTGTTTGACAGACCGAGATCACAAGTAGGCAGAGAGGCAGGCAGAGAGAGACACACACACACACAAACACACACGCACGCACACTCCCTGCTGAGCAGAGAGCCCGATTTGGGGCTCCATCCCAGGACCCTGAGATCATGACCTGAGCTGAAGGCAGAGGCTTTAACCCACTGAGCCACCCAGGTGCCCCTATAATATAGTCTTAATAGAACAAAAATGTGTACACGAAGGTGACACAGGTACTTGTATGAGGAGAGGGATTCTAGAGAAGGTGTCTGAGTTGGGCACAGAGCTAAAGGTCTTTCATGAATTTCCCAAATCCCGCAATTCTATTATACTGTTTTTCACAGAAGAAAGGACTCTTCCACCATCCTTCAGAGAGGAAGAGACTATTTCCCTGCCTTCATTCCTCTACCTACCTGTAAACCCATTAAGTAGGATAGCTGAGAGCATCCTCTTGGACTGGTCAGAAATAGATTACAGATCCCAGGTGCGCCCAAGGGTAACAGTCCATTAGCATTTCCCATGAAACCTCTATCTGTTCAAGTGATCTTGTTTCCCAGAGCGATCGCGGTCCTTACCACTGGAGAGGACCTAACACTGTGGCTTGAAATTAGATTTCTCATTGCAAATGAACACACTGGCATCCTGATTGATCAACCAGTCTCTTGGGAATTTGGTTCATACAATTCAGCTCTTCTGATCAACTCTGGACATGGGCCACATTGAGGACAGTCCCATGAGACCAGGATTTCAGGATGCACAATATTTACACAGGCAGAAGTCAGAGGGACAGGAACAGGAGAAAAGGGATTCCAGAAGCAAATGGCACAGGGGGAAGATACGGGGAAAGGAAACCGGCAGACACAATTTGTGAATATGTTTTCATTTCTCTTGGATAAGGAAATCGGAGCGGAATTGCTATAACGTGGGGGAGAGTTATGTTTGACTTTGTAAGGACTGCCAACCGGTTTTATTTTCTGTATTAGGTGAATTCTCCTGCATGGCCAGCAGCAGTCGAGAGTTCTGCTCTCTCTGGATTCTCACCAACTTTTGGTGGTGTCGGTTTCTTAAAATTTGAGTCATGTTAAGTGTGTGGATAGCAATGTCTCATTGTGCTTTTAAGTTAATTTTCCTGATGACAAACGATGTTAACCGCTTTTTCATGTGCTCCTTAGTCATTGTGTATGTCCCTTTGAAAAGTATCTGTTCAAGTTTCTGGCCCATTTTAAAATTGAGTGTCTAGGGGCGGCTGCGTGGCTCAGTGAGTTAAAGCCTCTGCCTTTGGCTCAGGTGATGATCCCAGGCTCCTGGGTTTGAGCCCCACATTGGGCTCTCTGCTCAGCAGGGAGCCTGGTCCTCCCCACCCTCTGCCTGCCTCTCTGTCTGCTTGTGCTCTCTGTCAAATAAACAAAATCTTTTAAAAAAAAATTGGGTTGTCTTGTTTTTATTGAATTTAGGAGTTCTTTACATATTTGGGATACAGGTTCCCTTACCAGATATATGTGTTGTGGATATTTTTTTCCAGCCTGTGGCTTGCCCATTAATGTTTTAACATTGTCTTTCCATGAGCGGAAGTTTTTAAATTTGATGAAGTTCAATTTACAAACTTGTTTTTTATGGTTATTACTTTCAGTGAACTAAGACACCTTTGGCCACTTGAAGTCTTGGAAATATTTTCCTTTAAAACCGTTATAGTTTAAAGTTTTCCATTTAGGTCTATGATTTATCTCAAATTAATTTTGTATCTAGAATTGAGGTAGGGGTTGAAGTTTTTTTTTTTTTTTTCTCGTTTGTCTCATGAGGACTCCCAATTGTTCTAGCAGCAACTGTTGAAAAGATGTTCATTTCCCCCTTAAATTATCTGGTGTAGGGTCCCTGGGTGGCTCAGTGGGTTAAGCCTCTGCCTTCACTCAGGTAATGATCTCAGGGTCCTGGGATCAAGCCCCACATCAGGCTCTCTGCTCAGCAGGGAGCCTTCTCTCTATGCCTGTCTCTCTGCCTATCTATGATCTCTGTCTGTCAAATAAATAAATAAAATATTTAAAATTATCTGGTGCATTTATATGACTGTATATTTGCGGGTTGTCCAAATCTTTTTTTTAAAAAAATATTTTATTTATTTATTTGTCAGAGAGAGAGAGAGATAGAGACAGACAGTACACAAGCAGGGGGAGCAGCAGGCAGAGGGAGAAGCAGGTTCTCTGGTGAGCAAGGAGCCTGATCCAGGATGCTGGGATCCTGACCTGAGCTGAAGGGAGATGCTTAACTGACTGAGCCACCCAGGCATTCCTGATCAAAACCTCTGCCCTCAAGGGACAAAATATTCAAGGATAGAATAATTTTATTTATAAGTTTCCTAGGCTCTGATTGTTATCAAGCAACAGAACAAAGTTCATCAAAGTTCATGGCTAAAATAAAGGGCTTGCTTTCAATGGCTCATTTGGTTTGTTACAAGACCGTCTACAAAGTTATCTATATTAACTTAAAAGCCTGGAGGCAGAAGCAATGGCCAACTTGCTTTTTATGTACACAAGCAAATATTTGTCTCTTGGAGGCTCCTGGTTACCACTATCAATATTTCAATGCTTTAAAGAGAAAAAGAAAAAAAAAGGTCAAAATCAAATACTTTGTTGGAAAAAGCCAAACTAATAAAGACCATAAAAAGAACATTTGACAAGTCAGTGGAAAACTCTTCAAGGAGGGAAGGATAGTAGAGGCTCCCGAGGTGTGAAATGGTTCTAAAAATAGGAATGATCATAGAAGAAAGGTTTCTCAGAACCAACTTCTTAAAAGACGCCAGCACAGCCTGACCCTGCTCTGAAGCTCTGGAAATCGGCTTCTGCCCAGCCAGTGGTTTCCACCTGTCCAGTCATTTCAGGATTTTGAGTAGTGGGGTAGGGGAGGGAAGTCTTTCTCGCAGCCCAGTGGGCGTGGATGTGAGGCGGCCATTGTCGGCCCCAGCGCCACAGGTTGGCAGAAAGAGCTCATTTGAGGTGTAAGCAGTGTCTGTGTTTCAGATTCCCAATGGGTGTGAAACCTTGCTGAGCATACAATGCCTGCCACTGTACCCTACCAGGGGCTGGGAGCCTGGGGTGGAAAGAGCCCAACTTTGTGGTTATGAAGGGCTTTATACACCACTGAGCCAAACCTCTAGATGAACCTGTTTATCTTGTTGCCAGAAAGGGCACTTTGTCCAGGGAATTAATTCAGACGCGAAAGGCATCACATGGGAGTTCAGCAGGATACGCCTAACCTAGCTTGTCCTCCTCCTCCCTGAAACCTCTAACCCAGCTACAACACTGAAGAGGAAAATTATATCGCACTGCCTTAATTCCTGGAGACCCTCAAATCTATTTGCTTGAGACAGGAACATGCAAACCTGAAACAAACAAACAAAAAAACATGTGTTGGGAATGCTAAGCTCCCCTCCAAAGGGTGACTCGTGTCAAAGACCAAGGCTGGGCTTTCCTACCTCTTCTCAGAGTCCTGTGGTGCTCTAGTAAACTCCAGTGAGAAAGACTAAGACAGACATAAGGGGCAGCAACCCAAGGGTGTGTGTTTAAGAGTTAGAGGCTTTATGTAAAGGGGACAGGAAGGTAGTAGGAGGAAAAGAGCGTAGAAGAGAAAGAAAGAAAGGATATGTGTGGTAAAAGGTGAGGGAAAAGATCCGTGCAGGGCTTTGTAATGGAATTGTTTGGGGCCAGACATTGGTGTTTACTACTACGCCTACCAAAATAATAACCACAGCAGTATGATGAGGAGAAGGCACATTTATTGTGTGCCTAACTGGGTTCTGGCACAGCATTAAACACTTAAAAAAAAATTTTTTTTTTAGATATTTTATTTATTTATAAAGACTTTTTATTTATTTGAGAGAGAGAGATAGCACAAGTAGGGGGAGTGGCAGAGAGAGAGGGAGAGGGAGAAGCAGACTCTCCGCTGAGCAGGGAGCCTAATGCAGGACTCGATCCCAGGACCCTGGGATCATGACCTGAGCCGAAGGCAGATGCTTAACCGTCTGAGCCACCCAGGTGTCCCCTAAACAATTTTCATATATTATCTCATTTATAACTCTCAACCCTGATACAGGGTATGTGGGATTTTTATCCCCATTCTACAGATGAGGACAGTGAGAGTCACAGAAATTAGTGACATGCATGTTCCTATGGCTAGCTAATACATGGAGACGCTATGAGTTGAAAACAGCTTTGCTTAGCTCTGAAGCTTGTGCTCTTAACCTGGATGCCGTAAGTGAATAGCAAACATCCACCCAATAAACTCACGGGGCTTCCAATCGGTTCAAATTCTGCCCCTGCCCTGTAACCTTGGATAACCTCCCTGATCTCACCCTTCTTTATGTGAAATATAAACTAAGGCCCGTGTTTTCCCAGCTCCTGGAGTGGCTAGGGGGACTAACTGAGATCACACATCTGGAGATGCTTGGTAACTTGGGAAAAGTCAAGCAAATGTGATGACTTGCTAATTGGGGCATATTTGCATTTTCTGGAGACGCTCCCACCCGTGAGTCTGCATCTCTGTGTAGTCTGTGATCTTAGAGGCTACTTTCCCTCCAAACGTGTGTCCTTTTTTCTTCACTTCTTTCTCTCTCCCACCAGGGCAGACACCTTCTACTGCTCCCAGGACCCGAAAGAAACGGGAGTTTGAGGTTCAGTGGGAAAACAAAATATAGCAGATTCCAAATAGCCCCTCAGGCAGAGTAGGGAAGGGATGCCCATTTCCTTTATCTTCCTAAAGGATGAGAGGAATAGAAATTTGTGGATTAATTAACAAGGGAAAATTATGTCAAATCAAGGAAATATAGCTGAAGTTAGAAACAGCTGAGTAATAGAAGCATGCAGTCACCAGGACTCAGAATTTAGTATTGCTCAGGATCCAGGGTTGATCAAGTTTAGCAAAACTGACTTACATCAACCACACTCTAAAATACAATTTTCCAGGGTCACCTTTCAGGGACTGCCTTCAGCTCAGGTCATGATTCCAGGGTCCTGGGATCAATTCCCGCATGGGGCTCCTTGTCCAGCAAGGAGCCTGCTTCTCTCTCTGTCTCTGCCTGCCTCTCTGCCTGCGTGTGCTCTCCCTATGACAAATAAATAAGTAAAAACTTCTTTAAAAATCTTAAAAAATATAAATAGTTTTCCAGCTATGTGTTAGGCTCTTTAGGAACAGTAGAAATACGAGACTAGATGCCTTGAGTTGATGGATTTCTTATCCATCTTATCTTATCTGGTGGACAGGAGGACTACAGAACTGCTAAGAGCACGTGTGCTCATGTGCCATGTACAAGCATCCTGCAGAGCTGGGGAGAACTGGAACAATGGCCTCTTACCATGTGGGTATAGAGGAGCAGCTGCCCTCCGTTCACTGTGCCTTCATCCCACGACAGAGACATTGTCACCATCCTAAATGAAGGTCTTACATTGGGCAAAGCTTCACAGGAGTCATCTCATAAGTGACTGGCCAACCAAATGCCTATAAATGGGTGTCTTTGTTGGGACATTGGTAACTGGTCTAATTACTAGAGGCCAAGGCAACTGGTTAAACTCAGACAAATGGCACAAACCGTATGCAACCAGATTAATTTGGTGTGGCTTTCCTTTAGAAAGAAGCTCTGGGCATGTTGGATATGTTTGAACTTCAAGTAGTACTTAAAAATGTGTGTCAGCTGGACGGTGAGCTCCCCGCCCGGTAGGGACACTCTTCATGGGAGCGTTTTGCTGAGCACAGAATCAGAGAGAGGCAAGTGAGTCAGACGGCCTTAATGACATCAGGCAGTGCCAGCCGGGTGCACAGGGCCTTGCTGTGACTTCTTTCCAATTGAGTAACCAAGTAGATGTGGACATTTCCACTGTGGACTCACAGCCAGGGTGAGAGGAGCAGGAGGAAGCATCCTGAAGATCTGTTCATTATGTCTGGTAGGCATCACATCTGCTGGGCTTTGCAAGGGGCTAGAGGTAGTATTCCTGGTGCTTTGGATTCTGCATTTACTAGGTCCCAGGCACACTATTCCTTATCTGTTACTGACTTTTTTCTTTCTTTTAGGGGTGGGGTGGGGGGCACACATGGAACATTAAGATTGAACTTTTAGCAGGTCTGCCTTCCGGAGACAGTACCCTAGTCTCTTCCCCTCAGTGCACAAATACTCGTGGAAGGCTTTCCTAGGCCAAGTGCTGTGCTAAGTTCTGAGGAGTAAAGCAAAGAAGAAGTATGAGTTCCTTGCAGTCCAGGGGGGAGACAGCCCTTTAACCGATGTCTATCTCCGTGCAATACATATAATTGACAGATAAAAGGGGAGCATGAACATGGAAGTGATTAACTGTGTTAGAGGGGCTCAGGGAAGTCTTCAAAGAGGGTCCTCGGGCGCCTGGGTGGCTCAGTGGGTTAAGCCGCTGCCTTCAGCTCAGGTCATGATCTCAGGATCCTGGGATCGAGTCCTGCATCGGGATCTCTGCTCAGCAGGGAGCCTGCTTCCCTCTCTCTCTCTCTGCCTGCCTATCTGTCTACTGTGAACTCTCTCTGTCAAATAAATAAATAAAATCTTTAAAAAAAAAAAAAAAAAGAGGGTCCTCAAGGAAGGTCCTGAAGATAGAAGTAGCTCGGGGAGGAGGAGAATGCCAGGTACAGGGGCACAGGCACCACAAAGCCTGGTCAGAACTATAGGCTGTTCAGTTGCTGGAAGGCCAAGTTGACTAGAGGAAGAATGAACTTTCTTCTAGCACCTTCCGCAGAGCGCTGACTGGGCTGGGCCCCATGCTATCTGCTTTGCGTGCACCGTTGCCCTCTTGCTTCAGAGCAGCCCTGTGAGGCGGGCGTTAATACTTCTTAGTGAGGAACATCCTTGGTTGTGTCCTAAACCAAAGTTGCGCTGTCCCAGGCAAATGGGGCTGGGGGTTGGAAACATTTTCACTGACTCTTCACCGCACCGTCTCCTGCTTCTCTCTTTGTGCTGACTTCATTCTCTCCCCGCAGACCGGCCTCGTCTCTCTACTGGGGTGCGTGACTTCCAGCAGCGATCCCCAAGAGGAGGGACTCTTTGGTGGACAAAATCACAAATGAGCACTGCATTCTTCATTTTACAGATGAGGATATTGAAGCTTTGAGGGGTGGAGCAACACATTGAGGTCACACAGCTTACAAGTAGCAGAAACTGGAAACCAGTCTATGTCTCGGTGGTTCTCAAACAGAGAGCGTTTGGCCCCACCCCCTCCCGTGGGGTACATCGGGCAATGTCTGGAGATATTTCTGTTGGTCAGAAGTTCAGGGTCCCAAGGGTGGGGCTGCGTCTGGCATCAGGGGTGTCGAGGTCAGGGATGCTGCTAAAATTCTACAGTGTACGGGACAGCCCCCCAAAAAGGAATTAATCTGGCTCAAAAATGTCAATAGTGTTGAATTTCAGAGACCTTGGTCTATCTGAACACAGAGCACCACTACCCTACAAATGGCTCCCCTCTCCCAAAGGGCCCTGGTTGTCCTCCTCCCCACACATTTATGGATCATCTGTTTGGGTACTACAACCTCATCTTATGTTATGTTTTAGATTCTTATGTTTCCGAGTCACAGAGTAGCTGCCTTGCTTCCAGGTGCTGGATTCCACTTCCACCAACCACCTATAAATGCTGGCAGGATACAGCACAATGCACGAATGGTACTCAGACCCTTTTACTTGTTTTATCCAAATTAAAGCTGATAGTCTAGTGAAATGCCGCCAGACTCTGAGGATAATGTCCTATGTCCACCCAGAGCAGTTTTTCCAGGAGGACAACTGGATTTGCAATGAGGTGAACCTATTCTTTCATCTCTCCTCTCCGTTGTTTTTGGTCAAGGATAGGAGGGCAATCTGGGGCCATGGAAAGGTTCTTCTGGAGACAGAGCTGGTGAATTGGCCTGTGTTCTGTGCTCTTTTTAGGTGATGGTCAGCCGACCATGACCACGGGAGGAGACAAAAGGGAGGCTCAGGACAATATTATAGTTAGGTCCTAGAAACCAAACACAGGACACACCATGCAGGACCACGCAGGACCACGCAGGGAAGCACCACTGCTGGGCAACAGCAGAGCAGTAAGGGGAGAACCAAGGCCAAGGCCTTGTTGGAGTTTACATAGGAAAGCAAGGCAGGGCAGGGTGATGAGTTTAGGATTAGTTTGAATAGTTCTGGTGGTCCCTAGTTGCCCAGCACCCGCCTCTGGGATGATTAAAGAACTTCAGGTTTGGGGCACCTGGGTGGCTCAGTTGATGAAGGGTCTGCCTTTGGCTCAGGTCATGGTCCCAGGGTCCTGAGATTGAGTCCCATATAGGACTCCTTGCTCAACAGGGAGTCTGCTTCTCCCTTTGACTCTGCAGCTCCCTCTGCTCAAACTACTTCTCTCTCTCTTTCTTTCTCTCAAATTAAAGTCTTTAAAAACAAACAAACAAACAAACAAAAAACAAAAACAAGAGCAACCTGACCTTCTTGGGGGTTTTTTTTTTTGTTTTGGTTTGCTCAGGTTTCCAGGCTGGGTAGAGGAGGAAGGGCTCTGGACTGGCTCGTTTGCATGAGTCCTTTGCTGCCTTTAAGAAGTGGTAAGCCCCTCAGGGGATAGAAGGCCTCTCACACTATCCGAGCCAGGAAAATGTTAAGATGTCAAGACATCATAATAGAGAGAAAATAAAAATAAAAACAATATGGGGCGCCTGGGTGGCTCAGTGGGTTAAGCCTCTGCCTTCAGCTCAGGTCATGATCTCAGGGTCCTGGGATCGAGCCCCACATCGGGCTCTCTGCTCAGCAGGGAGCCTGCTTCCCTCTTTCTCTCTGCCTGCCTCTCTGTCTACTTGTGATCTCTCTCTATCAAATAAATAAATAAAAATCTTTAAAAAATAAATAAATAAAAACAATATGGACTGACTAGTACAATTTGCTGACTCAACCAAGTAAGTAAGCTTAGATGCCACAGCCGTGCAGTAAGTCCCAAATATCTAAGACTCTAATTCTCTTTGTAATGTAACCCTAATTTTAATCCCTCTTTCCTCCAACCTTCAAATAAACCCAACTCATCTTCTTTTTGTATTACACCCTTCCCGTAATGGTACCAATTTACCCAATCACTAAGTTAAAAGCTGCAGAATTGACCCTCCTCCTTATCCTTCAGTTTGGCTTTTGAGAACAAAATGCAGTTCTCAAAGTCAAAGCCAGAGCCTAATTATTTCTTAGAAATACCCTCTCCCATCAAGAAATGGGTAGAAGACATGAACAGATATTTCTGCAAAGAAGACATCCAAATGGCCAAAAGACACATGAAAAAGTGCTCAACATTACTCGGCATCAGGGAAATACAGATAAAAACCACAGTGAGATACCACCTCATACCAGTCAGAATAGCTAAAATGAACAAGTCAGGAAATGACAGATGTTGGCGAGGATGTGGAGAAAGGGGAACCCTCCTACACTGTTGGTGGGAATGCAGGCTGGTGCAGCCACTCTGGAGAACAGTATGGAGGTTCATCAAAAAAGTTGAAAACAGAGCTCCCCTATGACCCAGCAATTGCACTACTGGGTATTTACCCTAAGGATACAAATGTAGTGATCTGAAGGGACATGTGCACCCGAATGTTTATAGCAGCAATGTCCACAATAGCCAAACTATGGAAAGAACCTAGATGTCCATCATCAGATGAATGGATAAAGAAGATGTGGTATATATATATATATATATATATATATATATATATATATATACAATGGAATACTATGCAGCCATCAAAATAAATGAAATTGTGCCGTTTGCAATGACATAGATGGAACTAGAGGGTATCATGCTGAGCAAAATAAGCCAATCAGAGAAAAACAATTATCATATGATCTCCCTGATATGAGGAATTTGCGAGGTAGGGTGGGGGTGGGGGGGTAGGGAAGGTTAAAAATGACACAAGATAGGACTGGGAGGGAGACAAACCAAAGAGACTCTTAATCTCACAAAACAAACAGGGTTGCTGGGGGATGGGGGGTAGGGAGAGGGTGGCTGGGTTATGGACATTGGGGAGGGTATGTGCTATGGTGAGTGCTGTGAAGTGTAAGCCTGATGATTCACAGACCTGTACCCCTGGGGCCAATAATACATTATGTGTTAATAAAAATAATTTAAAAAAAAAGAAATTCCTTCTCCCTTGGGGCATCTGGGTGGCTCAGTTGGTGAAATGTCTAGCTCTTGGTTTTGGCTCATCAGGTCATGCTGCTCAGGGTCTTAAGATCAAGCCCCAAGTCAGGCTGTTTGCTAGGCACAGAGCCTGCTTATGATTCTCTGTCTCTCTCCCCCTCTCCCTCTGCCCCTCCTCTATGCCTCCCCGATGCTTGCTCTCTGTCTCTCAAAAAAAGAAAGAAAGAAAGAGAAAAAATAAACACCCCCTCCCTTCCATCCTCAATGCCATGCCTTTATGAAGACCTTTTCAGCTCTCCCTTAGAATACCCCAATGGCCCACTTACTACCCCCCAGCATTTTCCCTGTTCACCCCCCCCCCCCCCAAATAATCATCTGCTGAAATCGTGTCTCAAAAGTACTGATTTTATTTTTTCTTGCTTATTAGATATTAGCGTCTCCATGCTACATGTAGAATGAATCCCAATCTTCTTATGGTGCAGTAGACCCATTCCAGTTGAGCATCAGTCTCCAGACTCATGTCAGGCTCCTTCCCACACCCTGCCCTACACCTATATGGTGGCCCCACTAGGAGGAAGGCACACACAGTATATAGGTGGGCAGCTCTGGAATAAGACCACGACTAGAGTTCAAATTCTGGCTCCCCCATCTGTTAGCTGGGTAACTTTGGGCAAGTCACTAGGCTTCCTGGTGCTTCAGTTTCCCCAAGAGTAAGAAGAGAATCATGACTGTACCAACCTTACAGGTGGGGATTAAGTGCGTTAATACACACCAAGACCTTAGACTCGTGCCTGGCACAAAGTACAAACTCAGTAAATCAGAATAGTCGTGTTTCACACTTCATACTCGCTTCCTTTCTTCGTGTGATGAGCACCTCCTCCAACTTCTAGGCTCTGCTTAGCTGTCACTCCTTGCTGAAACCTTCCCAAAGACCCCAGAAAAAGTGAGTCCTTTCTTGGATTCCTGAAACCCTTGCTTACATGTTCATCACTCCCGCTGCCCCTCTAGGGTATGGCTCTTTCCTTTTGACATTTGTCACTGTAACACCGTATCTACTACCTAGAAGACACTCAATAACTAGATGCAGAAATACGCAGATTTCATGGGGACAAGACTAAAACTTAGAGTCAGTGGCCTGAGTCACCTAAAAGTGCTCATTAGTTTTCCCAAGCATTGTTTCCTCTAACTCTCACATTTCAAGTATTCTTACATGCCTACTTCAGAAGGAGTGAGAAATATCATTTACAGAGTTCAGTAGCTTGGTCCTTCCTCCTTTGCCTGTCAGCTTTATCCCCAAATGAATGTTAGTCGTGTTTGTTATCAATGCTCCCAGATTCTCCATTACCTTTCCAGCTTGGGTTTCTGTTTACCTACCCGGACTAAACCCTGACCATTCAGCTCTCCTTCCTCATTTGTTTCTGCACACAGTGATTCAGAAGGTTTCCCATCCAGTGAAACCTGCCACCATGTTTTTAGGCTTGCGCCTCTAGTTGCTATGCAGTCAGTGCTTAAGTAATTATAAGTCTCCAATAACCAGTAATCTGAGTATTTCATACAATTGTCTAATAATCCTGTGTTCTTTGCTAACAAAATGGCAGGTAGCCTATGGGATTTCCTTTTTTTTTAATTGAAAAAAAATCTTGAAATAGTGGGCTCTTTGGGCTATTTTTGCTTGGATGACAGAAGCCACACTCAGTTGTTCTTATCAGTAGCTGTCAAACTTTATAGATAAGAGTTAGAGGAGTTCATCAGAATGCAGATTCCCAGGCCTGCTGCTAAGGATTCTCTTTCAGTAGACTGGGTTAGTGCCTGAGAATCTGCATTTTTGATAAGGTATCCTGTTTCCAAGGGCTCCCCTATCAAATTACAGTCAACTTGGTGTCTGAAAACAACAGAAATTTTCTCTCACAATTCTGAAGGCCAAAGATCAAGGTGTTGGGCTGAGCCATGGTCCCTCCAAAGGCACTTGTGGAGACATCTTCCTTGCCTCTTGTGGCTTCTGCAGGCTCAGGTGTTCCTTGGCATTTGTCTAAAGTTCCTTAATTCCATCTGCAAAGATCTTGTTTCCAAATAAGGCCCCCTTTCACCGGTTTAGGATATGGGGAACATATCTTTTTGAGAGTATGAAATTCAACTCACTACAGAAAATTATTCAGATGTGTGGAGTTCTAGAATCCTACTGCCAACAATGCTACCCTAGATCAGTTTCAGAGTTTATCTTGACATTAATTCTCACAATATCTCAACAGTTCTACAATAGGATACTATGAGTTGAAAACAATAAGCAAAAAAAGAATGAAGCCTCTCCTCCCTGGCAGAGCACATCTTCCCTTGAGCATTAATATGGCAGTGAGAGGGAGGGGAGGAAAAGCAGGAAGATATCCCATATTGTGTATGCTTCCTCTCCCTCTCAAAGCAAAGTTCTAGGATCAGACATTGCCTCTTCGTCAAATGTGCTGAATCTGCTGCCTGAAACACAAATATTAAATATATAAACGAATGAACAAACACATAAAAGAATGGATATATTTCCTCTTCTTTCAACTCATTCGGGATTTTGTATACCGAACCTTGAAAAAAAATAATCAACCTTTCCTCTCTATAATCCTTATCCTGGTGTTCTCCTCTCTATAGCTTATCAGTATAATTTTACCTTTGAGATAAGAATCCTTCTCTTTCTCTTCCTGTGTGTTAGTCACCTTCCCCATCCTGTTTCAAACCAAAGAAGTCTTGAAAACAAAGGACCTACAACAACACCTGCTTTTTCTACTGAAGTATGGGTGTCTTCATTTCACGGTTGCAATCTGCCTTGTCTATAAGAGTCTCGTCTCCTTTATCATACGTTCACTTCTTGGACACCTAATCCTGAAACTATCAGTTACAAATCCCCTAGCTGGTGCCCCCTCTTTAGAAAAGATGCATTTCACCTATTATACGGCCCTCAATCCCTTCTCTTCTGTGCAGTTTCCGGGTCCTAGAACTTTTCCAGAAGCTATGACCTTTTTTGACATTGGGATCAGGGCCAATCACTGGTTTCCATCTCAGAGCTCTGTCTCCCTCTCCTAACTCCATTCTCAGATCCTATCCCAATAGCAAAGTCTGGCCAGAAGTACCTCCTTACTGGTGTCCGCCTCTCCTATGCTTGGACCCCTGCTGTTCATTCTCCCCTTTAATGCATCCAGTGATTTGAATGAATCTCTCAAATACAATGTGGCTGAAGCCAAAGAGATCAGATCAGCCTCCCCAAGAGCACGTCTTCTGTACAAAGTTTCTATGGGTTTATTTTAATTTATTTATTTTTAAAGATTTGACAGAGAGAGAGATCGCAAATGGGCAGAGAGGCAGGCAGGGAGAGAGGGGGAAGCAGGCTCCCTGCTGAGCATAGAACCCAGTGCAGGGCTCGATCCCAGGGCCACTGAGATCATGGTCTGAGCTGAAGGCAGAGGCTTAACCCACTGAGCCACCCAGGTGCCCCTCTATGGGTTTAGAAGCCAGGTTAGTGGTGGCTATCCTTGGAGGTGTATGTGGGGGACTGACAAATGTTTAACAATTGGCTGTCCCAAAAAACAAAGTTGTGTTTTGTAGTATGGTCTGGTTTCTCTGATGTAAATACCCTTATTCTGGCCATTCTGAGGCTACTAATGTGATGTCAGTTAATACGAAGTTGGGATGGACTGTGCTGTAGTACAGTATCTGTTTGACAAATTCTTTTTTTATCTTTTAAAGATTTATTTATTTATTTGACAGACAGAGATTACAAGTAGGCAAACAGGCAGGCAGAGAGAGAGGGAGGAAGGGCAGCAGGCTCCCTGCTGAGCAGAGAGCCTGATGCCGGTCTTGATCCCAGGACTCTGGGATCATGACCTGAGCCAAAGGCAGAGGCTTTAACCCACTGAGCCACCCAGGCACCCAAAGTCTTTCTCTCTCTCTCTCTCTTTTAAAAGATTTTATTTATTTATTTGACAGGGAGAGATACAGTGAGAGAGAGAACACAAGCAGGGGGAGTGGAAGAGGGAGAAAGCAGGCTTCCTGCTGAGCAGAGAGCCTGATGTGGGGCTCGATTTCAGGACCCTGGGATCATGACCCGAGCTGAAGGTAGACGCTTACCGACTGAGCCACTGAGGTGCCCCGTTTTCCAGATAATCTTAAAACTGTGCAACTGATTGTGTATGGCCGGCTTCCACCCACACCCCCCCCCCCGCCACCTAAAGTGTAAGCTTGGTGAGGCCAGACATCCTATGTATCTTGTTCATCTCTGTGACCCAGGTGCCTAAATCATGCTCAATAAATGTTAGTGAATGAAGCAGCTAACCCTCGGGTTCCTTGGGGGAATGCGGGGAGGCCATGGCCCCTGGGATGTATATGGACTTAAGTAATGGGAGCAGAGAAATTGGTCTAATGTGATTGTGAAGCATCTGGGGTCATTCCTCAGTGGCTGCAGGTTCCACATTCTTCTGTTTTCACGCAGAGATGTAGTTCAAAGTGGCAAAGATCATGAGAATTTCCTTCTCTTGACTCCTAATCTGGAGCTCACCTGTCTTTCTCACTTGTTGGAAGCTCAGGTAGGAGGAACAAGAGTTTTAAACCACAGATATGGAAGAAAATCTGGCTTTATTTATGACTGCCTTGTTCAGCATTCTTTGACAAACAGCCAACCCCCCAAGCCTCAGTATTCTCATCAATGAAATGGGGATCATCATGACGGTTTCTAGGGCTCTTGTGAGGAATGAAAGAAAGCACCCATCTCATTGTTAGTATTTGGTAGAAACCCCACTGGTGGCCTTTTTCATCCTGGAGTGGCAGCACCTGATGGGGGTTAAGCACACATTCCCAACCATGGCTCTGACTGTTGCCCAGTACAATTAATGCCCCGGCAGTGGGTTGCTATTCATAGGCCTTAACAGTCTACGACAAGAGTGGTGCTAACACATCGAGCTTCTGCTGATGAATATCTAAGGAATCCATTCCTGAGCTGCACTGGGAAAACCCAGGCACATGTCTGACGACAAGCTATCCCGAACAGTGAAAAGGCAAGAAATCAATAATGCCTGACTTTCCCAAAGAAAGAGAAACCTTTTAATGTCAAGAATATAACAGCTCCTGACATACATGTTTATTGATACTATCCTCTTAAGAACCACCTTTCTAATTACAGGTGTTTAATTTCCCATTAAAATTCAGTCACACTGACCTTAGGGCCTCTAGGCATGAAAAGGAGGTGCTGAGTGAAGGGGATGGGGAAAGGCACTGATATATTTCTAGTATACACCTTGATCTAAACACTGCTAGGTGTTAGTCTCCCTAGGAGATAGGCATTGTCTTCTTCAGATTAAGAAGTTCACATTTAAGGGGTGCCTGGCTGGCTCAGTGGGTTAAGCCTCTGCCTTCAGCTCAGGTCATGATCTCGAGGTCCTGGGATCGAGCCCCACATCAGGCTCTCTGCTTAGTGGGGAGCCTGCTTCCTCCTCTCTCTCTGCCTGCTTTTGATCTCTCTCTCTCTGTGTCAAATAAATAAAATCTTAAAAAAAAAAAGTTCACATTTAAGTGTGAAAGGAAATATATTGGTTAGGCAGGATCTAAGATGCTGCGGCAAAGAGACCCCAAAAGCGGAGAGGTTTCAACAAGTTACAGTCTATTTCTCTCTCATAGAACTGTCCAAATGCAGATAGCCTGGGATTAGTAGATGGTTCTGCCATCCTCAAGAGGATACAGCAGAGGCAGCAGGAATCGTGATTCAGAAATGGGAGCCTCTTTTCTTTTAACGGAATGGTCCAGCAGTACCACACATCATTTCTGCTGACAGCTCTAAACAGCCATGATTTAGATAATATAGAAGTTCCTCTCTCCCGCATCAGCCCAAATGTAAGCAGTCCAGAAGGAAAGAACCACTCTTCTCTTTTCAAGGGCGCAAGCTAGAAACTGTTCAGGTCACTTCCACTTGTGTCCTGTTGGCCGGGATTTGATCACCTCGTCAAATGGACTGCCAGGGAAGCTGGGAAATCTGCCTGGCTAAAACCGGGCAATTTTATTAGGAGAGAAAGAGGAAATACATGATTTCTGGTAGAAAGTAACCCTCTTTGTCATAGGAGGCCAGCGTTGAGATTTGTGCAAGCCAATGACAGTGTGTGACTAAGTTTTCACAAATTATTCTGGACGCTGAAGGATGGCAACTCAGAGGACACAAGTAGAAGGAGGGAGACCAATGGTGAGATGAAGGTAGCCCGGCCCAGGGTGGTAGCCGCTGAGGTGATGAGATGAAGGTAGCCCGGCCCAGGGTGGTAGCCGCTGAGGTGATGAGAAGTGTTCTGACTCAAGATACATTTTGAAATCACTCTCAGATACCCCTACAGGATTTCCTAAGGGGTTACATGTGTGATGTGGCAAAAAAGGACTTGAGGCTCTTTGGATGTATGGTTTCTTGGAGACCTGCAGGGTTCAGTTCCAACACTGCCGATGCTGTTGATCTGCTGCTTTGTGGTGGCCACACTGTTACGTCACCCCGGTTTTTCTTCCTAAAACACATCTCCATCTGAAGTGATGCTAATTATTTTCTGCCTCCTCCCACTAGAAAGCATGCTCCGTGGAGCAGAAGCTTTGTCCATCTTCTTCACCCTGTTGTTGGCTTCTGGAACAACGCCTGGCTGGCACATAATAATACAAAGAGTGGTGGCCTGGGGCATCTGAGTGCTCAGTTGGTTGAACTCTTGATTTCAGCTCAGGTCTGGATCTCAGGGTTGTGGGATCAAGCCTGCTTTGGGCACCGTGCTCAGCACAGAGTCTGCTTGAGATCCTTCTTCCCCTCTCCCTCTGCTCCTCCCACTGCTCTCTCTCTCTAAATTCATAAAAACTTAAAAAAAAAAGTGGTGACCAACATTTATTTAATGTTTGTTGAATGGATGAATAAGCTACGATAGTTGGGGCTTTTAAAGACAACAAAATAAAAAGAAAAATTAAATAATATAACAAGAAAATGACCTAATGGAAGCCAGAAATTTATACACTGAATAATCTACAATGTTCTTTTAAAATGATTAAATACTGACCAGTGTTGTCACATAATCTTTAAGGAATTCCTGTTCCAAAGTTTACAGTCTGCAAGCCCCCTAGCAGAAGAGTCGGATTACTTTAAAAGAAGAAATAATCAGGCTGATCTCAACACTTCTCTTCACAGACCAATAGATAAAAAAAAAACAAAAAACAATCTCCAGAGACCTAAGGGGGGAAAGGTGTGATTCAAAAATTCTAAAAATAATCAAGATGTCATTTAAATATGAAGAACTCTGAGAATATATCAGCCATATGTCTCTTCTGGAATGAAAAGATATATCAGAGCCACTGAGCATGCTTAGAATAAATTATTTATTATAGGGGGGATGTTGAAACATATAAGGATTACTGGTAAGCACCGAAGTACATTCAACATAATGTGAATTTTTAAATAATTATGGTGATAAGACATGTTATAATTGCATATAGAAGCTACACAATATAAAATAGTAACAGAATATCGATGTGGCAGCTTTAACAGATACAAATTAATAGTGGTTTAAATAAAATAGTTGCTTATTCCACTGCTCCCAACCCCACCTGAAACAGTCTAATTGCAAATAGTCCAAGGTTGATTTGGGACTCTGTAGTATCAGGAACCAGATCCTCTCTCTTGTTACTCCCCATTCTCTAGATGGTGGCCCTCTTTGGCTTGGTTGAGTTTGGCTCACCATCATGTCCACTCAGTCTATATTCTAGTAGCAAGAAAGGTTAAAAGAGGAACGATGAGCAGGGGGGTATACTCATCTCTTCTACGAGCATCCAGTTAGTTGGCCACCTGCCAGCAAGGGAGGCTGGGGAAATAGTCTCTAGCTGGGGGTTACATGTAGCCCTAAAGCTTCTATGATTATAGAAGTAGAGAAAGATATTTGTGGGGAAGAAAGAAACTGAGGATGAAATGAAATGATATGTCAGGACCCATGTTTAAAACCTAGCCCTGCAGTACACTAGCTGTCCAGTAATTGTTAGGCATTCTTTTTTTTTTTTTTAAGATTTTATTTATTTATTTGACAGAGAGAGATCACAGTAGACAGAGAGGCAGGCAGAGAGAGAGAGAGGGAAGCAGGCTCCCTGCTGAGCAGAGAGCCCGATGCGGGACTCGATCCCAGGACCCTGAGATCATGACCTGAGCCGAAGGCAGCGGCTTAACCCACTGAGCCACCCAGGCGCCCATGTTAGGCATTCTTTTACAATGAAAATAATCTTACTTTTTTTTTTTTTTAATAAAAATGACACATGTTGGTTAGAAAGTCTTCAAACAATATAAAAGAACACAGAAAAGAGTAAAGTTCACTCTGACCCCTCCCTTCAGAGATAACCACTGCTAACACTTCACCCGCATCTGATGATTAATCAAGTGTTTCTTTGAATCCATCCCAATATATAATTACTTTTTTTTTAAGTTTCTATTTTGTTTATTTCTGCTCTCATTTTTATTATTTCCTTCCTTCTACTGGGTTGGGGTTTTGTTTGTTCTTCTTTTTCTAGTTCCTTTGGGTGTAAGGTCAGGGATATGTAGTTATTTTTATAAATGTTCGCTGGAGCAGAGGTTGGTGGAGTAACTGGGCAATCGGCATTATGGAGGGTACTTGATTTAATGAGCCCTGGGTGGTCTATGCAACTAATGAACCACTGAACTCTACTCCTGAAACTAATAATACACTCTATGTTAATTAATTGAATTTAAATAAAAAATGTAAATGTATCAACACTTTAAAAAAGAGTATGCATGTATTTTCTACTTACAGGGTAAATCATTGATATTTATATATGTTATTTCAACCATATTATGTTCTACATTTTTCTATTATGTTATTCGGTACAAAAAAGATTTATGATAGTTATACTTCAAGGTAGTTAGACTTTGCCTTGATTTTGAATGTCTGACATTAACATCACAACCCTTCCTTCCTTTCTGCTTCCACTTGCATAGACATTTAAGGTTGATACAAGACTCTGCCCCAAGCAAGTTCAGGATTTTAAGAGGTTAATTTTTTTTTAATTTTTAATTTTTTAAAAGATGTTATTTATTTATTTGAGAAAGAGAGTGAGAGCATGAGCACAAGTAGGGGGAGACAGAGGGAGAAGCAGACTCCCTGCCAAGCAGGGAACCCCACACAGGGCTCAATCCCAGAACCCAGGATCATGACTGAGTTGAAGGCAGATGCTTAACTGACTGAACCACTGAACCACTAGGTACCATATGTATGTGTATGTATATATATATGCATGTATGTGTATATATATATATATATTTTTTTTAAGGCTCAATTTTCTTTTGCCTTCCCTCACAACAACTAACAGACAGTTTACAGCCACCTGCTCTGTAGTTTACTCATTTTAGAATTCTGTAAGAATTGAGGTCTTTTAAGTCCTACTACCCTGTTGGAATCCAGGTCCCCCATACCGAAAAAGATGGTGCCAATTTGTAGCAGCAGGTCAACTCCAGGGAGTATGAGTTTTCACTGTTTTTCAAGGAAAGCTATTAAGTCACAGCTCATGGGCAGTTCAAAGGAAGTTTAATGGCTTTTTTCTTTTTTCCCTTTGAGATGATCACATTTGCTTTAGTATTTGAACACATTTTGTGCTTCACCTCTAGAGAAGTGGCCACTTCCAAGTCAGCATATTGTTATTTACCAATGGGCAAATTAAGAGCTTTCTAAATTTAGTGTAACTCCTTTTGAGTTCTCTCATTAAGAGGAAACAATGAAGAAAAACCAAATTCTTGCTTCTTGTACCTATTTTTGTTCCCAAGGAGAGAATAACGATGATGCCAGGAACCACTCGAGGATGCCTGTTATCGCCTATTATATTACATGTACCATCTCTACTCCAAACCTCAGAGCCACAAGCCCCATGAGTGGGACTCCTACCCTCTCCAGGTCAGAGTCCTGAAGCTCAGAAGGGGTAACAGCAGTTACACAGGGCGACCGGTTGTGGCAAGAGTTGCTGGGAGTTGACCCAGTTCTGCTGGACTCCACAGTATCTGCTTGTTCCACTCCTCCAAGAGCTGGACTTCTGGAGGAAGCAGGAAATTCTTTGTTTTTCTATGTTTTGAGTAATGTTTCCTCTTTTACTCTCCTTGGATGTTCTTTCCTGGTGTCCAGTGAGCCTGAATGCCGTATGCAGCTACAGAGATGCAAACAGGAAGGAGTGGAAGCCTAGAACCTGTTTAATTTACAGTTCAGCCAACACATGTAGCTTCCTTGAATAAACCCTCCAGGAGTGTTAATGGAATCAAACCCCCTGTTATGTTAGTGCTCTAATTCCAGAATGTACCTCAGTGATTTAACAAAGAACACAGATACCAAATACTGCTCTCAATCTATTGCCAATGCCATACAAAGCTTTACTGTTGTTTAGAGGAATCAGCTCGGTAGCAAAACATTCTACCTAGTTTCAGGAATAACTGCAATCAGAATGGCAAAATAGGTAAAATTTTATGAATTACTTAGACTTTTTTTTTCCCCCACAACCAACTAAAACTTCTAATATGTAATTTTGGAAAAAACCAAAAAACAAAAAAAGAGGTGCCCCTCTGCAAATGTATTGCAGATACATTTTTATTATGGGAGCCGTATAAGGTGTTTTGGTATCATTGGCTAAAAGGACCTGGGGATGGGAAGGAAGTTAAATGTTTGGTCCAAACCTGCAGCTTAGAGCTACTGGTATAAGACATTATACCTGCAGGACTTTCAGCACATTCAGGTCCTTCTCCAGACTCACTGATTCAAATTTCTGAGAAGTGGAGTCACAGGCATGTGTATTTCAAAAAAGGTGATTTTGATGTGTATCACAGGTTCAGAACCTCCGGGCTGGAGCAGTGCCTTCCCTGGGCCAGCACTCCCAGTAGCAATGATGCAATAATGGTGACTTCCACCACTAAAAATTCTTCCCTTCCCCTTCCCCGCCCTTCCCCCCACTCTGTGTAAAATCAATCAGTCAAAGAATTGTACAATGAAAGAAACATGGGAAGATAGACAAAGATGGCAGATACGAATCAACCCATTCTCAGAGAGCTGAGGCTTCGTTGTCTGCTGTGGATACCTGATACCCATAACCATGTGTAAAAGAGTTTTTGAATACAATAAATTCACTTTTTACTAGCAAAGCCCAATGAAGAAACCAAAGCACTTTTTTTTTCATCCAGTCATATGATGAGTAGACAGAAATGACTTAGAAATCATGGAATCCAACAGCTTCATTTGACATGTGAAGAAACAGCCCTGAATGGGGAAGTGACTTATTTCATGCCACACAGCACAAACCACGCATCTCAGGGACCTATCCAGGAATGCAAAACAAGCTGTCCGTTCTTTTTTGGAAACTTGCCCGACTGACATTAGAAAGAACACAAACAGCTGCTCAACCATGTCTAGAAGGGAGAGATTCTACTCTTCGATACAGCACCAGCAGTCTAACCAAGAAGTGTTAAGGGAGAAAAGAAAAGTCAGCCTGAAACACGTTCCTTAGGAAAGCAACCCATCTCCCCCAAAGAGTAAAACAACGAAAGCCACCTCTACATTCGCTTTCCTGTCATCAGTGTGAATTGTTCTCTGAGGACAGATCTTAAAGGGCAGACCTAGCCACAACTTCATTGCGTGCTGTTTTCTGGATCTATACTTGCTCTTCCAAACTCAGTCTCTCTCTTTTCCCCAGCACCTCCCCCTCCCCCAACACACACACACACACACACACACACACACACCCCTTAAAGATGGGAACTAGAAAAAGGGAGAGGATCTTATTTTAAGGAATCCATATTATATCATTAATGTCTATGGACTCATTGTGCCCCGCACCTCATTCATATCATGATGTCCTAGCTCCTAGGACCTCAGAATGTGACTCTATTTGAAAAGAGGGTCTTTATGGGTGCCTGGGTGGCTCAGTGGGTTAAAGCCTCTGCCTTCGGCTCTGGTCACAGTCTCAGGGTCCTGGGATCGAGTCCTGCATGGGGACCCCTCTCTCTCTGTCTGCCTCTTTGCCTACTTGTGATCTCTCTCTGTCAAATAAACAAATAAAATCTTAAAAAAAAAAAAAAGAAAAGAGGGTCTTTAAAGAGGTCACTTAGTTAAAATAAGGTTGTTAGGGTGAGTCCTAATCCAGTATGAATGCTGTCCCTATAAGAAAAGGAAATTAGGACACAGATGCATATAAAGGGAAGCCCATGTGAAAACGGCAGAAGATGACAAGCCAAGGAGAAAGGTCTCAGAGGAAACCAATCTTGCCAACACCTTGATCTCAGACTTCTAGCCTCCCAAACTGGGAGCAAACAAATTTGTTTTGTTTCAGATACCCAGTGGTATTTTGTTATGGCAGCCCTAGGAAATGAATTCACTGAATTACTGTACTCATCTGCCATGGAGATAAGTTTTAATCTCATTCTTTAACAAGTTCATGCTCAGAATGGAATGCCAGTGTCATCATTTTGACCCCTGAATTACAATGAGGACCCAGGCTTGGATCAGTTAGGGTGCTTCTGCAGGGGAAAAAAAAGGGAAAACCCACCTCCAGTAACTGAAGTAACAGATGGGATGTATTTGTCTCAAACAACTGAAATGTCCAGAGATAGCTTAGACTCCACGAACAGCAGGGTCAGGGTGTGGTCTCTTCTGCCTCTCCTTGTTTATCAGGCCTGCGGTTAAGTGGACTTCCCTGAAGGTGGAAGATGACATCAGTAAGTACACACACTTCTTCACGGCCCTCCAAGAAGAAAGAATGGCATCCCATAAGCCCTGAAACAAGTCCAGGCCTTCTCTGAGGAACCAGTCATTGTTACACGAGTGTCAACAACTAATGTTCATTGAGCACTAAATACGTGCCAGACACTCTTCTAACTGAATTGGCTTCTGCTGAATTAACGCCAGTAATCCTCATAAAAAGAGCAATGGTGCGACCCCACTTGGTTAATTCAATCGAGGTTGACTCCTGGAGCTGAGGAGAGGTAAGCCCCCTGCCCCTAAAGTATGCAGTCATTTCACAACATGCAGAATGGATATTAAGGAAACCCCACAGCATGAACGAAGCCATGTCTCTGGAAAATTGTAACTGCACCATGCTTCAGTTATCCGTCATGACTCAGATTAATACAGGCAAAAAGCAAGATCCTCTCTTTCATTGTCCATATGACCCAAATTACCCTTTTCCTCTATGTTCCTCTGAATGTCAGAGGACTGTTTTCTCCTTGTAGGCACAGATGCCAATGGAGACCAAGTGCAGAAGCATGTAGGATTCTGGAGATTTGTTCCCAGACATGTCACCAGCCTTCCTCCTGCAAGTTATAGTGGCCTCTTGGGTCAAATCTGGGCCTCTTTGAATCTGCTGCTCTTGTGACATTTGTGTGGAAGCCTCTTGGCTTGTTCTGACTTGTGTGGAGCTACCTTCTCTGTTACTCCTTTTTTTAAAATTTATTTTTCTTCCTCCTCTGTTACTCTTGATTTACAGTAAGAGAGGAGCAATCAGGGACACCTGGGTGGCTCAGTTGGTTAAGCCACTGCCCTTCAGCTTGGGTCATGATCCTGGAGTCCTGGAATCAAGTCCCATATCGGGCTTTTCCTGCTTTGCGGGGAGCCTGCTTCTCCCTCTCCCACTGCTTCTCCCCCTGCTCATGCTCTCTCTCCCTCTCTGTCAAATAAATAAATAAAATCTTAAATTAAAAAAAAAAAAAGGAGCAATAAGAGACAGGCATTTGGTGCTGCTGCAGTTTGTCTCACTCCTTTCCTCCTTCCAAACCCAACCTTGCACCTGCTGTATGGTTCACTGTAAAGGATTAAACGCACTGGTCTGATAGTCTCCATTTTTCAAACTTGAATTCAATTTGAATTTTATCTTGGGTCACAAATCCATGCATTATGATTTATGGCATTCTACTAAATCAGGTGTTAATCTCATCAGGCTTCACTGATTAGAAATAAATAATGGGCGGCTTTCTGCCCAAATGCTAAACAGTTCACTGCTACCTTGGCACAACTTAGTGAATTTTGGGGGGAACATAATTTGATGATGCTTTATCAAAAGTCACCAAATATTTGTATCTTTTATATAGTCATCCCACTCCTGGAGGACTTACTTAAAAGTGCACGGGTAAAGGCATTATGTGCAACTATGTTCATTAAAGACTGGCTTAGAATAACGTAAATGGAAACAGTACACCTTCTAACCATAGGCATGGCTAAGACAATTATAGTAAAAGGCTCCTTGAGGGAAATATTATGTAACTATTAGTAGTTTCTTTTGTTTGGAACCCTTTTCCACCCCCTCTTCCTTACTTTTCTGCCAGCTAACTCCCACTTAGCCTTCAAGACTCAGGGTACCCACCCCATATTGGGGCCCCTCCTCCTCTGTGCTTATGTAACACCTGGGCACACCTCTGTGAGGGCATTTCTAGCCCATCCCATTGATTTTGCTTGTCCGTCTCCTCAATTGATTGAAACTCATTGAGGCAGAGTCTGTCCTGGGCGCAACAAGTTAAAAACCAGAAGGGGCGGGGGCAAGAAATAATATTATTCCTAACACTGAAAACTCGGGCTTCAGCTGATTTCGGTCAGCCTTCCTACCGACCCCAGCCCTGCCCCTAAACACCCAGCCCCATCAGCGCCACATTCACCTCCTCAGTCTCTTGAGGAAGATGAGAAATCCGCTTAAAATCCCTCTACAGGGAGTGTCTTGTGGGGGAGGGGGTGGGGGTGGGGGCAATGGGTAGGACTTTGGAAATGGGGCCCGTGCCATATTCCTTCAAAACTCCAGGAACCGCTAACATTCTTTCACATTTCGTTCCACAAAGTTCGTTTCCACGAATGTCTGAGTTACCTTTCATACAAATGGGGGCTGCAAAGGGTCGGGTGACTCGGTTTGCACTGACACGCGAAGCGCGTTTCCTCCTCGCAGGCAGCACTGCTTCAAAGAGCAGGAAAGGGGGCTCAGCCCAGTCCCCGTGTCAGGGATTTGGGGTCGCTTCTCCTCTCCCCTTCTTTTTCCTGCCCGGCTCCCTGGACGCTCCGCGCCGCGCTCCCTTTTGCCCGCCCGACTTCTGAGCGGAGCGCTCCGGAGGGAGGAGAACCGGCGAATCCTCGCGGGCTCCCGGCGCTCGCGGACCGGGGCCCGCCCCCACCCGCGCCCGGCCCCGTCACGTTGGCTGCAGAGCGCATCCCGGCTGCACCCCGGCGGAGGGGAGGGGGGGCCGCCGGGGGTAGCTAAGGGGAGCGGGTCACGTGAGAGGAGGAGTCTGACCTACTTTCCCTGGCGGCAGGCGCCTGCGTACCTCCGGGCTGCACGGCGGCCGGGAGGCTCACGTGGAATCGCACGTGCCGGGTGCTCCCGCCCGGAGCCCGGGGCGGGGCGCGCGCAGGGCGGGGCCGCGTGGGGAGGCGGGCTGGAGCTGCGGGACCCGCCCGCAGGCCCGCCGAGCTCAGGGGTCCCGCGTGCCGATCCCGCAACCCTCGCCCTTGCACCCGCTGCTTTGGAGAGCTGCTTCGGCGCCCCGAGCGGGGCTTCCCACAAATTCATGGACTTCAGTATTACTGAACGCACACATTAAAACAGAGTTCCTGCACATATGCCCTTTAAATCAGCAATTCCACGACTGGGAGTTTGTCCTACAGATGGGCTCCCACGTCTGTGAAATGTCGCTCCAGAAGGACAATCATTACATCACTGTTTGATATCACACGCGATGGGAAACAGTCTGTCCAACAATAAAACTGGTCAAATTCGTGGGAACGTAAATTATGATTGGGCGTATTTGGAATTCTCTGCGGCTGTTAAAAAGAAATGGACAGCTCAGGAGACATTGATACGGAGAGATCTCCAAGATCCATTCCGTGATCCAAGAAAATTTAAATGGAGCAGAACAGCGTGTATGGGATTCTGACAGACATTTGTGTGAATAAATACACATATATGTTTGTAAATGTATAGAATAGCTCTGGAAATAGGCGTAAGAAACTGGTAAAGGAAGGTATGTTGGATGACTGAGGAGCCAGTGGGGAGGAAAGAGACTACACATACACACTTTTGTAACCTTTACATTTTGTACTCTGTGTGCCTAATTTATTTTTAAATACACATTTTAAAAACGAAGAGTTATTTAGCACCGACTCTGGGCTGGGCATCAGGTTTGATGTAAATCATTTCCTTCTAGAAAGTCTGTCATGTATAGTATCTGCAGCATTTCCTATTCTGTTCAGCTTGTATCTTAATGTTTCGAGGCTTTCTCATCAACTCTGATAAGAGATTTTTTTTTTTTTTTTTAACTTCCAAGATGAACAACCCAATAGGTCCTCTCCAAGTTCTTGGAAGTACTCTCCAAGTTCTAGCTCTTAAGAAAAGACATTTTAACTAAGGGATTCTCAGCAACAAATATTTGCACAATAAAGCCTACACAACAATATTGCATTGGTAATTAACCTTTGCTCTCCCAATTACTCTCTGAGTTTGTATAGCAGCTATTATTGTCACCGTAGTTACTATTATGTATCAGTTGTAATATATTTGCGTCTAACTAAGTGACTTGAGCAGAAAGTTCCTTTAATTGAAGTCCAGGATAGGGTGGACTTCAGGAATAGTTTGATTCAGCTGCCATACCTTTCATGGTGGCAGCTTCATCTGAAGCTGTGGGAACATCTCACCTGATGAAAATGCTTCTTTCCTAGAGGCAAGAGCAAACATCTCATAATTCCTAATTCATTGGCCTAAGTTGGATCAAGTACCTGGTAAATCAGGGAGAACTAGAAAAAACAAACTAGGTTTGGATGTTGAGGAAGCAATGATGATGACCCTCACATCACTTCTACTATCATTGCTATCACTATTATAGTTGACCAGTGAGCAACACAGGAGCAGGGACACTGCCTTCCCACACAGTCCAAGATTGATGTATGACTTTTGACAACCTCACTCTTAACTATTAATAGCCTAATAATACTGTTAATAATACTGTTAATAGCCTAATAATACTGTTGACCAGAAGCCTTACCAATAATACAGTTGATTAACACACATTTTGCATGTTATATGTATTATATACTGTATTCTTACAATGAAGTAAGCTAGAGAAAAGAAAATGTTAAGAAAGTCATAAGGAAGAATACATTTACAGTACTGTACTGAATTTATCAGAACCCCAAATTCAAGTATACGTGAACCTACACAGTCCAAACTGTGTCCTTCAAAGGTCAACTGTATTCCCCCCCCTTTCCAGGTATGGACTGGGTGATAGTTCTTGGCTTGTCCCATGTTATGCAACCAGTGCATGTGCATTTTCCCTGTACCCCTTCCTGATGAGGGAGAAAAAGCAGCAATGAATTAGGGGAAATCAATCTCCATGACTAGGGAAACAACTTGAGTTATGGTGAGTGATCAAATGATGTCATTTTGGCAGATCATATAAAGGAAGTATACAAGAACCACACTTATGTGCTATTTCTTTATCCATCCCTCCAGTAAGTATTAGACTCCTACTGTATATATATGGACACACATGGGCTCTTGGAGAAAAACAGAAGACATTCACAACCAAGGGCTCAGAGGGAATATGGTCAAGTCAGGCAGATAAGATAGATGCTTGGAAAATGTTAAGATAATGATATAAGACAGCATGTAATTAAGTGCCTAAGTGGACGATAACACAGTGTGGCAGGTATTCCCAGCAGAGGGAGACCACATAGGAGGAGACTGGTAGAACAAGAGAGCAGATAGAAGAGGGCCTTGACAGAACAATCAAATTAGGTAAGATAAACAATGGAGAAGGGAAGGGTTGTATGGAGGGTCAGACAATATCTGAGCAAAGGAGTGGAAGTCAGAAAGAATCTAGTATTCTCAAGATCAGAGGTGAGACTTACTGGCACGGATGTTCGTGTTGAAGAGGAGTGAGAGATAATGATGGAAACATAAGGAACCATGTACCTCAGGTTTATATTCCTTGTGCATAGAGAGGCAGAGTAATTATTTAAACCATACTTACTCTTGTTCCCACCTGCTCATGCTTTCCAAAGCTCATCCAGTTAAACAAAAGGGTAGTCAAGGGTCTTCCGTGTGTGCTCACACACCAGTCAGCCAATCACAGTCACCCTGTGGCAGCTGCCAGGCTCCTCCCGTCCTGTGCTAGTCCCCTCCTATCACCCCTTCCCAGGAAAGTGGGATGAAAGGTATAGGTCACCACCACCAACAACCACTTGACTGGTTATGTGGGGAAGAGAGGGAGGAGTCAAGAGCGATTCCAAATGTCCTCACCATGTCTACTGCACACTATGTCAGCAGGGTGCACATCACACCCAGAGCATTCCTTTCACTGGCAGGTTTGCTCAATAAGGGGAAGGACCTCCTGCAGCACACTGGGTGTTCAAAAGCTCAGCAACGGTCAACCCAAGATCAAGGCTTACTCCCAAGCGCAGAACCTGGATGAGTGTGAGGCAAATGAAGGCTCAGTTGCACAATCTGAGGAGGCACCTACTCTGGGGTCTCACAAGGGCAGCTCTATGGGAATGGCGTGCCATTGTCTTTGCTCCGTGATCTGGAGAGGCCAAAACTAGAAACCTAAGAGTGTCCACCTGAGACTTTTAGACACACAGCATTTTAAGGAAGTTTTAACAGTTGCTAGTGACAGATGTTGATTTTGATGGACACCCATATATTTGTCTGCTTATATTTTTCCTCTTTCTTATGAAAGTCCTTTTTGCTCATTCTTTTTTCCCAAAGCCCAAATCATACACAGACGTTGAGTTATGAATGAGATGTGTGAATTTATATGGAAATATAAGTTGTATATTCATCTGATAATTGAACATACATGCATTAAAGAGTCTGCAGGTATAGACCAGGGATGCATTCGTTGTTGGGACTGTGAAGAAAATAAACAAGAATCAGTGGAAGGCTTGCTTTCCAGGAAATCTCAGCCTATTAGGGGAGATGGTCTATAAGGAGAAGACAAGCTTGTCAACAAATAAGGGTAGTAAGCAAGTACAAAAGTTTATCGGGATTGGTAGAGCCTAAGAGTGAATGGGGGACGCCTGGGTGGCTCAGTTGGTTAAGCATCTGCTTTTGACTCAGGTCATGATCCCAGAGTCCTGGGATCAAGTCACACTGGGCTCCTGGCTCAGCAGGGAGCCTGCTTCTCTCTCTGCCTGCTGCTATCCCTGCTTGTGCTCTCTCTGACAAATAAACATTTTTAAAAAATGTTTAAAATTAAACAAATTTGAAAAAGGGAGATAGAGAGAGAGAGTGAATGGCTCTCTCTATCATAGCTGGCAGTGTGTGGTAGATAGGGGAAGTCCAGAAAGGTCTTCAAGTAGAATGTGATACCTGATATAGGTCTTCAGAGGTCAGGCCCCTCACCAGTCAGGCATTGTGCTAGCAGTCAGGGTAGGGAATGGTGGGGTGTTAAATCTCAGATATTAAAAAAACTTACACTCCTCTTGGGAACAGGCCTGAAGACAGAACATTGCAAAAGTCCTGAGAAGTGATCAACAGGGATTTCTGCCCCGTGCTTTGAAGGGACAGGAGAAAGGGCCAGGTGCCGTGTAGGAACGGGGAGACAAGTTTGGGGTATGACAAAGCTATGCATGCCCCTGGTATAGACAGCTTACAGATTACTGAGCAGGCCTGAGCACATTTGCATAAAGAACCAAGTTTTTCAATGGCTGGAAACTCCCATTTTCTTTTCCCCTTCGATGTTCAACATTGTTTGCAAATTTCTGATGCCTGAGAGAGTGCTGACTGATACTAGAACATACAAAAGAATAGCAAAATGTCACAGTGATAGAGCGGTAGTATGGTGGATGGTAGGGCCTTGATGGTCAAGTCGAGGATGAAGCATGTGTTCAAGGCTGAGCCGTCTTATCACCAAGGGAATACTGACTTAAAAGAATAAAGAAGTATTTTTTTGCTTGTACTGTGTATCCATTGCAGGTTGGCATGGACTTTGCTTCGTCTTGTCATTGTTCTCAGTTAGGGACTGAGATAGAAGGAACAACCATTATGTGACAAATTGCTCGTCTTGGCTTAGGGAAAACAGAGCTCTGGTGGGTCCTGCATCTGCAGTGTTTCAAGAAACATTCCAGCCGGGAAAAGCTGGCCATTGCTTCCGGTCACAACCCATTGGCCAGAACTAGTCATGTGGTCCCACTCAACCACAAATGGTCAAGTGAGCACAATTCTACCTGGTGCCAGGAAGGTAAGGGAATTGGAATATTTGTATATAATAATAATATATTTGTATATATTAATTTGTATAAATATACATATATGTATATATATAATTTGTATATATATACAAATAATTATATACAAATATACAAATATATTTGTATATATACAAATATAATATATTTGTATATAATAAATGTGTATATATACAAATATATTTGTATATATAATTGGAAATTTGAATATTTGTATATAATAATAACTACTATGCCTGTGGCATCCTTCTTCTCGAGCTGACTCACCAAATTCAGTCTCCTGGAAATACTAGGAATGATATTGATGGCAAGCATAATACTAAACCCTAATTCTCGAGTGCTTGCTACTCTATTAGAATCGAGGTAGACACTAGTCTAAACACTTTCCCTGTAATTATTTAATTCTCCCAATAAGCTAGAATCACAGAAAAGGTGATCCGAGGGAAGGGAAGAATAACCTTTCAGCAGCAAGTGTCAGGAAAATAAACCTATTTTATAAACCAGGTCTGTGAAGTGGGACATATTGATTTCATATGTATATATACATATATCCACTTCCACTTTGTGAAGGATGGATTCGGTGTGTAACAAAACCAGGGAGGTGTAAACTCAAGAGCATGAATAAATGAACGAGGGCACTATTCTTTTTTTTTTTTTTTTAAAGATTTATTTATTTGACAGAGAGAAATCACAAGTAGGCAGAGAGGCAGGCAGAGAGAGAGAGAGGGAAGCAGGCTCCCTGCTGAGCAGAGAGCCCGATGCGGGACTCGATCCCAGGATCCTGAGATCATGACCTGAGCCGAAGGCAGCGGCTTAATCCACTGAGCCACCCAGGCGCCCCTAGGGGGCACTATTCCTATACTCCATTGTCCACAATAATAATAGTTACTTGGAAGTTTATGCACAACATTTTATTACAGGCTATCCTTATCCCCAGCAACCACAGGCTCCTCGAGGGAAACGGTGATTAGAACGCTTTCCTCCATATTGGCTCAGGGAGCATCCCTAGAGGAGCAGAGTCCAGAGTGCTTCCTGTGAGATACTGTTTGCAGAATTCTAACCCAAGGGACACCTGGAAAAGGGATGTGTGTGTGTGTGTATGTGTATGTGTGTGTGTGTGCGCGTGTGAGAAAGAGAGAGATCAGGCATGCTTCTGTATCTCTAAATGCATTTTCTTTTTATGTTTGCATACTTTGCTCACGATAGTCTGAATGTTGGTGTTCCCCAATTCATAGGGGAAATCCTATCCCCCCTAAAATTGTATTAGGAAGTGGACCTTTGGGAGGTGCTTTGGACATGAGAATGAAGTCCTCAGGAATGGGATTAGTGCCTTATAAGAGGCTCCAGAGAGATCCTTACCCCGTCTTACTGTGTGAGGACACAGCAAGAAGGCACCTGTTCTAACAGGAAGGGGATCTTCACCAGAAGGCCACCATGCTGTCACCCCGATCTTGGACTTGCCAGCCTCTGGCACTGTGAACAATAAATTTCTGTTGTTTATAAGCCACCCCGTCTGTGCTGTTTTCCTAGAGCAGACAGAGACAATGCCTAACTATTTATAAGCAGCTTACTGAGAGTCTCTCCTTTATATTTTCTCTATTTTCATAGCCCCCAAAAGGAATTACTTACCAAATATTTCTGAGAAATTGCTGCTGATTTGGGAAAAATGTTTTATGAATTGCATGCAAAACTGGTAAAATAATAATAGCTAACATCTGAGAGCTTATTATATGCCAGGCACCATGCTAATTACTCTATGTGCAATAGAGCTTTTTTTTTTAATTAAGTTTATTTTTTTTTAATTAAGATGTTTATATTTCCCTTAAAACATTTTTTAAAAATTTAAGTTCTAGTTAGTTAACATACCGTGTAATATTAATTTCAGGAGTAGAACACAGTGATTCAACACTTACACACAACATCCAGTGCTCATAATAACAACCCTACTTAATGCCAATCACCCTTCTAGCCCATCCCCCACCCACCACCCTCCATCAATCCTCATGTTGTTCTCCATCATTAAAGTTTCTAATGGTTTGCTTCTCTCTCTTTTTCCCCCTCCCATATCTTCATCTGTGTTGTTTCTTAAATTCCACATATGAGCGAAACCATACAGAATTTGCCTTTCTCTGACTTCCTTTGCTTAGCATAATACATTCTTGCTCCATCCACATTACTGCAAATGGCAAGATTTCATTCTTTTTTTTTATGGCTAAGTAATATTCTATTATATATATATATATATATATATCACATATTCTTTATTGTTTCCTCAGTTGATGGACATTCAGGCTCTTTCCATAGTTTGGCTATTGTTGATAAACACTGGGTGCATGTACCCCTTCAAATCTGAGTTTTTGTATCCTTTGTATAAATACCTATAGCGCAATGCTGGATTATAGGGTAGTTCTGTTTTTAACCTTTGAGGAACCTCCAAACTGTTCTCCAGAGTGGCTGTACCAGTTTGCATTCCCACCAACAATGCAAGAAGGCTCCCCTTTCTCCCCATCCTTGCCAACATCTGTTGTTTCTTTTTTTTTTTTTAAGATTTTATTTATTTATTTGACAGACAGAGATCACAAGCAGGCAGAGAGGCAGGCAGAGAGAGAGAGAGAGAGGGAGGAGGAAGCAGGCTCCCCGCGAAGCAGAGAGCCCAATGTGGGGCTCGATCCCAGGACCCTAGGATCATGACCTGAGCCGAAGGCAGAGGCTTTAACCCACTGAGCCACCCAGGCGCCAGTTTTCATACATTATGAGAGGAAGCCGGGATCAGGGAGAGATAGTAGACTTCCATCTTCTCATCAGTAATAGCTCATCTTCTCTTCCGTTCCTTCCCAGGGGGAGA
Source organism: Mustela nigripes (assembly GCF_022355385.1). NCBI lineage: Eukaryota > Metazoa > Chordata > Mammalia > Carnivora > Mustelidae > Mustela > Mustela nigripes. The sequence continues at coordinate 29,435,104 of NC_081572.1, read as the reverse complement.
AGGTGAGAGCTGATGAGCTGGGGGGGGGGGGGTGGTCAGCAATGAGTCTGGAAAGGTGGCAGGCGAATGGAATTCCCTCAGAGCTCTGTCCCCACTTCTAACTTCGGTAAGCAGCTTGGAGACCAGCCTGAAATCACCAGGAGTTAGAGCCTTCTTCAGCCAGTTTGAGAACAGTGTTTATTGTTCCTTTGGCACTTCTCCAAGCCAGCCACCTGACATAACTCACAGAGCAGAGAGGGGATGGAGCACGGCAAATGGAGGGCACCTTCCTCTCCCCTAGAGAGAGGGTAAAACCGTGCCAAAGGTGGGGAGTGTGTGACCAGGTGGACAAGGGTCTTCATTCAGACAGCCTCAAGGTAGAGACAGAGCCAAGTGGAATCTTTTTGGGCCAATTTGATAATTTATCTTTTCCTTTTAAAAAACATCCAAGGGCGCCTGGGTGGCTCAGTGGGTTAAAGCCTCTGCCTTCGGCTCGGGTCATGATCCCAGGGTCCTGGGTTTGAGCCCTGCGTCAGGCTCTCTGCTTAGCGGGGAGCCTGCTTCCTCCTCTCTCTCTCTGCCTGCCTCTCTGCCTACTTGCGATCTCTCTCCATTGGATAAATAAACAAAACCTTAAAATAAAAATAAAAATTAAAAATAAAAAGCATCCAAATTAGCATGGAGTTCTACATGATATTTTCTCAACATTGAAAAACAAAAATCCCCTCTCTGTACTTTTAAAAAGTTCTTACATGCATTCTTCAATAAACCTTCTATAGAGTAATATTCATTCTCATGGTCAAAACACCTTAATATATTATAAAGTACAAAAGGTAGCAATAAAGTATGAATCAATGTCATAAATAAATATATATACATAAGATTAAGGAACAGAAAAAAAAAGAATGAAGATACACATACCTTTATGCTTATCTGTCTTCTCCAAATTGTCTGCAATGGGTATATCTTTGTATTCAGCGAAGTTTTACTTTTGAAACTCCCTGGGAATAAAGGGGAAACATTCATTCAGAGGATATGGTTTTAAGTCCTTTCACCTTTATTTCTCAAGACACAGCAGCATGTTTAATACATAGAAGCAAGTCCTATCTCAAGATGTGGTCTGACTATCACAGAGCAGAGAGCGGCAGCAACCTAACTCCTTGCACCATGAATATGGCAATATGACTCAAGTTTATGTTGATGTTTTGTTAACCTGTCTGATGGTTAGACTATTTGTGTTGTACTTCTAGCAAACCAAGGGCCTTCATTTTCCTCATGTGTACCAAGACTGGTGAATGCTTCAAGCATTCTGTGGTCAGAGAAGGTGCTGATATGGTCCTGGGGACTGGGCTCAAAGGAGCTAGAGTATAAACCAGATGGGGCCAAAGCAGAGAAAATGGGATCATAGTAGCAGAGGGGAGCTCGTGGTCGGAGCCAAAGGGCAAGCGCTCAGCCAATGTCAAGAAAAGGAGAAAGAGGGGCGTCCAGGAGGCTCAGTCAGTTAAGGGTCTACCTTCAGCTCTGGTCATGATCCCAGAGGCGTGTTGGTCTCCCCGCTCAGCGGGGAGTCTGCTTCTCCCTCTCCCTCTGCTCCTCCCACCACTCAAGCTTTCTGTCTCTTGGTCACTCTCTTTCAAATAAATAAAAAATCTTTTTAAAAATGGAGCAGAGCATCAAGAGCCTTGATAGCACACTGGGTAAAAAAAAGTGAATTAGCCATGACCTTGGGAAATAGGACTCTGGACCTGTGCTCTTGGAAGATGTCAGGGACTGAGTTTTCCAGGATATTCGCTGTGCAGCTTGGGAATGGTTTGGTCAATTTAAAGGAATTTAGTTTTGGGCAGAATATGTGATTAATATGCTGAAACCAAGTGCATGCCTTGATACTTACCTCTGTTAAATTCAGTCTTGCTATATTTGGTCCATTTTTACAGCTCAGTAAGAAATCTGTGGGACCTGATTCTGTCACCTGTGTGTTAGTTCTTATTTCTCCCTCTGTCTTTGATCCACAGGTTCGATCATTATGTATTCCAGGTATTCATACCAAATCCATTGAAATCCATCACCAAAGACCCCTGCTGCATCCTCTGGGGATTGCCATTCAAGCATAGGCTAGCTTCCCACTACTTCCCCTCTTATCTCTGAGGATAACCTGAGAGACCCGATGAAATCCTTCATTGTAAAACATTTCCCCAGATCCATCAGTTTAATGACCCTAACCAAAAAAGACATGAGATGAATCTGACAAGACTTATTCTAGTGAGCAGATTATATCTCATCTTAGCATTTCCCCCTCCAGGCTAAGCAAGCACAAGGGCTCTAATCTTATCCTAATACTGAAAAGGAGAATAATAAATTGCAATAAATGGAGTGACAATAAGCTAGATTCATCTTCAGTTGGGTGATGTACAAATTTCCATCCCCAAATATCTTTATTGTTGTCTAGAGTCACTTTGCTTGAAGATTCCACTGTCTGGATATCCAGACACATTCCCACAAAGTAATCTTGTCTTGGTACCAGATCTGGTCTGGGACCAGTAATTAGCTTTGTTGGTCTAGAAACTCTTCGATCAGTCCTCAAGAATTGAACAGATCCAGGAAACCCAACCCCTGACAAACATACATTCAACAAATTCATTTATTCGTTTAAAAAAAAAAAAAAAGCTTCTTTGTATCTACTTGGTGATTGGCACACTGGTTTTGAATGCTGGGCTATAGCAGCAAAGAAGATAAAGTCTTCGTCCTCATAGATTTACATCAGTAGGAAGAGGTACATAATAAATAAGTAGACAAATAAATTTAAAAATGGAATTTTAAATAATTGTAAATGTCAAGAAAAAAATAATGCAGGATGGTGGATAAAAAAATGACGACCTTCTGGATGATGGACAACTGATGATGTTAATAAATTCATGTGTAATATGGATTTCCTTTCTTGTGGCCAGTGCTTGTGTTCTCACTCCTGGACTTTAGTTTTTACTTACAGAGGGCAGGGAAGCTAATTGGAATCCATGGTGATTTGGAAATCAAGGAAATCAAGGAAAGCCAGAAGGATGGTAGGCAAGCCAAGAGGATTGTAGCTTGCCCTGTTGTGTTGAAAACTCTAGTAGACCCAGTGGAATGGTAGGAAATGACATATGGAAGGAAGAACATTACATACCCGTGCAAGAAAAAAAATGTAAAACTAAGCTCAAATGACATGTTACAGACATGATCTGATGTAGCCTCTCCCTCCACTTCACCTCCTAATCCCAAGTCAAAAGTGATGAAGACAACAAATGTGCAGTTCTGGGTTCTTCTGACTTGAAACTCCCTCACTCTGTGTGTGCTGTTGAGCCCATCCCATCTTTGGTATGTCACTTGAAAAGAAAAGGAAGGCATTGGAGACCTCTTCACTCACGCCAACATGTACTTTTCATCTCGTTTATAGCCTGTGTTGTGCTTTTTGACTAAAGAAACTTCAGCTGAGTCTGATATATCAATTTCCATCTTGAAGCCTTCACCAGCCTCAAAGAGGTCTGGACTAGCTGAGAATAAAAAATAATGAGCTACAATTTTTTAAAAAATTTATATATATATATATCTTATTTTTTTATTAAATTGTTATTTATTTTCAGAAAAACAGTATTCATTATTTTTTCACCACACCCAGTGCTCCATGCAATCTGTGCCCTCTATAATATCCACCACCTGGTACCCCAACCTCCCACCCCCCCGCCACTTCAAACCCCTCAGATTGTTTTTCAGAGTCCATAGGCTCTCATGATTCACCTCCCCTTCCAATTTACCCCAACTCCCTTCTCCTCTCTAACACCCCTTGTCCTCCATGATATTTGTTATGCTCCACAAATAAGTGAAACCATATGATAATTGACTCTCTCTGCTTGACTTATTTCACTCAGCATAATCTCTTCCAGTCCCATTTATGTTGCTACAAAAGTTGGGTATTCATCCTTTCTGATGGAGGCATAATACTCCATAGTGTATATGGACCACATCTTCCTTATCCATTCGTCCGTTGAAGGGCATCTTGGTAATTTCTATAGTTTGGCGACTGTGGCCATTGCTGCTATAAACATTGGGGTACAGATGGCCCTTCTTTTCACGACATCTGTATCTTTGGGGTAAATACCCAGGAGTGCAATTGCAGGGTCATAGGGAAGCTCTATTTTAATTTCTTGAGGAATCTCCACACTTTTCTCCAAAGAGGCTGCACCAACTTGCATTCCCACCAACAGTGGAAGAGGGTTCCCCTTTCTCCACATCCTCTCCAACACATGTTGTTTCCTGTTTTGTTAATTTTGGCCATTCTAACTGGTGTAAGGTGGTATCTCAGTGTGGTTTTAATTTGAAGCTCCCTGAGGGCTAGTAATGATGAACATTTTTTCATGTGTCTGATAGCCATTTGTATGTCTTGATTGGAGAAGTGTCTGTTCATATCTTCTGCCCATTTTTGGATATGTTTGCCTGTTTCGTGTGTGTTGAGTTTGAGGAGTTCATTATAGATCCTGGATATCAACCTTTGTCTGTACTGTCATTTGCAAATATCTTCTCCCATTCCGTTGCCTCTTTGTTTTTTTGCTTGCAGAAGCTTTTGATTTTGATGAAGTCCTAAAAGTTTATTTTCGCTTTTGTTTCCTTTGCCTTTGGAGACATATCTTGAAAGAAGTTGCTGTGGATTACTGCCTATGTTCTCCTCTAGGAGTCTGATGGATTCCTGTCTCATGTTGAGGTCTTTTATCCATTTTGAGTTTATCTTTGTGTACAGTGTAAGAGAATGGTTGAGTTTCATTCTTTGACATATAGCTGTCCAGTTTTCCCAGCACCATTTATTGAAGAGACTGTCTTTTTTCCAATGTATATTTTTTCCTGTTTTGTCGAAGATTAATTGACCATAGAGTTGAGGGTCCATATCTGGGCTCTCTACTCTGTTCCACTGGTCTATGTGTCTCTTTTTATGCCAGTACCATGCTGTCTTGGTGATTACAGCTTTGTAATAAAGCTTGAAATCAGGTAACGTGATGCCCACAGTTTTATTTTTGTTTTTCAACATTTCCTTAGCAATTCGGGGTCTCTTCTGATTCCATACAAATTTTTGGATTATTTTCTCCAGCTCTTTGAAGAATACTGGTGGAATTTTGATCGGAGTGGCATTAAAAGTATAGATTGCTCTAGGTAGTATAGACATTTTAACAATGTTTATTCTTCCGATCCCAAGAGCATGGAATGGTCTTCCATCTTTTTGTGTCTTCTTCAATTTCTTTCATGAGTGTTCTGCAGTTCCTCAAGTACAGATCCTTTACCTCTTTTGTTAGGTTTTTCCCCAGGTATCTTATGGTTCTTGGTGCTATAGTAAATGGAATAGATTCTCTAATTTCCCTTTCTGTATTTTCATTGTTAGTGTATAAGAAAGCCACTGGTTTCTGCACATTGATTTTGTATCCTGCCACGTTGCTGAATTGCTGTATGAGTTCTAGAAGTTTGGGGGTGGAATCTTTTGGGTTTTCCATATAAAGAATCATGTCATCTGCAAATAGAGAGAGTTTGACTTCTTCATTGCCAATTTGGATACCTTTTATTTCTCTTTGTTGTCTGATTGCTGTTGCTAGGACTTCTAGTACTATGTTGAACAAGAGTGGTGAAAGTGGGCATCCTTGTCTTGTTCCTGATCTCAACGGGAAGGCTGCAAGCTTTTTCCCATTGAGGATGATATTTGCTGTGGGTCTTGCATAGATAGATTTGATGAGGTTCAGGAATGTTCCCTCTATCCCTATACTTTGAAGCGTTTTAATCAGGAATGGATGATGGATTTTTGTCAAATACTTTTTCTGCATCAATTGAGAGGACCATGTGGTTCTTCTCTCTTCTCATATTAATTTGTTGTATCACATTGATTGATTTGTGAATGTTGAACCATCCTTGTATCCCAGGGATGAATCCCACCTGATCATGGTGGATAATCTTTTTAATGTGCTGCTGGATCCTGTTGGCTAGGATCTTGTTGAGAATCTTAGCATCCATATTCATCAGAAGTTATTATCAACAGTTATATGCCAATAAGCTTAGCAACCTAGATGAAATGGATGCATTCTTGGAAAACTATAAACTACCAAAATTGAACCAGGAAGAAATCGACAACCTGAATAGACCAATATGTAGTAACGAGATTGAAGCAGTGATCAAAAACCTCCCAAAAAACAAGAGCCCAGGACCTGATGGATTCCCTGGGGAATTCTACCAAACTTTCAAAGAAGAAATAACACCTATTCTCCTGAAGCTGTTTCAAAAAATTCAAGCAGAAGGAAAACTTCCTGACTCTTTCTATGAAGCCAGCATTACCCTGATCCCCAAACCAGGCAAAGACCCTACCAAAAAGGAGAATTTCAGACCAATATCACTGATGAATATATATCTCTATATATCTTTTATTTATTTATTTTTATTTATTTTCAGCGTAACAGTATTCATTGTTTTTGCATCACACCCAGTGCTCCATGCAATACGTACCTCCCCAATACCCACCACCTGGTTCCCCAACCCCCCCCCCCCCCCCCCTTCAAAACCCTCAGGTTGTTTTTCAGGGTCCATAGTCTCTCATGGTTCACCTCCCTTTCCAATTTCCCTCAGCTCCCTTCTCCTCTCCATCTCCCCATATTCTCCATGTTATTTGTTATGCTCCACAAATAAGTTTAACCATATGATATTCAACACCCTCTGCTTGACTTATTTCACTCAGCATAAGCTACAATTTTTAAGCATTTTCTCTGTGCTGGCAGTATCCTACATGTTGTACATGGACTCGTCTCTTTTAATTCAACAAGACAATCAACGGTGTACTGGTTAAGATGGTTAGCTGCTATATCAAATATGTCTCCAAAGGAATAATGGTTTACACAAGAATTTAATTTTTTAATCATACATGTAGTCTAAGTGGTTCCAGGTTGGTAGAGGGCCTCTGCTCCACACAGTCACTCAGGTATCCAGGATGTTAGAAGCTCTACCACATCTAACCAGTGGGAAAGTAAAGAGGATGGAAGTTTGAATATAGGAAGTTTTTAATGGGTCAGGCCTGGAGGAGTTGCAGACTCTTTTTGCTCATATACTACTGGCTAGAAGTTAGTTCGATGGCCACTGCTCAATGTTCAGGAGACACTGTGAAATGTAGTCTCATCATATTCCCAGGAAGAAAAAGCAACAAGGAACTGTTACTATTATTTTGATTTTACATATGAAGAAACCAAGGTTCAGAAAATTTAAGTATCTTGTTCCAGACAGTAATTAAGTAAATAAGTAAGCAAGTAAGTAGGTAAGTAAGCTAGGGTCATGGTGTTCCAATTAGGTTATTCCAACTCTAGAGACATTCTTCTTCTTCTTCTTCTTTTTTTTTTTTTTTTAAAGATTTTATTTATTTATTTGACAGAGAGATAGATCAAAAGTAGTCAGAGAGGCAGGCAGAGAGAGAGGGGGAAGCAGGCTCCCTGCTGAGCAGAGAGCCCGATGTGGGGTTCGATCCCAGGATCCTGAGATCATAACCTGAGCCAAAGGCAGAGGCTTAACCCACTGAGCCACCCAGAGGCCCTTCTAGAGACATTCTTAACAAATGTGCTGTGTGATTCCTTGAAGGATAGGCAGACTGTGGTATATCTTCCAGATATACAACCTCTTTCCCCTGGGTAAGACTGAGCACATGATACCAAGTTTTGCCTCTCTGATCCCAATTTATCTACACTTTTTTTGGCTGACCAAACCCCATCTATAGCCATAGTCTTCCTTTGCATGAGTTAATATCTATTAATCCGGAATCAACTTAGCTTTTTCCTGTGCCCAGGAAAATTTTCCATATCATATTTCTGCATTGATTTTGCTGACAAACTCAGAATTCTCAGGTGTACTTCATTGTTTCTTCCACTCAGATGACTCTACCTTTTTTTTTTTTAAGATTAATTAATTTATTTGTCATAGAGAGAGAGAGGGAGAGTGAGCATAAGCAGGGAAACAGCAGGCAGAGGGAGAAGGAGAAGCAGTTTCCTCACTGAGCAAGGAGCCCAATGTGGGACTCTATCCCAGAACTCTCGGATCATGGCCTGAGCCAAAGGCAGCAGCTTAACCAAATGTGCTACCAGGCGTCCCCAGATGATTCTGCCTTTAGTCAATAAAGTCACTGCAGAGAATTAGGCTATTTCTAGGCATCATTTTCTCACCTATGCATTCAAGACAGTCATGCCAGCTTTCTCTTTTGTTGTCACTACCATAGGATGTCCTATTCACAGCTGTTACTCCTCTGAGGTCCCTGAATAACCTGGTTCTGCTTGACTATCTTTAGTCAGTTTTACTGACCTCATGAGCACCGTCTCATCATAGGGGTAAGCAAGGCAGTGACAATACAGAGGATCAAAATTTCACAAAGGTTTATGCCCACATTGCAACATCTTTCTCAATTTCTTCCCAGCTCTGAACACACACTCACTCACAAAACTTATCTCCCATAACATGTACAAGGAGTGTTTTCAAGATAGGAGGAATACGTTTGACTTAAAAAAAAAAATTTATTTTTTTGAGAGACAGAGAGCTCACAAGTAGGCAGAGAGGCAGGCAGAGAGAGAGAGGGAAGCAAGGCTCCCTGCGGAGCAAAGAGCCCAATGCGGGGCTCAATTCCAGGACCCTGAGATCATGACCTGAGCCAAAGGCAGAGGCTTAACCCACTGAGTGACCCAGATGCCCCTAAGCCTGACTTTTGACACTAACTCAGAGGTGCTTGTCATCAGGAAACCAGATGATCTAGCCTCTCCATCTCACGGAATGATGCTCAGAAATACAAATGTTTTGGCGCACCTGAGTGGCACAGTTGGTTAAGCTCAGGACTCTTTATTTCAGCTCATGTTGTGATCTCAGAGTCATGAGATCAAGCCCTATGTTGGGCTCTGTGCTCAGCAGGGAGTCTGCTTGAGATTCTCCCTCTCCTTCTGCCCCTTCCCATTTGTGCACTCACATGCGCGCGCGCTCTCTCTCTCGCTAAAATAAATAAATAAATCTTAACATAAAAAAACCCCACTACAAATGTTTTTAACCATGAATAGAGTATGTAATTATGTACAAGGTAAAATTAGAGTTCTGACTATCTATATTTTAATCAGAAAATCCTTTAAGAAGAAAGGGAATGCTGGTTGTACCTGCAATACACCGTTTTAGGGAAGGTAAAAGCACTATCCTGAAGAGAAAGTGTTTTCCCCTTTAAGTTGGAGACCCATTATAGTTTACCCCAATTCTGCTTAAGTATTCCCATTTTCAAAGCTCTGTAAATAGTAAATACATTTTGTAGGATGGGAAGTATAAAAGTGATGTTGTCACTCTTCTCTAAAATTGTGAATAGGTTCCTTACTATTCAGTAGGAGAAAAAATATGCAAAATATACAAATGTACCCTCTATCTATTATTCTGACCATGAACTTCATTGTTCATTGCCTATAAAGTTTTTTAACATGAATATTCAAATCTGTAGATTAAATATAATATAATCAATATGACTGACCAATTTGGGCTGATGAAATTCCATTTTCATAATGACTCTTTATCCCTTTTGGAAAAAAAGTCATGAGAAGTGGAATGGACAGTAGGTTTGTGTGACATGGGGATTAAAACATTTGAGAAAGTTAAGTAGGGGGAAAATACCTTGGTGAAAAGGTATTTCCTCCACCTCGCCAGGTGGAGAGACAAGAAGGTTCTGAGATGCTGAGTAGTCACTGGTGGCAATGAATGCTTTTGAGTGTGAGCCTCAAGGTGCCCTCCAGATGCTCTTCTGCATATGAGGAGATTATCAGAAGTTTATTGGAAAAGGAAGATAATTAGAACATTGGACTATGTGCTCCATAAGGTCAGTGACCATTATTGTCTTGTTCTCCACTGTGCCCCCTAGTTTCAAGCCCAATGCCAGGCATGTGGTAGCTGCTAATCAAATATTTGTTGAATGAGAGAATTTGTTGGATACAAATATTTGTTGAATATATCTGTTTTCCTCCTTGAAAGAAAGAAAGAAAGAATGAATGAATGAATGAATGAAAATGACAAAAGCCAAGCTAGTCCTTGGGACTTGCTTCCCCCTCTCTCTTTGAAAATGACAAAAGCCATGCTAGTCCCAGGGGGCCCTCACTGCTGCCCCCAGCCCCGCCAGCTGCTGCCCTCTGCAGTTTGGCCTTCTTTTCCTTGGCACGAGCATTCTGGAACCAGACCTGGATGACTCTCTTGGGCAGCCCAATCTCCTCTCCCAGCACCTCACACTCCTGCATGGTCCGGGTACGGTAGGCCTCGTAGCAGGCTTTCATGATCTTCAACTGCAGGCTGCTCATCTGGGTCCTGTAGCGCCGTTGCCCCAAGAAGTTATAATATTCCTGGGGAAGAGGCTGCCGGGTGGCTCAGTGGGTTAAAGCCTCTGCCTTCAGCTCAGATCATGATCCCGGGGTCCTGGAATTGAGCCCCTCATTGGGCTCTCTGCTCAGCAGGGAAGCCTGCTTACCCTTCTTTCTCTGCCTGTTTGTGATCTCTGTCTGTCAAATAAATAAATAAAATTAAAATATTAAAAAAATATTCCTGGGGAGAGAAACTTTTCCTATGTCCTTGGGAAGGCCAATTTAGGGTAACGACAGCCCTAAGGTTGAGAATGCAGCAGAGGATTCCCACAAACAGTGCACAAAGATTCCCTTTCCTCGCATCCTTTCCAATACTTGCTATTGCTATGAGGTGATTGTTATTGCTATGAGGTTATTGCTATTGTTAACTAAACTTATATTGGTAATCACTTTGCTATATATATATATATATATATATATATAAAGTTACTATGTTGTATGTCTTAGAACAATACATACAACAATGTTGTTTGTCTATTATATCACAATAAAAGTGGAAAAGATAAGCCATGGCAATACAATTTCTTTTTTTAAAGCCAAAACAAAAAAAGAATGCAGCAGAGGTGGTCAAGAAGAGGTCTGATGGTCAAGGCTACCATATGGTAAACTGAAGTCACAGCATGACAGAATGGCAAGACAGCAGTGAGAAGCAAATGAGTGAGCCCCATCCCTTGCAGGACCTTCGAGGGGGAAGGCGGGAACCAGAGAATTTAGGGACTGATGATTCTACTGGGGATATGATATCAAATTACTGTGGATCATCACTTCTACCCATAGCAGTAACCATATGTCTCTCATCTTATCTTCTCCCTGGTTTCTGCTTTGCTCCCTTGATGCTAATGTGAAAAATGAAGGTAAGTTTATATAT
>NC_081572.1:29259073-29423754 GCF_022355385.1 Mustela nigripes | reverse complement strand
ATATATATATATATATATATATATATATATATATATATATACTGAAACTTAAGCCCAATTCTGCTTTGTGGAATAAGAACCTTACATAAATCTAGTTTCTTTCCTACACATCAGTCCTTCAAACAGAGAATGTATGACAGGAAAAAACTCCACTTTCCTTTTGTGTCAGAAAGATCCAGAGATTATTTCTCCCTATTTGTATTGTGGTTGTGGGAGAATTTTGTTCAAGTTATACCTTATAGTCCCTCTTCACCTTCTTGAGCCTCAGAGGAGAATTTAATTAAGACACCTCAAACTGATTAATGAACAGAGGCGGGAACTCATTCTCCCCAGTTCACTTCTCTGACAATCCCAAAGTCATTTCAGGTTGGAGGCAGACTAATCTGCCTTTTTTGTTGTTGTTGTTGTTATAAGGTTAAAATGTGCTCACTGTCCAATACGTAGGGTCCATGCAGATATAATTTTTTTTCTTGGTCATTCAATAAACATTGTCGAATTTATAAAATTAAAACTACATGGAAACAGGTAACTTTCTGAATGCTTAAATATGGTTCTGGTCCCACCAATAGTTTCCTCCGGGTAAGACTGCCCTTATTTCCAGGGGCGCCTGGGTGGCTCAGTGGGTTAAGCCGCTGCCTTTGGCTCAGGTCATGATCTCAGGGTCTTGGGATCGAGTCCCGCGTCGGGCTCTCTGCTCAGCAGGGAGCCTGCTTCCCTCTCTCTCTCTCTGCCTGCCTCTCTGTCTACTTGTGATTTCTCTCTGTCAAATTAATAAGTAAAAGCTTTAAAAAAAAAAAAAAAAGACTGCCCTTATTTCCACCCTTTGTTCTACTTCTGGTGTAGGAAACCAAAGATCTGGAAGAAATCTGTCCCCCACCCCCCGACCCCCAACTTCCATCACGTCAGCTCACTTAGAAGTGCACTTGTTGGTAATTGATGGATGAGTCTATGTCTGCGGGAGAGTCTCCTTCCCCACCCTTCAGGTCAGGAAACTGTAGAACGGCTGGCTTGCTTCTTGTTGGCTCGGAGCGGAGGGGAAGTGGGTGTACATGTGGTAACTTTTGTTAGATAACTGGAGACTGGAAACACACACACACATTACAGATTAAAACTTAGAAATATTAAATAAGGTTTGTTTTCCTGCTTCCCACCATGATCCTATCTCTATTGACTTAGGATTGAGTGCTTCAGAGAACACTGTCAGAAGGGAGACTTAGAATAGAGGCAAATTCTTTCTTTGCTTGTTTAAAAAAAAAAAAAAAAGTTCCAAACAAAGTTCCTTTCTCTAGAAAAAGGTCACAGCCTGGGTGAAGAGGAGCTTCCATTGGATAAAGGAGCCTAGCTGACAGTCGTCCCTAGAGATGGGTCTGTCCCTTTCCTTCTGCCCCTGAATCAGTCTGGAACCGTCCCATGATGGCAGAACAGAGCCCAGAGAAATAGGGGCACATCCAGGAAGAGGAGATCTGTATTTTCTTCCCTAGATAAAGCCTGCGCGGGGAGCATTGCTTCAGAGAAGTCTTGTATCCCCACTTTGGAAAGTAGTTTACAAATGGGGACGGGGCAGGTGTCAGTGGAGAGGGCGCCCTTCCCACCCCCCACACCCAAAAGGCTCAGGACACCTGAGAGGCACACAGCATAGTAGCCCAAAGTTCCACATGCCCCTTAGGGGGACACAGTGGGGCTGACAGAGGAGCTGGGCCATCAGAGTGAGGATGATGACCTCTGTGGGTCTGTTCTCTGGAGACAAGGCACAATGGAGCATACACGCTGGTAGATACAGAAGGAACCCAAGGTAGTGACCAGTGTATACATGGTGCATTACACCCCAACAAATTCCATCAGACATGGGAGGCAAGCTGTAGACCAGACACCGCACCCCGCCAAAGTTCCCCTCAAAGTTAGATGCCACTTTGGGGGCGGGATGAGCAGAACAGGGATGAAATCTTAGCCTGAAGTACCTGGAAAGAAAATCACTTAACTAATTGACTGATTTATCTGATTTAATAGCCTACGTGTTCTACATCAGACAGAATGAAGGCTCTGGCTAAGTATTAAACAAGTCACAGAAAAATTTTAGTGTTATATTCTTTGTGTTCATTGAGTTTTATGGTCTGATGATTAATACTCACTATTTAAATAAGGGCTTTGGGGAGGCAAAAGGCCTGCTCAGGAACCGATTTCTCTTAATTTCCTTTACAGGTTTTTTAACAGAGGCATGATTTGCACTTTCCCAATTTGCTTGACCCCCTTAATGACTTTTTTCTTTTTTCTTGTTTACAGTATCTGTCATGTTGAGCATCAGCATTTGAATGATGGAACAGAAAATGACCTGATTCTGCTCCAAGGGCTGCTCCTGCAAACCCATCTGAAGGGTGAATTCTTTCCTAGTCTCTTAGATACAATCCAGGATGGGACCTATGACATTTCAGGCTTCCCTGAGATAACTAAAAAGTCTTTGGTTACTTTAGTCCTTAGAACAAGCAAATATTCAAACACTAATTTGATGTAATTAAATCAATTTGAGAAAAATCAAGCTAGATCCTTATTTTATAGTTCCCAGAAGATGAATTTTATATAGATAAAATATTTTTTCAAAAAATTTAAACACCAGAATAAAGCACTGGCAGAGAGTAAACTAATTAGGGACAGACGAGTACTGCTAGCATAAAAGCAACGGGAGAGGTTGTTGAAAAGGTTGTTGATATATCCAATGGAAGCTGGTTATATCCAGCTACCAAAAAATGTAAGTCACTTGTCACCAACACCAAAAACAAAATGTAACGGTGTCCGACAAACTGGAAAACCCAATTGCAAACCAACAGAATGAAAGATGAATAGCCCTAAATTAGAAAAGGAAAAAAAAAAAGATTCTAATTATATGAACACTAACACTGGTATAAAAGTGTGCAAAGGACCCACATAAATTGGCATGATTGAAATGAATGATGCTTAAGGCTGATGACGGTGGGGAGAAATCTTGGCCCGTGTCCCCTCTTATGGGAGTCACCCAGTAACAAATGTCGTGTGTGTGTGGGGGGGGCATTTCACAAGAAGTATCCCATGAGCCATTTCTAAGAATCTAAAGAGATACAGGATTCCAAATTTATGGTTAAACCTGGTTACTGTTCATACATGACTTATGATGCTGACTCACTAGAAAGAGTACATACTGGCAGGGATAAGGGCTCTTCAATGAATGATGATTTATGTCTAATCTATGATGGGTAGTATGTAGCCATGTTAAAAAATCCTCTTTTAAAATAGCATTCCATGGCAGGAGCAATAACAATGGTAAAATGGTATATTATGCCATTACAGTATTATGGTATAATGGTATAATGGTACCTTGGTATATTGGTATATTACACCAATGGTATAAGATTAGTGAAAAAGAACAGGATACAAATGTCTGCACAATGTGTGATACCAATTTTACTACACACCTGTGTGTTTATAGATTTGTGGGTATCTTCATAGAAAGATTCTAGAAGAAAACACACAGAACGTACACAGTGTCCGTGTATATTTTAAGCGAGGAAAAGGAAATCTACCTATCAAGAATTAATCTTTTTCCTCCTTATCTTTCTAACTTTATGATTTTATAATCTGATGAAAACATTATAAATTGGCACATTAAGCAAAAACCTTAATCTTATTTTTTGGCATTTATGAGTTTTTCCTTTGAGTCCTATCAAAGAAAGGAATGCAGGACTTTCAGATGGCAACTTGCCAACATCACAGATCAGGATTTTAATGAATTCTCTCCTTCTGAGGCATAATTTAAGCCCAATTTAAAGTAAACAAAACAAACACACTACACCATAAAGGGGAATGAGCACTTCTTTGTTGTGCAGGCTTTGAATTTGGATCTCTTTATAAAATGAAAAATAGAGCAAAAAATTAGCTTAATAAGCTAGACTTAATAAGCTCAGGCTTTTTTCATTAAAGGTTTAATAACATAGAATGTCATTAGAAAATGTAGGTTTGTCAGTGATTCAGTTTTCTTCTGCCTGAATGTTGACCAGTAAATACTCCAGATGCAGGGGTCAGCATGTTTGGGAGATAATCTGTGGTTCATCAGTGACCTCAACCCTTTTCTTTGGGTTTCTTTCTTACCCACTGAACACATGTACACCTCCCCCACCCACATACACCCTAAAATTTTTTAAAAAAATTTTTGGTGACCTTATTCACCAGTCTAAACATCACATTCAGCCTGCCTCTTAATGGTGCTCTGAATCCCACAGAATGAAAATCCTATGACTGACACCAAGATGAGAATCCTCTTGGAAGAGGGGAATGAACAAGTGGCGGGATGGACGGCGATGTTCTCAGCAAGCTGAAACTGTCTTTCAGCCCATGACATGACCTGCAGGACAACACGGATATAACGTGCTTCGTCAGTCTTAGTCCAGTTGAGCTGCTAGAGCAAAAATGCCATAAGCTGGGTGGCTTATAAACAACAAGCATTTATTTCTCACAGTTCTGGAGGTTGGGAAGTCTAAGGTCATGGCAATGGCCGATCCAGGGTCTGGTGAGGACTTAACTGTCTTCACAGGGTGGAAGGGATGAGGGGGTTCTCTGGGGTGTGCTTTATAAGCATATGAGTCCCATTCATGGGGGCCCCGCTCATGACATAAGCACCTCCCAAAGGCCCATCTCCTAATTACCATCACTCGGGGTGGGGGGGGTAGGATGTTGGCATAGGACTTGGGGGTGAGGGACACAAACGTTTGGTCTGTAGCACTGTCTGAAGCATCAGCAGCAGATGGGAAAGAGCATAGACCCGTTGGTCATGGATCCCAGGCTGCTCACTTTTTTACTAAGAACGATGGGCCACTATTTAAAACAACAGGGCCCGATGAGTAAGCTGTGTGCTTGTTGTATTTGTCTCTCTCAGCTTTTACCTCACCCTGTGAGATAAGTGTTTTTTGTTCCAAATGGGCAGATGAGCAAAGCGAGGCCCAAGAAGCTCACCTGCCTGCTCACCTCGCTTATTTGGGTCTTTCACTCCCCAGCTCAGGCCCTTCTCCCACCGCTGCTCCTCTCTCAGCTAAGAGGACAGCCCTGGGTGTGCCTCGGTTGCGTCTGGGCATGAGGTGGTAGCTGTGCCATCCCCCAAGTGCCTTCCAGCACAGCCCTTGACAGAGAAGACTGGAACCTCTCCCGCCCTCTTCTCTACCCAGACAAACTGTTAGAAAAAACTTGGTTTTCTAGGACTTTTGTTCTTTGGTGTATCATTGGATCTCCTCACAGAGTCATTGTCTGTTGAGAGTTGAAAATAATTAGGATTATTTTCCTTCAAAGCCTTCAGCCTTCTCTTCCTTCCTGATAGCTCTTCATCTCTCCCCTTTAAAAGATTTATTTACTTATTTGAGAAACAGAGAGAGGGCCTGCATGAGAAGGGGGAGGGGAAGAGGGAGAGGGAGAGAGAGAATCCCAAGCAGACTCCCAGCTGAGCGTGGAGCCCAGCTGAGGGCTTGCTCCCACAAACCTGAGATTATGACCTGAGCTGAAATCAAGGGTTGGACTTTTAACTGACTGAGCCACCCAGGTGCCTCCTCCCATTTTATAATATGACTTAAAATCACTAACTTCTAATAACTAAAACTCATTTACACAGATATATCACCTCTCTCAGGCCTATTTTGCTTTTAAGGCTCATGTAATTAATTGTGGAGGAACAAGCTTTCCTTACTGATCAATATATAGTCACTAATCAATATATAGTCTACTCTAGTAAGTCTAGAATGGCTTTGTACTTTTAAATAGATTTATAGTATACTATTTAATGTAAGCACAAAAATGTAATTAACCACTCCTTTACATGGGGAACACTGAGATAGTTTCCAATTTTACACCGCTAGAAATAATGCTTCAGTATATTTCTTTTTATCCAAGTGCCAATATTTCCATAGAGGAGATTCCTAGAAGTGAAATGATATGCGTATTTTAAAGTTTGGTAAATACTGCCAAATTGTCTTCCATAAAATTTGCATCAATTTGTCTTCCCACCAAGAGTACATAAGAGCTCCTATCTCCTCACATCCTTGACAAGGATGTAAATAAATATTTGTTAATTTAAAAATTTAAAAAACTATCATTATTATTTGGTTATTAGATAGATTTTTTTTAATGTTGTGAGGCTGTCCATCTTCAAATAGGTTTTTAAATTATTGTTTTTATGTAAATTGTCTATTCACTTTGCCCACTTTTCTATTAGATAATTTATCTTTTTATTGACAATGTTAGAATTTGCTTTCCATCTCTCTCTGTGTCTCTATGTGCACATATACATGCAGGCTGAAGAAATATATATATATATATAACAGATATATCTATCTCTCTGAATCTCTCCATAAGAGATGTGTCTATGCACATAAATGTCTGAGATTTATATCTTTCCCAGTTTATTGCTTACCTGTTTATCCCTTAACACTTCTTATGGTATCTTTTGCTCTATAAATGTTTTATTAAAGGTAGACTACCTTTAATTTGTTTTTACTTTGTGTGTTAACCTAGAGAGGATTTCTTTAATCTTCTTCAATATTATGACTGTTTGAATCTTTAGATATTTAATTCATCTGGCATTAATTTTATACGAGTTCAAATGCCTCCTTTATATATAATACATAATAAATATATAGTATAACCAACAATTTTGTTTTTTTTTCCTTTATATGAATCCATTTGTCTCTTCTTATCTCAACATCATACAGTTTTATTACTAAAGCTTTATAGTATAAAGACAAATTTTCCCTAATTAAAAAAAAAGTTTCTTGGCTATTTTCTTGCATTTACTCTTCTGGATAAAGTTTAAGATTTGTCCAGTGAAACTTCACTCTTCACAAATACTAAAGCATGATTCTACTTCTGGCCATCATACCCTAACTTGTTTTAAACAAATCCTTTCATTAAGAAGGACGAGAAAGGCTGGACAAAACATTTTTTAAAAATCTCTTTGAAAGTTTTGGAAAATCACCAAAATTACAAGATATATAAATGTAGATGTAGATATAAGTAGACACATTTTGGAAAATTATATCTATATCTATATCTATATCATCTATATATGTGTGTGTGTGTGTGTGTGTGTGTGTGTGTGTTACCTTTTTGAAGGTACTGGAGAGATCCCAAAGCAATAAGTACTTGAGAGGGCAAAAACTCAGAGAAAGGGGAATCCATAGAGTCGAGCCCAACTGGTGTCAACTGGTGGCTAAGAGATTGATTTCTTTGTTTTGATTCATATGAAGGATGTGCCACCAAAAATTGAGCACAGGTTCCATCAAGGAGGACTGGCCTTGGTTAGATAGAGAGCTAAGGTTTCCAGTCAAAATCCTTGAAGAGCTATATTTTAGGAGTAAATGTAGCCTGAGATAGACTAACCCTAGCTCTCATCGATTAAAGCCCAGTTATAAGGGATTCAGGTGATTAAGGTGAACTACTTCTATTATAACTATTTTCACAAGTAAAATCAAATATTTTCTGAGGAAGATAATATCTTTTAAAGTCCTGAATTATCTTTATAATATTTCACACAGAATATTTAGAATTCAATTAAAAAATGAGATAAAGAGTGAAAAATTAATAAAAAAGAATCAAACAAAAAATAAGAAATAGAGACCCACAGATGATCTAGATATTGGAGTTATCGTATGAACTTTAAATTAGCTATGATTAATATGTTCAAGAAATGGGATGATAAAATAGAGAATTTCAGCTGGAAACTAGAGACTATGAAAAAGGACCAAATATAAACTGTAGAAATGTACAATACAGTAAATGAAATTAAGAGCTAAAGAGCTTAACATCAGATTAGCCACAGCTAAAGAACGAATTAGTGAACAGGAAGATAAGTGAGAAGAAAATATCCAGAATAATACAAGGAGAGAATGGCATTAAAAATGGAAGCACATAGGGACATGGTGTAAAGGTCTAACATATATATAGCTGGAGTCTTAGAAAGAAAGGAAAGAGAATATGGGCAGAAGCATATTTGAAGAGATATTGACTGAGATTTTCCAATAATGACCAAAAACTCAGATCACATTTTTAAGAAGTACTATAAACTCTAATTATAATATGTAGCACACAAACAATCCCTCCTCACATCTATAGATAACTTAGTAACACTGAAAAAAAAAACCCCAAAGACAAGAGAAATATTAAAAACCAGTCAAAGAAAGAAAGAAAATAACTACCTTCTGAAAAAGCACAACAAAGATTTAGGGCTGACTTCCTAATAGAAAAAATGGAAGACAAAAGATAATGGAATGACATCACCTAAATTTGAAACATATATTATAGCAACCTTTTCTTGAATACCACTAATAAATTCACCAAATAACCAGCTCCATTTGGGGATACATGTGACTGACAGAAACTTCTTTTCTTAGCTTGTGTTAAAATATATCTGCCTATAATTTTCACTGTTTAAGTTTTATCCAGAGAATTTCAGAGAATTTGGAATTTCAGAAAATTTGGAGCTAATTCTTCCTCTATTTTGTTGGGAAGGATAATTCTCAACACCTTCTGGAACTTAAGAAACATTTTCAGACTTACTGAAGGTCTCCTACCATCTATCCTTTCTGTAACCACTGAGCATCTATTTTGTGTAGGTCAGCTCTCCTAACTGATATGAATACGGTGATAACCAGGACATATTCACTATTGGAGTTCATAATTTGGAGGGTTGGAAAGATTGTAGATAGTAATTGTAATGCTGTGTGATAAATTCAATCATAGGAGTGAGTACAAGATGCCACAAGGGTATACAGCAGGGGTATTTAACTCAACATAAAGAAAGAGGACATCACTCTCAAGGAACTGATACCTGAGATGAGACAGGAGCTATATATTTTTCTTTTTGAATGGAAATGCAAACTATGTATTCTAGATGTAGAGAACCATACATGCAAAAGCATAAGAAAGTGAAAGAACATGCCATCTGGTCTGTCTTATTCTCAACTACAGCAGATGAGCTCCTTCCTGAAGTCAGCAAATACAATTTCCAGCAGCTCCAGAATTGCATTGTTCCAGTTTAGCAAACTCAGTGGAAAGAAGTTTCTTCCTGGGGTCCATTTATCACTTTCCAGGCATGAATGCTTCTTGATCTTGCTTGGCTCTTATGCCCACTGCCCAGACTATTTAGCTTTGGTAGAGAAATGAAGTACCAGGATCACACAACCTTGAGCCACGATTAGGAAAGAATCAATCATTTCCCGCTCCAGTGGAATTACATGGAGTAGGGGATGGGTAGGATCCCAAGGGATAAGATGCTGGTCATAAATAAGTGATGCTTATTACATTCTCTCAGCCTAAACAGCAAGGGTTATCTACGACCCTATTCTCCAGAGTTTTTTTGTGTGTTGCTATGGAAAGAGCATGGAATTTGGAGTCTGGACTCTTGGCCATGATTATCACCTTTATCATGCTGAACAAGTCACTCTTTTAAACTTCAACTTCTGTGTTTATAAAAATATGTGCAATGTCAGACTGGCTATAGTCCCCCAAAATTTAAATTTAAATTTAAATGAGATCATTCACGTATAAGCACCAACCACAAATCCCAGTACACAATACCTATTTATTTCCTTTGTTTTTCTTGGGCTTTCCGGCATCTAAGAGATCAGGGCCAGGAGTGAGAATTGTCCATAGATAGAACAGATATTCCCAAGAGTTGAAGAAACACAACAGCAGACTGTGGAAAGGGCTGCATTGGGGGAGAGAAGAGCGGAGATCTGGGTCATGGTGGAGCAGAGCATTTGTGTCTGGAGTAGCAGTACCTTAGCTTTTGAGTTGGCTCCATCATCATTTGTGTATGTGTGTGTGTGTGTGTCCAACCATATCTATATGTCTTACTCATATTAGACAAGTTAAAGATAAATGATTGCCATTGGCTCAACATGACACTGAAGAATGAGGACCAAGAGAAAAAGAGACACATCTTGCTTGAACAAGGTACATGCAATACTCCCTTCACATGGAGTGTTTACCATGTATATTAATCATCCTGCAGCACAACAAAAACTCGGAACATTAGGACACATGCTTCAGATTAGGTTTGCTGCAAATCTCGTCTGGTGACAGCAGTCAGCAGCGTCTATGCAGACCCAGCCTTTCTGGGTTGCTGCTCTTGCAACATGGCTATCTGCCTAAAAGTTTAAAAGAGAAAGAAAAACTGCTGACAGAGCAAATACAGCAAGAGCAGGTCTCCTAGGGAGGCTTCTCTTGGTCCTCCCGGTCTTGGCTGTGAATTTTTCCTTCACTATGACCTTAGCAGTTACAACCCCATTGGTCTTCTTCTTGCCTGGAATATGTTCAAATTTCCTGGGCATGCTGAGAACAGAATTGGAAGTTGATGGTAATGAGAAATGCTATAATTATAAGGCATCTTAATATTGAAAAAGAAAATGGATCTTTACATTTATTTGCATTAATCACACAAGAGGCTGGCATCCCGGAATGTAGCTCTCCTCCCCTCTCCCCTCCTCTTCCTCTCCCGCCCTTCTTTCCTTGCCCCTCTCCCCTCCTTTTCTTTCCTTCTCTTTCTTAATTTTGATCTTTATTGTTTGAATGGAACACAGTAGTAATACACAATCATAATTTTAAAATGAACAGCCCCGTCATGATGTAGAAATAATAATAATAATAATAATAATAATAATAATAATAATAATAAAGTGTAGTTGCCTTTAAAAATTGCTTTTGTAATTACTGCTTTAAACACCAGTGTGACGGTGGGGGGAAGCTTATTTCTGCAGCCACGGCTTACACGCTGCCATGGTAACATCTGGGCTGTGAGTGAACAGTGAAGCTTGTCATAAAAATCAACTTTGGCATAGGGAAATGACAGTGAATGGAACAGTTTTAACTATGGGGGTACTTCCGTTAGACAAAGTATATGTACAACTGTCTCCAGAGAGGAAAGAAAAAATACCAGAGAGTCTCCTCCCTGGGACCATCCTTAATGAGACGGAGAGCAGCGGACTCTCCATCAACTTAGAGACACAGAGTGTGGCCTCTCTTTACTTAGCCCTTTCCACTATCTTTTAACAATGGTTTTGTTTTTGTTTTTAACATACGCATTATGTTTGTTAATTGCTAAAAGGGTATGCTGAAACTGCTCCTAGAAAATGGACTTTCGCCAGCACGTTAATTTTTAGCTGTACATTCAATCAAATTTGAAATCAAACTATATTTCTCCTTCAGGGTAGATTCCTCTGAAAATCATCTCCAGACTTTGGCAGGAGTAACTTGACTGCAAGACAGAGAGAAGAATGAAGCTGGGAGCGGGGTTGGAGGGAGGGAAGATCAGTAAATTAAGTACCTGTCAACTTCAGTTTGAGTTCTAGTTCTGTCCCTTATTAATTTGTGATCTTGGGGCACTAAGAAGATATATAAGTTCTGTGTTTCATTTTTCTTCTCTACTACAGAGAAGACAATAACGGTAAAAGGATAAGGAAGTGCTCTGTGAGTTACAAAGTGCTGTATAAATGGCAGTTATTACAGGAATTAAGTCCCCTTGAGTTTTAACTTACTCTTCACAGAGAAAGGCTCTTATTTAGGAAGACCTCCTAAGATAGTCTGACTAGCCATGACTGAGGAAAGAAAAATGTCCCTTCCACGGTAAAGCATGCTTTGGTCACATTGTTAATACATCAATTCACATTCATTCATTTATGAATTCAGACATTCACTCATTCATTCTTATAGATGTCTGACATTTATTCAGATTCTAGTAAATAAAAGGCACTGTGCTAGGCAGAGGAGATATGATGAACAAGAGTAACTTAAGCTCTGGCTTTTTGGATCTTTCCTTCCACTGAGAGATAAAGGCAAAAAAATAGTATACAAATAAAAAACTAAATTACAAACTATCATAAGTGCTACAAAGAAACAAAGAAGGAAATTAGAGAGATTTTATAATAGGAGGAGTGTGGGGCTAAATAGATATGATCAAAGGGCTATCACAGGAATTAATGTTATAAAGGACAGAGGTAGGGGAAGTATTCAGGAGAAACAGCACGTGCAAAGGCCCAGGGGTAGTGAAGAATTTGGCTTACTGAGAGAGCGAGAACTGAAATTAGGCCAGTAGGTCTGGGTTATGTACGCCAAGGGGAGACAGAGTCAAAATGAATGTGGAGACACAGCTAAAAGCTAAGTTATGCTGGGCCTTGGTAATTTTATTCTGTATGAGATGGAAAACCATTGAAAATGTTTTAAACAATGGAGGACACAAGTAGCTTCTTGGGCTACTCTACTGTGAGTCTTTTTGAGTTAGAATTCTAGTTATTTTGCCACATACCTTAGCATACTTGAACATACAAGTAAAAAACAAATTCTGGTTATCACCCGTTAAGGGAAATCTGAAGATTAGTCTGAGTTCATTTTCCTATTGCTTTAGACATTTAGGTTGAAAGCAGGAGTTGGTTTTATTAGTGGAAGGTAACTCCATCTTCCATTTGTAGTATGATGGCAAACTTACGATTTTGATGGTCTTTAGAACTGAGGAACAGGAAAGAACAGACTGAGGCTTTTCATCAGGAAGGCATGCATATAATGAACTGAAATTCTTTGAACTTAACTGCATCTAGGGAAAAAACACATCGCTGGAGGACTTTGTTAGCGTCCTATACATTTTTTTTTCCCCTAAGACATTCAAGAATTCACAGAGTACAATTTTCAGCAAGAATATGAATAAAAGTTTCTGTTCTGTTGTGCTTTCTCTTTTAAAATTTTTCTTCTGGGCAGAATCCTGTCACCGAGCAAGAAATGCTAATTGGACATTTGATTCATCTGGACAGCTGTGAATGGAATTTTTGCTAACCAGCAGCAGATGTAGACCTAAAACAGCATGGCAAATGGCCATTGGCATAGATGTGATGTTAGCTGCATGTGCCCATGCTCCAATCCACAAGCATCTCAAAGTCTTTTTTTTTTCCTTGAAAGACGTTTATTAAATATTTCTGTAAATTAATCTTTAGTGATTGTAAAGGGCCAGCCCAATTCATTGGCATGGGAAGAGAGAATCTGTCACAGTCTTTTTTGGTACTCCAAAGAGTGAATCGGTGGAGTTAGATGGGAAATACTTGCTTTCCAGTTGAAAACGCAGAACAGATGCTGGCATTATTAACAGAACATTGCCTACTTGCAGTTCATGTCCTGGATGGAGCTGTCTGCCACTTGGTCTCCAAGTAATACCCTTAAGTTTATTTAGGAATAAAAGTCTTTGGAAATGAACCACTGAAAACAGAAATTCAGTACATTCAGAAGATGATACTGATCTTTCTTTTTCTTTTTCTTTGGATACTGGTCTTTCTTGTTTGCTTTTAAGTCTGATGAACTGGTGAATTGATATTATATCAGACGTTGGTTTATTTAAAGTAGTCACAATTAACCAGGAGTGAATCCTGAAAATCACTCATGGAATTTATGATAAAGGAACAAAACACATGGGTTCTAGCTCCAGAGCTTTTGATTTCAAAATCCTCCTTGATGATTTTGATGTGCACTCATCACTGAGACTCTGATCAAAATAAGACTTTAAAAAAATTGCTTAAAATCTCTATCATTAGTTCAATGTAGTGTCGATGGACAGTCATACCACACTCATGTATCATATAGTTCCCATAACTAAAGAATGAGTCAAGAGGAAATCGGAGGGTTTGGCATTCCCAAATCCAGCTGGCCTGTCATCCTCCCTACACTGTCCTAGCTTGAATTTCTAAAAGAAATCAGTCAACTTTTCCAATGTAGGTTCCCTGGGCTTGGTTCCCACTGTGTGAAACTGTGCCCCACTCTCCCTCTCATTCTGTGTAAAATAGAAGATTTTTCATTGGTCACTTTCATTTTGGTGGGAAACGACATTTTCCTATGGCCACTTACATCTTCGGGAGTTTTCCCTCTGTGAAGAACTCCTGATCCTCTCCTAACCTACATGGAAGCACATTGGAAACCGTACAAAACAGGGGAGTTTTGTTTTGTCTCAAATCTTGCTCTTCTCTCCTACCTGCCAAGAGATTCTGGTTTAACTGGTTGGGCCTGAGGTGTTTAACAGTTTTAACATATTAATAGCTTTCCAGATGATTTTAATATGGCCAGATTTAAGAGCCACTGGTCCATAGCATCCTAGTTCAGTATCCACAGGTCTGAGGATCTGCCTCATTATTATGATTAAGAATCACCAATAAGAAAAAAAAAAAAAAAAAAGAATCACCAATAAAGAAAATCATTGGCTGGATTTATAAACATGCTGGGATGCATGCACATTCTTCATTATAGCCTTATTGTGGCTTGGCTATTTATACATCAACATGCAGATCCAACTGAGTTGTCCAACATTTATAGAATGGGACATGTTGTAGGGAGTGGCACATGGTAGGCAAGGATTGGTCATGATGGGCCTTATCTGCCATCATTAAGGGTATGCATTTTGATCTATAGGCAATGGAGAACGATTGAAGGGGAGAAAGATGTAGACTCGTCATGTATCATCTTAAAAAAATGCAAGTCATCGTGACTGATCATCTGTCCATAAACACCAATCGCATCTCTCCTGAGCCAAACCATACTGAAGGGATTCAGGCAAGAGATAATCTATTTAAGAAAATGCAAACCATCCATTTATCCATTTATTCACTGAATAAACACTTATTGAACACCTACTATGTACTAAGCACTAGGGATACAGAAGGATTTCTCAACGATGGCACTATTGACCTTTTGGACAGACAGGATATTGGGGGCAGGGAGGGGGCAGCTGTCCTGTGCACTGCAGGATGTTTGACAGCATCCTTGTCCTCTATACACCAGATGCCAATAGCACCTTCTACCCTCTACCATGCTTAGCCCAAGCTGTTACAACTGAAATAAGCACTGGCCTACAGAGATGAATAAAGCATAAATCCTGTCCCTAAGGAGTTTATAATCTAATCTGGCAAAGAAAAATATGGGCATAAAAAAGCATAATTAAGGGTAAAAGTATCATGCAAACTGTTAAGAGAGCTAATATAGAAGGAAACAGTATCTCCATTTATGTTAAGCAAGAAAGCCTTCATGGAGCAGAAGAGGCTTTTGAACAGGCCTTTAAAGATGTTCTGGATGCATGAAGGTGAACTGGAAAAGCCGACACTCAGAAGAACCCCTCAGCTCCACAGTCCCATATAAGGCACTCTTTTTGTGTAAGTCACCATATGAGTATAAGCTGCTTTGGATCCCACTAATTGGACCAGGGTGGGCACCTAATCAATGTACAGGTTGACTAGTGAACCATAAGGTGGCTTGCCAGAAATGCTCTGATTGTGGGCTTTCCATAAGATTTTAACTTTTCTCATCCATTTTTCACCCAGCTTGATTTTAAGGTGGTATGCATAAGTATGAGTATTTAATCTTCAGGTCTCATTTTGATTGGTTGATACTTGGATTGCACAGGTCATTACATATCATGAATATACTCCTGAACTCTCCACCCAAGGACATCATTCAGATTGTATTCTATGGGAATGGTGCCCTTAGAGTTGTGAAAGTCCCCCTGCTTCTACCCCGTCTCTCTCAGCAGTGTGTGAGGTGGATTAGAGGAGTGAAAGCCCGACATTTCTCCACCAGACAAGTCTCTTGTCTCTTGTTCTCTTGACCTCCAACCTGCCTAACCCTGTGATGGGTGCTTGTACCCTCTGTCTCTGTTTGCATCAGTAGAGTGAGTTAGTTCAGAGAGGGTAGTGGGAGAGCCCACAGCATTTCCATGAATAAAATGGACATTTCAATCTCTGCTTCTCCTTGTGTATATTCTTTAAAACCTAGAAGACCAGGGGCAAGTAATTAGATGCTTTGCACTGTGCTCATGTTCAGATTGGCTCTCCATAGAGCCATGTAGCAGCTTTAGAGTCGGCAACGTGGGACAAGGGATAGGTCACATAGGAGGAGCTCCAGATTCCTGACTGTCACTCTGTTCCCTTGACCTGGAATAGTTCAGCTATCTAACTATCTATCCATCATCTATCTGTCTCCTGAGTAAGGTGTAATTTGGAATAAATAAAATAATAATTTCTACTGTTTAAAAAGAGTTTCAAAAGTGCTGATGTAATGGTTTGATTGTATGGCCTCAACTTCTCATTCTGTCATCAAGACTAATCTTCTAAGAACCAGCCTGCCTGGGCTCTGATCCCAGCTCTGTCACCTCTTGTGATGTGATTTGGGGCAAGTGTAACCTCTCTGTGCCTCATCCTTCATCTCTAGAGTGGAGGTCACAGTGTTAGTCTCATGGGATTTTTGTTAGGGTTCAATGCAGGCGTATGTGTAAGGCATTCAGGAGGGTGCCTGGCACATTGGGAGCATCATGCCGCAGGAAACCCTGATACAGCACCATTTCCCAAGAGCAGGGGGTCTCCCTTTTCTTTTAAATTCCTCCTCTGTTGGCTGCTTATGTCTGGATTTCTCTTTCTGGGAGAACTAAAAAATACCTTTCAATTGTCAATGTTTTTCTTTCTGAGAGTGGTGATGCCTTATTCCTTGCCTGTCATGCACATCTGCTGTAGGGATTCATTAGGCCCTTTCCTGAGATCAAATCTTGGTGGGTGAGGGAGGAGCCCCAGGAAGAAGAGAAGGGGGCTCCAAAGTCAAATTTCTATTTCTCCCACTTTTCCCAAGTGATAATTTCAAGTCCCCCAGCTTAGAAACTTGTTCTTTTCTCTCCATCCTTTTGGTCATTCATATCACCAAATTGCAGATGGCCTTAGTATGGCTCTAATAGCCACCTCTGCCTTCCCATTGGTCTTTCAGCAGCCACGTGCAGGTCCTCATCATCTTCCTTTTGGAGAGAGGTGCTCATCAGGCTCCCCACTGGGTTACTTAAATTTGGGCTTATCCTTCTCTAAACCATGATGGACACCACTGACAGGTTCTACGGCTGGTGGTTCTCTCAAACTGTGCTCAAGAATCAGACAATCCATACTTTGTTGCCTAGCTTAAAATCCTCACAGTTGGGCTCATTTATTCAACATAATTTCTGACCCCAGACTTATGAATCCTATTCTGTATTCTGACTCCCAGGTGGCTCACATGCACATTATTACAGTTTGAGAAGCACTGCCCTGGGGTATTTAGAGATCATTACAGGGAAGACTTAGCTTCTAATACTCCCTTCATTGCTCTCCAGCATGTGACATTATGTGAATAATGACTTATTCCTCCCGAGTCTCAGCTTCCTTACCTGTGTAGTGGGAAGGACATATCTGTACTCATTGTTTTTGACTTCTTGGACATAAAAAATGGAATTTGAATGTGCAGATACTCTGAAAACTGGAAAGGTCCCTGGAAATGGAAGCTCTCCAGTCACTTACTATATGTGGCTGGGGAGGGGACAATGACCTTCCTCCTGGCTATTACTTGTGAGTTTAACTTTACCACTGTATTCTTTTTTTCTAGCTCTGAGTGAACTCTACCGTGTGTGAAGATGTGAACAAGTCAGCAGATGATGCATTTATTTTTGAACACGTTAATTTCTTTATCAGCTCTATTTATTTTCTGAGGGCATCGCTGTATTACATTAATGCTTCAAGTTGTTAACAATACCACCTGGCACTGCAGGCATCACTTATATTCACAGCGCAAAAGCCCAGGGGGTAGCATGGAAATTGCCATCCAAACCCCAATGCTGGATTCCCTCCTTGGCATGCTTTCCACCTACTCTTGGGAGAGCAGGACCACCATTCCCTCCTGTTTTCAAAGCTTTCTATTTATGATAGGGTTTGGCTTCTCTGAAATTTATTTTGTTTTTCTCTAGTGGATTTTGAAGTCTTGGGGGAGCAGAGATCCTTAATAATTTCTTTCTTATCTCTGTTTCCTCAAGGCTTAGCACATAGTAGGAATGCAAGAAATACCTGTGTAATTTGCATGGTGGAGGAAAATACGAAACCTATTATTTTATCCTTATTCACTCATTTGCTCTCAGCATCAGCGGAACTTTCAGGTAAGCCATCGTTGCCAGTTTAGATTAGATCTTGTGCTCCCATAAGCTTTCATAGTACACTTCAAAATACTCATCACTCATATATGCATGCATCTTCAGTGAATGTCTCTCCTGACAGCTCGTGAACTCTCTGATAGCAGGGATTGTCACTTACTCTTCCCCATATCCTCAAAGGCCCAGAACAATATCACATACTAAGTGTTCAATAAATATCTGTAGAATTAATATGAGTGGTTTGACATAGATTCCAATCTCTGAAGATTTCTATTGAATATTGTGATTTCTAAGACATACATATTTGGGGAGGAGAGGCAAAATAGCAGAGGTGTACCAGACTGAAATGAAATCATGTCACAGGAGTTCAGCTCGATAGTTATCAAACCATTCCAAACACCTACAAACCCAACTGGAAATCAAAGAGAAGAAGAACAGCAATTCTAGGAACAGAAAATCGACCACTTTCTGAAAGGTAGGACGTGTGGAGAAGTGAATCCGAAGCAACGGGGAGATAGACCGTGGGGGAAGGGGCTGGCTCCTGGCAAGCGGCAGTGCACAAAATCAGAACTTTTAGAAGTCTGCTCCACTGAGGGACATAGTTCCAGAGATTAAGCAGGGGTGGAGCCTTTGCAGGGACAGTGTGGTCTCAGAATCCGCGGGGCCACTGAAAGATCAGGGGTGTCTGAGTGTGGCAGAACTCTCAGGTATCAGAGCTGGGAAGCTGACTACAGAGATGGAGCTGAGGAGTGAGCTCTCAGTTCAGGGTTACCTTAAACCATGATCTGTGGCACAGTTGGGGCACTGCTCTTTGAGCAGGGAACCCACAAGGGGCAGATCCAGGAGGCTCACCTTCCTTCTCTGGAGGCAGGAATCTGCTGAGTTTGGAGACTCCAAACAGAGCTGTGCGCCAGAGACAGAAATGCTCTATCACAGGCCGGGTGAGCCCAGAGCATAGCCAGAGACCAGGGAGATGGGAGGGATTGATCCCTTTTCTCTGAGGGTGCACTGAGGAGTGGGGCCCCAGCTCTTGGCTCCTCAGGGCTGGAGACTGGGAGGACGCCATTTTCATTTCCGTCCTCCACAGCTCTACAGAAAGTATTCAGAGAACAAAAGCTACTGAGAGTGAACCCAAGCAGATTACTCAGCCTGGCCCCTGGCAAGGGCAGTGCAATTCTGCCTTGGGCGAAGACATTTGAGAATCACTACAATAGGCCCCTCCCCCAGAAGATCAGCAAGAACATCCAGCCAAGACCAAGCTCACTGATCAAGGAGAAGAGCAGAACTCCAGAGATAGGGGAAAGCAACGCATGGAATTCATGGCTTTCTCCCCATGATCCTTTAGTCTTACAAAGTTAAATTAAATTTTTAAAATTTGGGGTTTTTTCTTATTCTAATTTTTTAAACTTTTCCTCTTTCCTCTTTTAACATTTTTAAACTAGTTTATCTTAACAATACATTTCTTAAAAAAAATCTTTTTAAACCTTCATTATTATAATCATATTTTATCCTTCATTGTATTAAACTTATTTTTTGTATAGATACAGGGTTTTTTTTTTCCCCTAAAAAATTTTGGGATACAATTTCTTCTAATAGATCAAAATATACCCTAAATATAGCACAGGGCTTTGTTCTAGTCTCCAGCTTGAGGACATTCTGCTCTCCCGCCCCACCGTTTTTTTCTTCCTTCTTTTTTCCAACCAACTGATCTTATCAATTCCTTTTGTACAATTTAAAAAAAATTTCATCTTTACAGTCATATTCCATCTCTTCATTGTGTTTACCCTTACTTTTGTATATATATATGTTTTCATTTCTTTAAAAATTTGGGAGGTGGTTTCTTCTAAGAGACCAAAATCAAGTAGGTGGCTCTGTTCTATTCACCAGTCTAAAATATATATATATATATATATATATATATATATATATATATATACATATATATATATGTATATATATATAATTTTTTTTCCTAAAAAAATTTTTTTTCCCTTTCTTCTCCCCCCAGTTTGGGGGTCTCTTCTGATTTGGTTAGTGTACATTTTTCTGGGGTCTTTTTGACCCTTTTGGTATTTTATTCTCTCATTCATATATTCTTATCTGGATAAAATGACAAAGCAGAAAAACTCACCACCAAAAAAAAAAAAAAGAGAGAGAGAACAAGAGGCAGTCCTGATGGCTAGAGACCTAATACAGACATTGGTAATATGTCAGATCTAGAGTTCAGAATGACGATTCTTAAGGTGCTAGCTGGGCTCGAAAAAGGCATGGATATTAGAGAAATGCTGTCTAGAGAAATAAAAGAACTAAAATCTAACCAAACTGAAATTTAAAAAAAAGGAATTAATGAGGTGCAATCAAGAACGGAGGCTCTTACTGCTAGGATAAATGAGACAGAAGACACAATTAGTGATATAGAAGACTAAATGACAAGGAATAAGGAAGCTGAGCAATAGAGAGACAAACAACTACTGGACCATGAGGGGAGAATTTGAGAGATAAGTGATACCATAAGATGAAACAATATTAGAATAATTGGGATTCTAGAAGAAGAAAAAAGAGAGAGAGGGGGGCAGAAGGTATATCAGAGCAAATTATAATAGAGAATTTCCCTAACATGGCAAAGGGAACAAGCATCAAAATACAGGAGGGACAGAGAACCCCCCTCAAAAATCAATAAAAATAGGTCCACATCCCAGCATCTAATAGTAACACTTACTAGTCTTAGTGACAAGGAGAAAATCCTGAAAGCAGCTTGGGACAAGAAGTCTGTAACATCCAATGTTATTAGATTGGCAGCAGACTTATCCGCAGAGACCTGGCAGGTCAGAAAGAACTGGCATGATATATTCAGAGCACTAAATGAGAAAAATATGCAGCCAAGAATACTATATCCAGCTAGGCTATCATTGAAAATAGAAGGAGAGATAAAAAGCTTCCAGGACAGACAACTTCCAAAATTGAACCAGGAAGAAATTGACAACCTGAATAGATCAATATCTAGTAACGAGATTGAAGCAGTGATCAAAAACCTCCCAAAAAACAAGAGCCCAGGACCTGATGGATTCCCTGGGGGATTCTACCAAACTTTCAAAAAGAAGTAATACCTATTCTCCTGAAGCTGTTTCAAAAAAATTGAAGCAGAAGGAAAACTTCCAGACTCTTTTTATGAAGCCAGCATTACCCTGATTCCCAAAACAGGCAAAGACCCCACCAAAAAGGAGAATTTCAGACCAATATCCCTGATGAAAATGGATGCTAAGATTCTCAACAAGATCCTAGCAAATAGGATCCAATAGCACATTAAAAAGACTTTCCACCAAAGGGGCACCTGGGTGGCTCAGTGGGTTAAAGTCTCTGCCTTCAGCTCGGGTCGTGATCTTGGGGTCCTGAGGTCGAGCCCCACATTGGGCTCTCTGCTCAGCAGGGAGCCTCCTTCCCCATCTCTCTCTCTCTGCCTGGCTCTCTGCCTACTTGTGATGTCTGTATGTCAAATAAATAAATAAAATATTTCTTAAAAAAATTATCCACATAACAAATAGCATGGAGAACATGGGGAGATAGAGAGGAAAAGGGAGTTGGGGGAAATTGGAAGGGGAGGTGAACCATGAGAGACTATGGACTCTGAAAAACAATCTGAGGGTTTTGAAGGGGCGGGGGGTGGGAGGTCTGGGTACCAGGTGGTGGGTATTATAGAGGGCATGGATTGCATGGAGCACTGGGTGTGGTGCAAAAATAATGAATACTGTTATGCTGAAAATAAAAAATAAATTTAAAAAAATTATCCACCATGACCAGGTGGGATTCATCCCTGGGTTTCAAGGATGCTTCAATATTTGCAAATCAATCAATGTGATAGAATAAATCAATAAGAGAAAAGAGAGGAACCACACGGTCCTCTCAATTGATGCAGAAAAAGCATTTGACAAAATCCAGCATCTGTTCCTGATTAAAATGCTTCAAAGTATAGGCATAGAGGGAACATTCCTGAACTTCATAAAATCTATCCATGAAAAACCCACAGCAAATATCATCCTCAATGGGAAAAAGCTCACAACCTTCCTGTTGAGATCAGGAACACAACAAGGATGCCCACTCTCACCATTCCTGTTCAACATAGTATTAGAAGTCCTAGCAAGAGCAATCAGACAACAAAGAGAAATAAAAGGTATCCAAATTGACAATGAAGAAGTCAAATTCTCTCTCTTCACAGATGACATGATACTTTATATGTAAAACCCAAAAGATTCCACCCCCAAATTACTAGAACTCATACAGCAATTCAGTAATGTAGCACAATACAAAGTCAATGTACAGAAATCAGTTGCTTTCTTATATACTAACAATGAAAACACAGAAAGGGAAATTAGAGAATCAATTCCATTTACTATAGCACCAAGAACCATAAGATACCTGGGAATAAACCTAACCAAAGAGGTAAAGGATCTGTACTCAAGGAACTATAGAACACTCATGAAAGAAATCAAAGAAGACACAAAAAGATGGAAGACCATTCCATCCTCATGGATTGGAAGAATAAACATTGTTAAAATGTCTATACTACCTAGAGCAATCTATACTTTTAATGCCATCCCTATAAAAACTCCACCAGTATTTTTCAAAGACCTGGAGCAAACAATCCTAAAATTTGTATGGAATCAGAAGAGACCCTGAATTGCTAAGGAAATGTTCAAAAAGAAAAAACAAAACTGGCAGCATCACGTTGCCTGATTTCAAGCTTTACTACAAAGCTGTGATCACCAAGACAGCATGGCACTGGCATAAAAACAGACACATAGACCAGTAGAACAGAGTAGAGAGCCCAGATATGGACCTTCAACTCTATGGTCAAATAATCTTTGATAAAGCAGGAAAAAAATATACATTGGAAAAAAGACAGTCACTTCAATAAATGGTGCTGGGAAAATTGGACAGCTATATGTAGAAGAATGAAACTCGACCATTCTCTTACACCATACACAAAGATAAACTCGAAATGGATAAAAGACCTCAACGTGAGGCACGAATCCATCAGAATCAAAGAAGAGAACATAGGCAGTAACCTCTTTGATATCAGCCACAGCAACTTCTTCCAAGATATGCCTCCAAAGGCAAAGGAAACAAAAACAAGTATGAAAAATTTGGGGGACTTCATCAAGACCAAAAGCTTCTGCACAGCAAAGGAAAGTCAACAAACCAAAGAGGCAACTCACGGAATGGGAGAAGCTATTTGCAAATGACAGTACAGACAAAAGGCTGATACCCCAGTCACTGAAATGGACAGATCATCCAAGCAAAAGATCAACAAGGAAATAAAGGCTTCAAATGACACACTGGACAAGATGGACAGCACAGGTACATTCAGAACACTCCATCTGAAAACAAAAGAATACATATTCTTCTCTAATGCATTATCCAGAATAGATCACATCCTGGGTTACAAAACAGGTTTCAACTGGTACCAAAAGATTGGGATCATTCCCTGCATATTTTCAGACCACAATGCTCTGAAGCTAGAACTCAATCAAGAGCAAAGTTGGAAAGAACTCAAATACATGGAGACCAAGGAGCATCCTACTAAAGAATGAATGGGTCAACCAGGAAATTAAAGAAGGTTTGAAAAAAATTCATGGAAACAAATGATAGCGAAAACAAAACTGTTCAAATCTGTGGGGCACAGCAAAGGCAGTCCTGAGAGGAAAGTACATAGCCATACAAGCCTTTCTCAAGAAACAAGAAAGGTCTCAAGTACACAACTTGACCCTATACCTAAAGGAGCTGGAGAAAGAACAGCAAAGAAAGCCTAAACCTAGCAGGAGAAGAGAAGTCCTAAAGATCAGAGCAGAAATCAATGAAATATAAACAAAAACAAACAAACAAACAAAAAAAATGGTAGAACAAATCAATGAAACTAGGAGCTGGCTCTTTGCAAGAATTAATAAGACTGATAAACCCTTGGCCAGACTTATCAAAAGGGAAAGAGAAAGGACCCAAATAAATAAAATCATGAACGATAGAGGAGAGATCACAACCAACACCAAATAAATACAAACAATTATAAGAACATACTATGAGCAACTATACGCCAGCAAATTTGACAATCTGGAAGAAATGAATGTAGTCCTAGAAACATATAAACTACCAAAACTGAACCAGGAAGAAACAGAAAACCTGAATAGACTCATAACCAGTAAGGAGATTGAAGCAATCATCAAAAATCTCCCAACAAACAAGAGCCCAGGGCCAGAGGGCTTCCCAGGGGAATTCTACCAAACATTTAAAGAAGAATTAATACCTATTCTCGTGAAATTGTTCCAAAAATAGAAATGGAAGGAAAACTTCCAAACTCATTTTATGAGGCCAGCATGACCTTGATCCCAAAACCAGACAAAGATCCCATCAAAAAAGACAATTATAGACCATTATCTTTGATGAACACAGATGCAAAAATTCTCACCAAAATACTAGCCAATAGGATTCAACAGTACATTAAAAAGATTATTCACCACGACCAAGTGAGATTTATTCCTGGGCTGCAAGTTTGGTTCAACATCCACAAAACAATCAATGTGATACAATAATTAATAAAATTATTTTTATTAAATTATAATTTAATAAAATTGTAATTTTATAATTATAAAAGGAACAAGAACCATATGATCCTATCAATAGATGCTGAAAAATCATCTGACAAAGTACAGCATCCTTTCTTGATCAAAAGTGTAGGAACAAAGGGTACATTCCTCAATATCATCAAAGCCATCTATGAAAAACCCACAGTGAGTATCATTCTCAATGGGGAAAAACTGAGAGCTTTTCTGCTAAGATCAGGAACACGGCAGGGAAGTCCACCATCATCACTGCTATTCAACTTAGTACTAGAAGTCCTCGGCTCAGCAATCAGACAACAAAAAGAAATTAAAGGCATCCAAATTGGCAAAGTAGAAGTCAAACTCTCATTCTTTGCAGATGATATGATGCTTTATGTGGAAAACCCAAAAGACTCCACTCCAAATCTGCTAGAACTTGTACAGGAATTCAGTAAAGTGTCAGGATATAAAATCAATGCACAGAAATCAGTTGCATTTTTATACACCAACAACAAGACAGAAGAGAGAGAAATTAAGGAGTCAATCCCATTTACAATGCACCCTAAACCATAAGATACCTAGGAATAAACCTAACAAAGAGACAAAGAATCTGTACTAAGAAAACTATAAAGTACTCATGAAAGAAATTGAGGAAGACACAAAGAAATGGAAAAACATTCATGCTCATGGATTGGAAGAACAAATATTGTGGAAATGTCTATGCTACCTAAAGCAATCTACACATTTAATGCAATCCCTATCAATTTTTCTCAAAGAAATGGAACAAATAATCCTAAAATTCATATGGAAACAGAAAAGGCCCCAAATAGCCAGAGGAATGTTGAAAAAGAAAGCTAAAGTTGGTGGTATCCCAATTCCTGACTTCAAGATCTATTATAAAGCCATCATCAAGACAGTATGGGACTGGCACAAAAACAGACAACATAGATCAATGGAACAGAATAGAGAGCCCAGAAACAGACCCTCAACTAATATTTAACAAAGCAGGAGAAAATGTCCAAAGGAAAAAAGTTTCTTCAACAAACAGTGTTGGGAAAATTGGACAGCCACATGCAGAAAAATGAAACTGGACCACTTTCCTTTTGCACCACACACAAAAATAGACTCAAAATGATGGAAAGACCTCAGTGTGATATAGGAATCCATCAAAATCCTTGAGGAGAATATAGGCAGCAACTTCTCAACCTCAGCCACAGCAACTTCTTCCTAGAAACATCACCAAAGGCAAGGGAAGCAAGGGCAAAAATGAACTATTGGGACTTCATCAAGATCAAAAGCTTTTGCACAGCAAAGGAAACAGTCAACAAAACCGAAGACAACCAAGAGAATGGGAGAAGATATTTGCATATGACATATTAGATGAAGGGCTAGCATCCAAAATCTATAAGGAACTTATCAAACTCAACACCCAAAGAACAAATAATCCAGTCAAGAAATGGGCAGAGGACATGAACAGACATTTCTGCAAAGAAGACATCCTGATCGCCAGCGGACACATGAAAAAATGCTCCATATCACTCTACATCAGGGAAATACAAATCAAAACCACAATGTAATACCACCTCACACCCGTCAAAATGGCTAAAATTAACAAGTCAGAAAACAATAGATGTTGGAGAGGATGTTGGTGGGAATGCAAGCTAGTGCAACCACTCTGGAAAACAGCATGGATGTTCCTCAAAAAGTTGAAAATAGAGCTACTCTATGACTCAACAATCACACTACTGTGTATTTACCCTAAAGATACAAATGTAATGATCTGAAGGGGCACGTGCACCCGAGTGTTTATAGCAGCAATGTCCACAATAGCCAAACTATGGCAAGAACCCCAGAAGTCCATCCACAGATGAATGGCTAAAGAAGATGTGATATATATAATGGAATACTATGCAACCATCAAAAGAAATGAAATCTTGCCATTTGCAATGATGTGGATGGAACTAGAAGGTATTATGCTGAGGGAAATAAGTCAATCAGAGAAATACAGTTACCATATGATCTCCCTAATATGAGGAATTTGAAAGGCAGAGTGGGGGCTTTGGGGGCTAGAGAAGGAAAAAATGAAACAAGATGGGATCAGGAGGAAGACAAACCACAAGAGACTCTTAATCTCACAAAACAAACTGAGGGTTGCCTGGGGATGGGAGGGTATCAGATGGGGGTTGGGTTATGGCCACTGGGGAGGGTATGTGGTATGGTGAGTGCTCTGTGAAATGTGTAGGCCTGATGACTCACAGACATGTATCCCTGGGGCCAATAATACATTACATATTAATAAATATAATTAATAAAAAATAGATACAAAGTTGGTCATCTGAATAACCAAATATATATCTATTTTCTTGGCTGTTCTAATGTAGTAAGTAAAATGTTTCTCTGAGTTCTATGAGCCGCTCTAGCAAATTAATCAAACCCGAGGAGGGGGTTTTGGGAACATTTGATTTACAGCTAGTTGATCAGAAGCACAGATAATGACCTGAGCAGATGACTGACATCTAGAGTGTGAGGGGGATGTGGGACAGGGGCAGTTTTGTGGGACTGAGCCCTCAACCTGTGGAATCTGGTGCTATTTCTGGGTAGAGAGTGTTAGAATTGAGTTGAATTAGAAAACACCCAAGTGGTTTCCAGAGAACTACTTGGTGCTGTCTGGGAAAGCTTGCCCCACTTTCCACATTGGAATTGGGTCTAGAGCCCTAATTTACCTACATTTGCTGCTCCTTTCCACAACTAATTTCCCAGTTGGAAACTGGGCCAATTTCTTCCCAGTTTAAGAAGTTTTCCTATAAGTCACCCTCCGCCCCCATTGGCCAACTGCCTGGAGAGAAGGAAAGTAACATTAATGAATGTCTATTTGAAAAATATGTGACAAGTGTTAGTATCTCTACTTTTCTAGTGACAAAAAATGATGCCCAGAGGGTAAGTGCCATGACCAGGTCCCAGAGCTACTAAAAGGCAGGATTTCAACCCACATCTAACTGAATTTATAGTCATTCTTTTCACAGAATGACATCTGTCTGTGTAGGGGATGGAAGATTCTTACATATTTTCTCTCTGGCATCTGTTCTTCAAGGCCGCAACTTTGTCTGAATAGGGCCACAGAACTAACTGGTCAAAGTTGGAGAAGAGTGATATTCTGAATTTAACTCCTTGTATAGATTTATTTTAACATGAGTCACTTTGTAACTCAACCAACAC
This sequence comes from Mustela nigripes, assembly GCF_022355385.1. Lineage (NCBI taxonomy): Eukaryota > Metazoa > Chordata > Mammalia > Carnivora > Mustelidae > Mustela > Mustela nigripes. The sequence goes on along the minus strand of NC_081572.1, from coordinate 29,395,986 downwards.
TCTTCCACACCAAGCAATCTCTTTCCAACTGGGGCATGTAACTTGACTGTGGTTCATTCCATCTTTCTCAGATCTAGGGCAGTGATGGCCGGCTTGATTCTTGTAGATGCTTGCTGGTGATCCTTTTATTGGTGATAGGAATTGCATTAAGTTCAAAGTAAGTTCTGAGGCAAGTGTGTTTGGATTGTCAAAAAATATGTGTGTCCCTCTCTCCCAGCCTAGAGGCTTCATAAAGTCTAAGGAAGAAATGGTCATCAGTATAATTATTGTTTGGCTATAGACCCATCAATAACCATTATTTAAACATACATATTCTCATAACTTATACTTCATCTACTACTTAATGTTGTACTTGATTTTTTGAAGCATTCTTTCAATATCCATTCACCAAATACGTTTTCAATGCCCACCTTGCACCAGGCTCTTTATGAGGTACTGAGAATGACAGGGAGAGAAATCATGGGTCCTGGCCTCAAGTATAATTCATTCCTACAAAGAGTGCTCACATCTGCCTGATGGACTCAAGGGAGGTTTTCCAGAGGAGGAGGCTTTGATGGAGATTGGATAGAGGGCATGAACATGTCTGGAGGCAGTCAGGTGGTAACTGGGAAGAGGATGTTGTATGGTTATGGTAAGGTCACGGTACTTAAGAACAAACATAAAAAAACAACAAATTCTATAGTCCAATCATTTCTGCCCATGAACTACTATTCAATGGCTTTGAGAAAAAAAAAGGATCCTTTTTTTTAAAGAAGAGAAAAGGAGCATCTGAAAACATTCAAGGTCACAGTTGTGCTCTGAGCATCTTCTAATTGGTTTTTCCTGTCCTTATGTGGTCATTTTGATGGAAAAGAACTCTGCATTTCAATTGCCAAAAAAGAGCCATCAGGCTAAGCAAAGAGAGAAGCCCTTCATGGGGTCCTTTAAAATCCGGTGTGGCTGCAGTGCTCTTGATGGAGACAAATGGGACAATCTGGTAACTGACAGTGGAGTGGCAACTGTGATAAAGGGCCCTTCTGTTAATGGCAGTGTCCTCTCCAACCAAGCCACAGGGTGCTCTAGATAAACGCATGTGCTTTCCGGCCCTGTGCAAAATTTTTTCTCTTGAGAGAGAGAAACAATTTCATCATACAGCTAAGGGGACTTGGGTCAAAGTTATACTGAGGGCTCTGGTTAGACTAGATGACTAGATGGGCAGCTTATTTTAAATGGTGCTTCACCATATAACTCATTCATCATTGTCTCATAACCCAGAAAGCATCGAAACTCTTTTTAGAAAAATGCAACCCAGAATGGTTGAGCAATTTACCCAAAGTCACACAGCTGATTAGCACCAGGTCTCTATTAATCCAGCACTGACCTTATAATTAAGTACTGACCAGCCTTATTCAACATAAGTTATTTCATTAGTAATCATATACTGAATGCTTCCGGTATACTAAACACCTCATTAAGTCATGGGTTATTCTCAATGGAGAGGCAGCGTCTAGTTGTGAATCGATGCTCATTGCTTTTGGGTCTTGGGCTAATTCATAATCTCTCTAATCTTTCTAATTTTCTAATTTTCTCATAATAATCTCAATTTTCCCATCGGCAAAATGGAGGAGATAATAGTTCCTGTTGCAAGGACATCGTGAAGGTTAAATGAGGTAATGCATGTAGAGATCAACATGGTGTCTGGGTGACTTAATACTGGGGTCACTGTGATTTAATCCTTCTGGGCTCTTCCGCCAGAGCAAAAAAATCTTTACTCTAATGATTATTTTTGACTGCCCTAAAAGTGGTTATGGAAGGTTTATTTTCTTTGTGCTGCTTCCATTCTAAGCTCCTCTAAATCCCCGACTGACAACTCTGGAGGGCCAAAGCTTATCTCCTTCTCAGCCATCCCCTTCTCTAGATAGCTCCTTCCTCCTCTTCCAGGTTCTTGGCAGCCTCCAGGGGAGGCCACGTTCAGATGCGTTTTCTCAATACATCCTCATACCCTTGGTGGGGAGCTTTGTCAACGGTATGTCCCCATTTCCTGAATCCATTCTGAGAGGAATAGGGGCCAGGCCCCAGTGGCACATCATCCATCTCTGAGCCCAGCCAGGTTTGGGTTGGCTCACATGATATGGGATTTGTCTAGTCTCAGACATTCTACAAAAGGGTTCCATAGAGCTCTGGACTTAAAAAACAACAACAACAACAAAACAAGCTCCACATAATAAGCATTGCTGCCACTCAGCCCTTTGGGCAAGAATCAAGGGCAGAGCACAGTTCAGCACACACTTGTGCATACTCTTAACAACATAACTGAGTTTTCCTGATTCCTATGGAAGCTCCATCACCTCTAATGTAACCAGTCATCTTCTCAGCAAGGTTTTTGCACGTGCATGAACACCCTGCTTCTCTGGTCTCCTTTTGCAAATCATCCTCCCTGAGAGTGAGCATGTAACCTACTTTCGTGCACACCTAGTTGGAGGGAATGCTGGCCATCCCGGTGTGCATTAATGATGGCAATACGTTCCCTAGGGAGGCAGAAGCTTCAGCGGAGGTCTGGAATGGATTTGCAGAATACTCTATCTGCATAAGGCAGCGCTCATCCGTCAGTGAACTCCACTGATGTTGAGAGGCTCATTTCAACGGCTACCTTTTGTGGTTTCTTTGTCCCTTTTAATTTGAGGAATGAGCTTTTAATTTTAGATCTCATAAGGAAATTTTAGAGTATCTTGTCTTACTCTTTTTGTCATCTGGGAAAACGAGGATGTAGCTTTCAAGTGGGGCAGGAGGAATGACTGCAGAAAAAGAGACTTTTTTTTGGTTGATGGGGGGACACTTACATCACATTCATTTGCCATTTTAAACTTCGTGACAACTGGTCCTCAGAGAGATTAACTGATCGGCAAAAGATCCCAAGGACCTTGTGTATTTCTCCCCAGGTTAGTCTCCCTCCAAAGACCATGCGCTACAACACAGATAAAATGATTTCATCATTTTATTACCTCTTCTCCAAGTCAGGAGTTCATTTTTTTTTAATCCTCAAATTAACCTTCCTTTCACACTTCTTTGTGTGTCCTTTTGATGTAAACATCATGCATCTTTTAGGATCTGGGACACAGCATATTTTTTCCCATTTGAATTCCAGTAAGGATATATTTTCCTTATATACTTGGCTTTTTTCCAACACTACATGGTTTGATTTACTAAACAAAACCACCCAAGTTCCTTCTAATTTGGTTTGTGTTGTAAGTATTAATATACAGTGGAACAATTAATTCTTAAAATCTCTTTTCCCTGTTGATGTTAGCTTGAAATATAGCTAGAACCTTCCTTTCCACATACTGTTTTTATCCTGAAAACCCCGATGCATGGCATTCAGTATCTAAAGGCATTTGTCCAAAACTACTTCTTTAATTCATATATTTGGTCATAAATTCATTTATGTTTTAGTGTCAGCAATAATTTGAGAGGCGCTTATAAATATGTACTTGTACAATAGCAACAGGACCTCTGTTTCATGGAGAATGTGTGCAATGGGGTTGGCTTACGTAATTTTCAGTTTGGGAAGCTGCAAATTGTTGTCCAGGGCTGGGGCTCAGGATTCATGGGTGGAGACAGCAGATGACAAAGCAGTCTGAAAGATAGGATGTTTCACCCCAAAGTATGATTTTTGCTGTGGAGTTTTTGTATAGGTGCTTTGTAATATTAAGAAAATTCCTTTCTACCTAGGGCTGTTGAGATTTTAAAATCATAGAATGGAGATGACTTCTGTTAAATGCTTTTTCTCCATTAAGATGAAAATGTGATAATTAGCCCTTATTTTGCTAATGTGGTGACTTAATTGTCCAAGCTTTTCAATATCAGACCAATCTTGCTTTCTCAGAATAAATCTTTCTTGCTCATAATACATTAAACCTTTTCAAACATTTCTGTAGTTTATTTCCCATTATGTTTATGATTTTTGCATCTTTGTGACTGAGGTGATCCTGTCCTGTTCACTTCTTGTAATCTCCATGTCAGATTTTGGCATAACGATTTTGTTGGCCTCATAAAGTAAGTTTGGGAGTTTTCCATTTGATGATGTTCTCTGAAACAGTTTGTATATAATTGGCTGTCTTCTTTAAACGTTGGTAAAATACACTAGTGAAGCCATTTGGCACTGAGTTTTCTTTGTGGAAAGTTTAAAATTATGTTTTCAATTTCTTTGATGTTAGAGGATGATTCATATATTCCATTTTTCCCATGTTAGTTTTAATAAATTATATTTTTAATGTTAATTTTTCTACTTTATCAAAGTTTAAAATTTAATGGCCTAAATTGTTTATAATATTCTCTTACCTTTTTTAGTAGCTATAAGATCTGTAATGATTTTTTCCTTTTTTCTTACCTAACATGGGTTATTTTTCTTCTGTTTTTCTCTTGATTAGTCTTGCTAGATAGTTACTTTTATTATTAGATAGTCAATTTTATTACTCTTCAAAAGATCAACTTTGGTCTTTGCTGATTTTATTATAAGTTTGTTCTCCCCTTCCTTAATTTCTGCTTCTACTATTCTTCTCCTATTCCATTTTCTTTGGAAATTGCTCTTCTATTTCTAATTTCTTAAGAAGATTGCATGGCTCATCACTTTTTGTCTTTCTATTTTTATAATACATACATTTAAAGGTAGAGATTTCCTGTAAGATGCATCCTATAAGTATTTTTATACACTCTTTTCTTGATCTTTTACTTTAAAATATTTTCTAATTTTGATTTTGGGGCACCTGGGTGGCTCAGATGGCTAAGCATCTGCCTTTGGCTCAGGTCATGATCTCCAGGTCCTGGGATTGAGTCCTGCCTCAGGCTCCCTGCCTCTCCCTTTCCCTCTGCCTCTCTCCCTGCTCATGCTCTCTCTCTGTATCTCTCTGTCTCAAATGAATAAATAAAATCTTTATAAATAAGTAAATACTTAAATATTTATAAATACATATTTCTTTTGAACAATGAGTTATATAGAAGGATACAGAGAAAGAGGAACCCTCTTACACTGTTAGTGGGAATGCAAGTTGGTGCAGCCACTTTGGAAAACAGTGTGGAGATTCCTTAAGAAATTAAAAATAGAGCTTCCCTATGACCCTGCCATTGCAATACTGGGTATTTACCCCAAAGATACAGATGTCGTGAAAAGAAGGGCCATCTGTACCCCAATGTTTATAGCAGCAATGGCCACGGTCGCCAAACTGTGGAAAGAACCAAGATGCCCTTCAACGGATGAATGGATAAGGAAGATGTGGTCCATATATACAATGGAGTATTATGCCTCCATCGGAAAGGATGAATACCCAACTTTTGTAGCAACATGGATGGGACTAGAAGAGATTATGCTCAGTGAAATAAGTCAAGCAGAGAAGAGTCAATTATCATATGGTTTCACTTATTTGTGGAGCATAAGAAATAACATGGAGGACATGGGGAGATGGAGAGGAGAGGGGAGTTGGGGGAAATTGGAAGGGGAGGTGAATCATGAGAGACTATGGACTCTGAAAAACAATCTGAGGGTTTTAAAGGGGCAGAGGATGGGAGGTTGGGTGAGCCTGGTGGCGGCTATTATGGAGGGCACATACTGCATGGAGCACTGGGTGTGGAACATAAACAATAAATTCTGGTACACTGAAAAGAAATTAAAAATAAATAAATAAATAAGCCAGTTTAAAAAAAATATATTGATTTCTTCTTTTGAACAATGAGTTATTTAGAAGGGCATCCCTTAATTTTCAAACACATGGGAATTTGTAGTTTTTTTGGTCATTCATTCTTAGCTTAATTGCACTATGGTCTAAAAATATATTCTGTATGATTTCATTTCTCTGACATTGGTTAAGACTTGTTTTATGAACAATGATACAGTTAACTTTTAACCACTTCATATGTATTTGGAAAGAATGTGTATACAACAATATTGAGTAGAATGTCCATAAGCTGTAAGTAGATTATCTTTACCAATGTGTTGTTTAGATGTCCATATCTTCACTGATAGTTTTTGACTACTTATACTGTTATTGAAAGAAGTAAGATTAAAAACTCCTAAGATATTAGACTAGTCTATTTCTCCTTTTAGTTCTATCAGTTGTTGCTTTATATATATATCTGGTCTACATTATCTGGTGCATAGAAATGTGTAACTACCACATCTACCTAGCAAATGAAAGCCTTTTTTTTATTATGAAGTTTATTATTTTATTTTTATTTTTTAAAGATTTTATTTTTATTTATTTGACAGACAGAGACACAGTGAGAGAGGGAATACAAGCAGAGGGAGTGGGGGAGGGAGAAGCAGGCTTCCTGATGAGCGGAGCGCCAGATGCAGGGCTCAATCCCAGGACCCAATGACTGAGCCGCCCAGGCACCATCAAGTCATGATCTCTAAGTGCTGGGATCCAGCCCCATATTATGCTGCTCTGCAGGGAGTCTGCTTCTCCCCCACACTCTCCCTCTGTACTCTCCCTCTCCCTCTCTCAAATAAGTAAAATCTTAAACAACAACAACAACAACAACAAAACACCTGGGTGTCTCAGTGGGTTAAGCCTCTGCCTTCCACTCAGGGCATGATCTCACAGTTTTGGGATTGAGCCCCGCACCAGGAATCTGCTTCCCTCTCACTCTCTGCATGCCTCTCGGCCTACTTGTGATCTCTCTTTGTCAAACAAATAAATAAAATCTTTAAAAAAAAAAAACACTATTGAGGTACATGTACCCCTTCAAATTAGTATTTTTGTATTCCTTACATAAATAGCTAGCAGTGCAATTGCTGAATTGTAGGGTAGATCTATTTTTAACTTCTTGAGGACTTTCCATATTGTTTTCCAGAGTGGCTGCATCAGTTTGCTTTCCCAGCAGTGCAAGAGGGTTCCCCTTTCTTTGCATCCTCACCTACCCCTGTTGTTTCTTGTGTTGTGGGTTTTATAGTCTGACAGGTGTGAGATGGTATCTCATTGAGGTTTTTGATTTGTATTTCCCTGATGATGAATGATGCTGAGTATCTTTTCATGTGCCTGTTGGCCATCTGTATGTCTTCTTTGGAAAAATGTCCATTCATGTCTTCTGCCCATTTTTAATTGGATTATTTGTTTTTGGGGTGTTTCATAAGTTCTTTATATATTTTAGATACTAACCCTTTATCAGATATGTCATTTGCAAATATCTTCTTCCATTCTGTTGTCATTCTTTTTTTTTTTTTCTTTTAAAGGTTTTATTTATTTATTGGAGACAGAGAGAGAGAGAGAGAGAGAGAACACATGAGATGGGAGAAGGTCAGAGGGAGAAGCGGATTCTCTGGGGAGCTGGGAGCTGGGAGCCTGATGTGGGACTCCATCCCAGGACTCCAGGATTATGACCTGAGTTGAAGGCAGTTGCTTAACCAACTGAGCCACAGGCACCATCTTTTCTTTTTATATCCTTTAACAATATCTCCATGTTTCAGATGACTCTTGAGAACAGTTGATAGTTGAGCTTTGTTTTGTTATAAAGCCTGGAAATCTTTGCTTTTAATTGTAATATTTGGTCCATTAACATTTAATTATCACTGATATCTTTGTTTTGAAGCTCTCATTTTACTGTAAGCTTTCTGTTTATGCTAACTGATAGATAGTCTTATATCCTATATTTCTTGTCTTCTTATATATTGATTGAGTTTTTTCATTGTTTCATTTTCCCTCTCTTTTACCTTGGTAGTTATATACTTGTACTAATCTTTTTGTGGTATCTTAGTCAGTTTTGGCTACTCTAACAAAATACCATAAACTAGATGGCTTATCTATAATAGAAATTTACTTCTCACAGTTCTGGAGGCAGAAAGACATAGATCATGGTGTCAGCATGGTTGGTTTCTGGTGAGAGACCTCTTCTGGGTTGCAAATGGCCCACTTCTCTCCATATCCATACGTGGTGGAAAGAGAGAGAGAGAAATCAACCTCTCTCATGATCCTTAGAAGGCACTGATCTCATTCATGATGGCGCTACTCGTCACCTCAGTTGATCCTAATTACCTCCTAAGATCCTAATTACCTCCTGATATAATCACATTGGGGAGTAAGGATTCAACATAAGAATTTGGGTGGACACATTTACCCTAGAGATTGGCTGCCCTAAATATTACAACATGCATTATAACCTAGCAAAGGCTAGTGTTATTTAATACTTATTACCTTCTTTCTGCACAGTGCAAGGACCTACAAATATTCAAACTATACCCTTTAATTCATATACTATTGTTGTTGCATATCAATAAGTTTAAAGATATTTTAAATTACCAGACACAATTATTATTGCTTAATGCAGCTAATATCCACTGAACTCTAACCATGTATTTACTCTTTTAATTGATCTGTATTCCTCCCTTCATCTCTCAGCTTCCACCTGGAATAATTTCTTTTCTCCTAAAAAACTTCATTTTTTTTAATTTTTAAAAGATTTTATTTATTTATTTATTTGACAGAAAGACTGCAAGTAGGCAGAGAGGCAGGCAGAGAGAGAGAGAGGAAGAAGCAGGCTCCCTGCCGAGCAGAGAGCCCGATGCGGGGCTCGATCCCAGGACCCTGGGATCATGACCTGAGCTGAAGGCAGAGGCTTTAACCCACTGAACCACCCAGGTGCCCAAAACTTCATTTGTTATGGATCTGTTGAATTCTATTTTTGTCTGAAGATATTTTAATTTCACCTTTATTCTCAAAGGCTATTATTGCTGGGTGTTCTAAAGTGGCAAGGTGTTTGTAGAAATAATTCTATTGTGTTCCGTCTTTCATTATTTCTGCTGAGACAGTAATAAGTCTCTCTCTCTCTGTCTTCTTCTTTTTTTTTTTTTTTTTTCTGACTGCTTTTAATGTTTTCTTTTTGTCTTTGGTCATCAGCAATTTTACCATGATGTGTCTAGGTGTGGGTTTCTTTGTGTTTGTCTTGCTTGAAATTTTAAGAATTCTTGAATTTATGACTTAAGTCTTTTGTCAGTTTTTTAAAAAAAAATCAACCAATATATCTTCAAATATTTTTTCTTCCACATTCTTTCTATATTCTCACTCAGAGACTCATTATACACATGTTAGCTCTTTTCAGTGTATTTCTTATTTTTTAAGTATTTGTTTATTTGAGAGAGAGAGAGCATAGGGGTGAGAGGAGCAGAGGGAGAGAGAGAGAGAGAAACTCAAGCAGGCTCTACACTGAGCATGAAGCCCAAAGTGTGGCTCATCTCATGACTCTGAGATCACAACCTGAGCCGAAACCAAGAGTTAGATGCTTAACCAACTGTGCCACTCTGGTACCCCTTAAGTGTATTTCATATGCCCTTAAGTCTCCTATATTTTTATCCTATTGTTCCTTCTTGCATAGTTCTGGATATTTTCTTCTATCTACATTGTGTCTAATGCTGTTAAATACACCCATGGAGTTCTTACTTTAAGGTTATTGTGTGTATATATATATATATATATATATATATATATATATATATTAGTTCTAAAATTTTCATTTGATTATTTTTTGTAGTTTCCAATTATTGGCCAAAATTCTGAATTCCATTTTTAAATTTCCTTTATAAGCATTGTTATCTTAAAGTCTATGACTAATAATTTTATTATCTAGAACTACCTGGATCTTTTTCTGTTTTCTCTGGTTCTTGTGTGTTTTGCCTTGTCTTCTCATAGTGCTTTGTTCCTTTTGATTATGTCCTAGAATTGTATGATGAAAATTAGGGGGAAAAGTCTTCTGATAATGTTTTCTTTGCCCAAAGAGGATGTATGTTTGCTTATGGAAGATAGCTAGGGCCACTATAAATCTGAGGTCATGTTAGTCCAATTTCAGGGACTGAAATGATTTGAATCTTGGCTTCAAGTTCTTTATGGGTTAATCTTCCATCTTATCCTTACTCATACCATGTTGAGCTTTTAGCATTTCAAAAGTTTATCAGTGCTTCTTTGGTGACTCTGTGGTCTAACTTTGGATCTCTCTAATTCTAATTAATCTGTTAAAATTTCTGTTCAGTAACTTGGACTCTCACCAATCCCTTCAGGAATTAGCAGACACTCTAAGAGCAGAGAAGTCCAATTGTTGAATTTATTTCTGTTGATTTCAATCTTTTTTCAAATCTCAGTCTCATAATTTCTTATTGCTTTTTAAAAATTATTATGTTATTACTTTACTTTTTAGCTCTCTGGTGACTTTGAGCAGATAAAAATAAAATGTCCAGATTTTCTAGTTGTCCTCAGTAAGAGTGTTGGGTAGACTACTCAGTCTGCGATTTCAAAAGCTATTTAATTATTTTAATACAAAATTGTCCCCTCTCTGTGCTGCCTAAGGGAACCAAGGAGAAGAATTAGATCCCAAGCCTGTGTCCTGAGTTTTAAGGTGAATATAACATTCTTCAGGGTCTGGGCAAGATGGAGGCAAGGATTATTACACCATTCCAAAGGGAAGTAAAATTTAAGTAGGAAAAATTCAAGACCACTGCACTAATTTCTCATTTTATCATAGACACCTCTGTTTTTCCTATAATATAATATAATTCAACTTCAGGCTTTATTAAATATTTTTTCTACCTATAACCACAACTATATTTTAAGATGGGTGGTTATTGATAGCTTGAAGACTTTTTCAAACCCACTGAGCATGTGGATAGATTTGGATACTCAAGAAGGGGAGAAAAATGGAATAGCTCTACAAAATGAGAGGAGAATTTGGCGTTTTATGTGGCAACATTGATGGAAGAGGTGAGGAGAAATAAGGGAAAAGGTTAAGAAAGAGATGCCAGTATGATAGAGATTGTGAGCTCAGTGGTGTGACACTTGCATGCCTGCCCCCACCATCTACACCCGCCCAATCTTCAGTAAAATTGAATAAACTCAACTTTTCTAGCAGAAAACAAAACATGGATTATTTTTTCTCAGTTAACATGAGGTAGGGTGAAGTTCTGGAATGGAAAGAAACCCAGAAGAGTGGTTTGGACTTCCATAGGCTGCACGGCGCACCTTACGTATCCTATCATGATCTCTGGGTTACAAGAACTGCCTGTCCTGTTTGAAGTCTCTTTGTTAGAAACTCCCCTCAGTGTAAGTGTGGGCCAACCCTGTTTCTTTGTGACGATAGAGGCTTTCCTCTCATATCGCATTACCATTCCCACTCCAGCACACTGAGGTGGTACAGCGTAAAATGACAGAAAGCACAAGTGACCTAGGGGGCCCGTGTTCTGTCCCAAAGTGTTGTAGGACTGGTTGCCTTACCTTTGGAGTCTCTGTTTCCTCATCTCTAAAATGGAGTTGTGTTAGATCATGGCTTGCAATCATTCTCTGAGGAATCCTTTGTTAAAATGAAACCTTAATGGAAGCATGTGTACATAAAGTGAACAAAATGAATTCTAGTTGAAGTGGAGGAGTGGGCAGGGGTGGAAATCTCACCTGAACATCTCTTCTTCACTTTACAACCCATAAAGAAGCTTAGTAAAGTAGGCTTGATGGTTGCTTTAGCTCTAGTTATCTCCTTATACAGAAAAGAAGGAATGCCATCTTTTAGACAACTAAAAGCAATAGTAATTTAAGGAGAAATTACTTTTTGAGGTGAGAGATGGAGAATGGAAAGGAAGCTCACGTTTATGGAGGCCTTATTAAGTGCCAGACATAAATCTAAGAATTTCCTGGGGCACCTGGGTGGCCCGGTTGGTTAAGCCTCTGTCTTGGCTCAGGTCATGATCTCAGGGTCCTGTATTGGGTTCCAGGGAATCTGCTTCTCCCTCTCCCTCTGCCCCTCTCCCTAGCTTGAGCTCTCAAGCTCTGTTTTCTCCTTCTCTCTCAAATAAATAAATAAAGTCTTCCAAAAACCCAAAACAGAACAAAAAGAACTTTCCTTAACTTTCCCAAGGGCTATGTGGAGTTGGTTTTATGCCCAATGGAAGGAGCTCCTGAAGCTCAGAAATGAGTACCAGGCTCAAGGTAACATTGTTAGCACCTGGCAGGACTGCAGTCCAAGCTAAGCTCTTTCTGATCCCACCATCAGACATGAAGGTGGTGGGTGGCAGGCATCTTAGTAAGTGAAATACAGGTTTGAGTCCAGGAGAGTGCCATGGGACATTTTGGATGGATGGAGATAGATCTATCTATCGATTTATCTATATCTTTTTGCTTTCAGATTTGTTTTTCTTTTTTATTTAGTGTGATATGGGAGACTGATAAGATACTTCAGCTGAGGATGTGCTTTTTAATTCATGGTCTAAGCTTTTCCCCTGCTTGGTTACCTACACTCATAGCCCTAGCCTACAGGGCTGGCAAGACACTGATAACGAGGCCCCTCATTTTTTAGTACTCTAGGGATCAATATGTGGCATTGTCCAATTTCTGAATTACTTTCATTCATCCTCATCTTTCCCCAAGAGTTTTAGGGGAAATAGTCCCATTGGTTAGAACACTTAGCGTGAATTAAATGCACAAGATGTTACACAATTTTTGGAGGGAAGAAAAAATTACATGTGGCTTCTGATTTCGTTATCATTATGCTAATGATTGTCTTTGGTTTTGAGGCAATGTGATATAGTGGCTAGACAGACATAGAATGCCAGGTTCACAGCAATAACAATAGAACAATATTGCTAACAAAGCACCATTTAGTAAGTGCTACGGAAAATACCAGATTATATGTGCCAGCTTGACTGGACCATAGAGTGCTCAGCTATTTGGTTAAACATTTCTGGGTGTGTCTGCAGGGGGATTTCTGGATGAAATTACCGTTTGAATTGTTAGGCTGAGTAAAACAAACCGACCTCTGCAATGTGGGTGGGTCCCATTCAAACTGTTGAAGACTTGCATAGAAGACAGGGCTGAGTAGGAAAGAAATTCTTCCCCTTTACCTGTTTCCAGCCAGCACGTTGGCTTTCTCTTGCACTTGGACTGAACCTGGCTCTCCTGGTTCTCAGATGTGTGGACTCAGACTGGAATACACGTTCGGCTCCCCTGAGTTTCCAACTTGCAGATGGCAAGACTTCTCAGCCTCCACAACTGCTTGAGCCAGTTTCTTATAATTAATCATATACATGCAAATATGTGATACACATGTATCTCTTATTTGTTTCTCTGGAGAACCCTAATACAGTGAGTGATGATGGCATCGCAGGAACTGCACTAATGTGCTGTGCATAACATCATGTTCAGTACGAGCCTCAGCAATTTTATAAATTTGGTCTGGTTATTTCCGTTCTGCAGATGAGGCTTACAGCAGTTCAGTAACTTCCACAAGGCCGTACAGCCGAAGGGGGCGGGCAGTGAATTTATCTGAATTTATGTGTGAAGTGGGGATATTGATGCCCACCTTGAAAGACTGTCAGGGGCATTCAGTGAGGGATAGGTGTGAATTATTTGGAACAGGGTAGAATGCATGGTAGGCACTCAGAAAACAGCAGCTTTAGCTATTTCATTTTTATTGTGTTACACAATTCAGAGGATTTGCAGCTCGTGAAATAGATGTAATTCCTCCGATGTAATATATCAGTAACATCTGAATTTGATCATTTGTTCATCTCCATTAAGCTCCAATGATATTTCATGTTATTCTGGAGAAAGATGTGATTACTGTGACATTTAAAATTCTGCACAGCCCAGGGAGAGGGAGGAGGCACACTCCTGGAAACAAGGGAAAATCCTGGTTAGGCTGTCGTTAGACAACTCCAGGCTGCCCAACTTGAGGAAGCTGAACAGCTGCAAAGGTCACCAGGAGGTGCTTTGTTTCCCAAAAGGTGTTTGGTATTTACTTTCACTCAAGCATGTTCCTTCTGCTCTGATAACCACTGTCATCTCCCATTACAATAAAAGATGTCAGAGGGATTTTTACAGGCATATGGCATTAATTTAGATTTCCCTCTGTGGTCATAAGAGGGTTTGCAAAAATGAAAACAAAACAAAACAAAGCCCCGCGCAGCCATTCATCAATTCCGATTTATTGGGCAGGGATCATGTGCCACACAGCCAGGAGGGCAAGATCCCCATTCCGAAACCCATGGAATGTGCACGCGCTTTTCAGGGTGCTGCTGGCTCCGGTGGCGCTTCATTCTCAATTTCCTCTCTGGTCTTTGGGAAACGGGTCAGAGGACTGCGCAGAATTCCTTGGAAAATGTAACCGTATCACCCACATTTTCTTTTCATCCTAACACTGCTTGGGACTTTGACAGCGCTTTCGAGCTCCCAGAACCTGTTCATGTCCATCCACGGCTTGCCACGATCCAGTGAGGTAGGCTGGGCAGGTTCGACTGTTTCTTTGCCATGAGGGGTGAGGGAAGAGAAGCTCAGAGGTTTGGAGACAGCTGGCCAGAGGCTCAGCCAGAGAAGGGGCCAGTCTGTGAAAACTCCTCCGTTCTTATTCCTTGCCCATCTGTCCTTCACACCTTGGAGAGCCTTAAAACAATCTGATGATGCCGTTACCTTGCTTATAATCTTTCCATTCCTCACCCTTGTTTTTAGGATCATGTCCAAACTTCTTAACATGCTTCTGAGGTCTTTTGAGATCTGGCCAAGCTCACTTCTTTAGACTTATTTCAGGCCATTCCCATTGCCCCTACCTTGGGGCTGCCTACTCCCTTTTGCCCCCTGCAAACTATGCTCTGACTATATTGAACCCCACTATATCACACTCTCTACTCATCTCCCTGCCCTTACTTAGGAAGCTCTCTTCCCTTCCTGCTCACTCACATACCTGGCTAATACTTCCAAATTATCTAAATCTCCTTTTAGACATAACTTCCTCCAAGAAGCCCCCCTTGATCTCTCTTACCTGTGTTAGACGCCTCTGCTACGTATACCTGTCACACCCTCTTCCTTCCTTCTGCTGAGTCTAGTCATCTGCCTCTCCTGCTGGGCTGTAAGCTCTGCGAGAGTGAGGACTGTGCGCATCCCATCGGTACGCAGTACCTGTGCCCCTAGAAGGCAGGCAGGCAAGGATTCTCCACCAAGGAACAAATGCTTTGTTTACTCATTGTGATGATACTTTCCGGAGAGCAGATCTCCTCTTGCAGACAAATCAGGAATCCCTGGATTACTCCTTATGCTGCTTATCCTCCACCTGCTCCCTCAGTCCCGGGAAGAAGAGGAGCCCAGTGGAATGCCTCCTGGGGCTCTCCAGCTGGGTGTTTTGGGCTGGCTTCCTTCCAGCAATGGGAAGCACCCCCAGTAGAAGGGAGGATGGGGAGAGAGCAGGGTCAGGACAAACCCTCTTCCTTTCTGCCCCTTCTTGCTGTGATACCATGTTCCGACAGTAGCTGCATCCCTGTACAACTACAGCTCCAGCAGGGAGCCTTCTCCCTAGTCCATTTCTCAGTAGTCTCTGGCAATACCTTGTCTGACCTTATCCCTCAGCCCTAACGATGGAAATGGCTTCCAGCTACTGTTGGGTGCTGGGTGCTTCACCATCACGTGCTTGTTTCCTGAACCCTCACCAAACATCTCTGAGAGGTGCCTTCAGGTGGGCTATCTGTGGTGGCTTCTACGTCCCGTCAGGTTTCTGACTGATCAAGAATGCTCCCTGGTACAGGTAAGATTATGATTTTCAAATTCTCTGGGATGGTTTCTGGCAACTTCAGATTTTTGGAGAGAAGTCTCAAGACAGCTCCAAATTACTGTTCTTATTTATACAGACACAGAAAGGAAATTTCCAGAAGGTCTGCAATAAAATTTCCCATCACTGCCAAACTTTCAGCATGTCCTCAATGAGCATCCGCAAGCATCTTTAGATCTCAGAAGTCATATTGTTCCAAGCAAATTTGGTGTCTGTATATCTATACAACTCAGTGATATGGGAAATCTCTCCACTCTGTTAGGAATGGCTCTGCAGTGTTCCCAAAATTCACTGTCACTTCTGGTCGTTTGACTTGGGTAATGCTTCTCTTGTGAAGGCTACATCCAATTCACACAATGTTGGTTAGACTATAGGGGGACTGGTATGAAAGAGGTTGTAGATGTCATGGTTTAAGCATCAGTGTTTTTCTTTAAGATCCTGTGCTCTCATAACAACCTTTTTTTTTTTTTTTTTTTTTAAATAGAGCAGAAGTTGTATTCTCTAAGAGGAATGTACGAATGGACTAAATTGTCATTTGGGGATATCTGGGATCTACTGGAAGTAGGAGAAGGCAGAACCGTTTTCGGATATGACTTACCCTGGCTTAGAACACAAAACTAAATCACTCTGTAGTCTAGGCCAACCTTAACAGAAGCTGAGGTGCAGGAAAACTATATGTATACAACTGTTATCTAGGTGAAATGTACAAAACTGGACATAGGCAAGAGAATATTTGAAAATGACATGTCTGATAAAGGACTTGCCTCCAGAATACATAAAGAACTCCCAAAACTCAGTAGCAAGAGAATAAATAACCCAATTTTTAAAATGGGCAAGAGACTTGAACAGACATTTCATCAAAGAGGATATACAGACGGAAGATAAGCACATGAAATATGGTTCAACATTATTTGCCATGAGGGGCATGCAGATTTAAACCATGATAAGATACTACTACACACCCAGGAGAAGGGCTAAAATAAAACAATCATGACAACACCAAGTGCTAATAAGGACACGGAGCAACTGGAACTCTCACACAGCACATGCAAATGTAAAATGGTATAGCCATCCTTGAAAATAGCTTGGAAGTTTCTTAAAAAGACGGGTAGACAGGAAAATGTCGCCCAAAAGGTGCTCATGCCCTATTTCCCAGATCCTATGACAGCACTACTTTCAAAGGCAAAGGGGACTTTGCAATGTGATTAGGGCAGGGACTCTGAAATGGTGATGCTATCCCGGAATATCTGGGTAGGCCCACTCTAATCACGAGTACTTGAAAGCACTGAATTTCTTGCTGGGTCAGAGGGAGGTGCGATGTAGATGGGACACAACTGGCTGTTGCTGGCTTTGGATGTGGAGAAATGGGACCTCAAGCCAAGGAAGGATCTAGGGCTCTCAGTTCTTCAACCACAAGAAACTGAATTCTGACGATAATGGAATGAACAAGGAAAGGGGTTCTTTTTTTCTCTTTTTAAGATTTATCTATTTGGGGGGGGGAGACGGAGAAGGGGGAGGAGTAGAGGGAGAGAATCGTCAAGCAGATTCCCTGCTGAGCACAGAGTCTGATGTGGGGCTCGATCTCGCGACCCTGAGATCATGACCTGAGCCGAAACCGAGAGTCAGACTTTTAACCCCTGAGCTACCCAGGCCTCCCAAGGAGTTCTTTTCTAGAGCTTCCAGAAAGGAATGCAGCCCTGCTGACAGCTTGGATGTCCCCACTAGATGTGGCCCACTAAGGCCCATATTAGGCTTCTGACCTATAGAATTGTGAGATAATAATACATTATGGTACTGTTTAAGCCATTAAGTTTGTGGTGATTTGTTACGGCAGCAATAGAAAACTAATACATCATATGGTCAAGCAATGCTGCTTTGGGGCATCTCTAGAGAAGTGGACCCTTATATTGACACAAAAAATCCGAGATGCAAATTTTAATATCACGGGTTTTCCTTTTTAACCACAATTGCAAAACAAACACCAATGCATGAGTATTTACAGCAGCTCTATTTGAAATAACCCAAACTTGGAAACAACCCAGATGTCTTTGAATGGGTGGATAAAGAAACGGTGGTATGTCCATATAGCAGAATGCTCCTTGATAATGAAAGTGACCAAACTACTGATGTACACAACAGCTTGGTTGATTGACTCTCAAAGGTATTACGATGAGTGAAAGAAGCCCGTCTCAGAAGGTAACACACTCTGTGGCTCTTTTATGTATTCTTGAAAGAAAAAACTGTGGTTATGGAGAATGGAGCAGTGACTGACCAAATTTGTGGTGTGTCTATGAGAGGATGACAGGAGGGAGTTGTGATAAAAACTTGGTTATTTCGAATTCGACTGAATTTGAAAAAAATTTGGTCATTAGGATGATGCTCAAATGTATATACACGTGTGTTAAAGATTCATAGAATTGCACTCCAGAAAGTCAAATCTCTGCAGGATTATTTTAAAAATACTGAAGAAACCCAAACCATAACAACCTAACAACAACACAACAGAAGCAAAAACTGAGACAAAACTCAATGGCTGACAAAGCTCTCTGCTCCGTGATACAGGTACTTCCAGTCTGAGGGAACGTACAATGAACTTGGCTTTCTTTATGTCCTGGGCGCCCCTTAACGTCCAAGAATGGAAGGAGTCCCAGTGGGAGTTCTGGAGACCGACCCAAGATTTTCTCCCCTCTACAAAAGGAGGGGTTGGCTTATGAAAGCTTGGCAGTCTTTCAGAGCAGTGGACTCACCTCGGCCCCCTGCTACTGGTACACCTTGACCTACCACCCTGGCTTGCCCAAGACGGAGGAGAGGTTCCCAGTTTGTGGGACCTCCAGTTTTAAAACTGGGAAAGTCCTAGGGTAAATTGGGATAAGTTGGTAATCCTCACATGACTTGGGAAAGTCACTTCATTTATCTGAGCCTCTGTTTGTTCATATGCAAAATAGAAAGAATGAGTACCCTGACCTCTCTACCAGGTTATTGTGAGATGCTAACTTTAAATTGTAACTTCTATATAAATGTGAGTTTGGGGACATTATTATTAACAACGATGATGAGGACGACGAGAAAAGCCAGGTGGTGGGAATTATGGAGGGCACGTATTGCATGCAGCACTGGGTGTGGTACATAAACAATGAATTCTGTTACACTAAAAAGAAATTAAATTTTAAAAATATTTAAAAAATTCGTGAAAAGGCTCAGTGCTATCAAAGGAAATCATGCAGTTGGAGGATGTGTATGTGCGTCTGATTGCACACATTGTTAAGATTGCGGTTTCAATTTTGTGACAATAAAAATATAGGCACCTAAGAATGTAATTTTTGTCTTTGGCAGCCTGTTCCCTGGGAAGTTTTAGTTACCTGGATCCCATGAGAGGCTAGGGGAATGATTCTCAACCTTGTTATACTCTGGAATCACCAGGAGATCTTTAAGACAGAGGTGCCTGGATCCCACTCCCAGAGATCCAGACTTAATGGATGTGGGTTTTGGCTAGGCTTTGTAATTTTAAAAATCTCCCTGAGTGATTCTAATATGCAACTGTGGGCCTTTGTTATATGAGGGCTGGACATCATGCCCATGGGGCAGTGGGAGATTTGTTCATTTGTACTCACAGTCTAATGAGCTCACTCCACAAGGGGAGAATCAGGTATGCCTCCAAGGCAGCTGACTTCTGATCTCCACAGGACAAGAACTCACATCTACAAAGAATGATCAACCAGTCACTCAAGGTAGTTAATACTGTGATTATTACTGTTTTTCTAATTTAAAGGGGTCAATTCTGGATTAGGGCGGGGGCTTGTATTTGTTTGCAAGGACTGCTGGAACCAAGTACCACAAACTGAGTGGCTTAAACAACAGAAACTTACCGGCTCATGGTGATGGTGACTAGAGGCAAGTGACTGAGGTGTTGGCACTAGGGAAGGTTTTGTTCCAGGCCGCTCTCCTAGCTTCAGGTAGCTCCTTGGCTTGTGGTCATATAACTCCAATTTCCACATGGTATTCTCCCTGTGTATGTGTGTCTATCTCCAAATTTCCTCTTAATAAGGATACGAGTGATATTGGATTAAGGCCCACTCTTGTGACCTCATTTTAACTCGATTACCTTTATAAAGAACCTATCTCCAAATAAGGTCACATTCTGAGGACGGGGAGCTTGGAGAAACTAAGAATTTGGGGAGAACACCATTCACCTCCTAACATGAGAGAGAGTCACAGTTTCAATGTGGGTGATGCCATTCACATGGGCTATAAAACGCCATGGTGGGATGTGGTCAAAGGGACAGGTGTCCAGTCTGGTCTGGTGGGAAGGCAGTCCCTGGTGGGGCAAAGGAAATGCAGGTAAGGAGGCCTATTCACAGATGATTTCTTATTGATAAATCAGTATCTTGGTCGAACGTTGTAAGAGACGAGATTAAAAAAAAAAATCTTTAGGCAAAAGAAGAATTTTTAAAAGGAGTTATTAACTTCCTTCTTGATAGGAGTATCCCAGCAAAGCCCTAAATAGGTTTTGGTTAGGAATGCTCTAAAAGGATCCTTTTCTTTGAAAGATGGCTGGACTGGAAGGGTTTGTAAGCTCATATTGACTCTAAGGTTTTCTGCTTCCTGCGAAGTCGTCAGAGGCTCACCTGATGTTTTGGGGCGATGTCCTGCACCAGGCACTAGGTCCAAAGGAAGAATCCTACAGATCTGGCTGTAGGTACAAAGAGTTAATGTGAAAAACCCAATGAGGCATTTGCTCCGCTAGACTCCCTCGCCATTTTCACTGCACAAATGTTTTCAATGGAGAGAAAACAGACTCAGGATCTTTGACGATGGCACCGTATAGATGGCAAATTCCAGCACCCTGTAGGACGCCTCACTCAACGACACTGTTGGGCAATAATGAAGTTGACATCCAGTATGGCAGTGAAGGCCTCAGGCTGCTCTACCATCCAACCTGACCCTCCCCAGAGGATGGAAAAGGAAATATCCATCTGTGACAACTCTAGTTTTTTGGTAAGACAAAAATCCTGAAAGAGCACCCTGTAGAGTGACTCTGCCCCCATAAGTGGTGGAGACAACAGATACTAAATACGTCCTTTTTGTTGTTGTTGTTTCCACAATAATCAATATAATCATGAGTAGACAGGTCAGTTTTCATTCATACCATAGACCAAGGATTCATTTTTCCGGCCCCGATAACAATCCAAATTTTCACTAGGTTGTATACAGAGTTTTAAAACAAAAATTTCCTAGAAAATGTTAAGGAAAATGCATATAATCAAAGCAGATATACTTTTTTCCATACATATATATATATACACATAAAATTACTACATTTATTTTTTCTTATAAAAGACATGCTTACTATAGAGAACTTCTGACATGCAAAAAAAATGAATAAAATAAATATCACTAATAATGTCATCTAATATTTTCCTCAGGTTCTTTTATGGTATTTATATATTAAATACCATTGGTATCAGGCTGCATACAGAATTCTGTTTTATTTTCATTTAATGTTATATCGGGATACTTCCTCTGGGTCATCAAATATTATTAAATATTTTCCATCATGTTAGGAACCATATTTTGTTTAGACATTCTTCTAGTTTGAGGCACATAGGCATTTATTACTATTTTAAATAATGCTTCAGGAAACCTTTCAGTGCAGGATTTTTTGTCTAAAATTGTGATCATTTGTATGGATAAATTCACAGTAGTAGAATCACAGGGTCAAAAATATGAATATTTTTAAGGTTTTCAGCGGATATCCAAAGAATGCTTCCCAGGAAGTTTATAGTGATTTGTATAGTGATTGATCGACCCTGAGAATACTTGAGAATATTAATGTCATGTATCCTCACTAACATAGAGTATTATTGTGTATTAAAATACTTTTTTTTTTTTAAATCATATCTTAGGTGCCTGGGTGGGTCAGTCGTTAAGCGTCTGCCTTCAGCTCAGGTCATGATCCCAGGGTCTTGGGATAGAGCCCCGCATTGGGCTCCCTGCTCAGCAGGCAGCCTGCTTCTCCCTCGCCTACTCCCCCTACTTGTTTTCCCTCTCTCACTTTGTCTTTTTCTGTCAAATAAGTGAATAAAATCTTTTTAAAAATCCTGTTAAAATTTTTTTAAAAAATCCTATCTTAGATAAGTTCTCAAGTAATCAGTAAATCTAAGGAAGACTTGTATCACAGGTTGGGAAGTTTGTTTCCAATTTCTTTGAAATTGGCAGGAAAGAAAGCACTGGAAAAAATTATTGAAGGAGTTTGGGTTGTCTGCAGCCTTAAAGATTCACTTCACAGAGTGAATAATACAGAATGATCTACCCTGGATCATTTAGACATTTGACTCCCGTTAATGTGGGGGTACAAATAACTTGATCTCCTTCAAGTATTTTCCGTTAGCATTTTTAGGAATAGCTTTTAAAATCATTCTGATTGAACTAAATAATTTTTCCAAAAGGGCATTTTGTTTTAATTTGCTAAGGCATTTCATCTTTAACTCAATTTTTAGGTTGGGATGATCCAGGGACAAGGAAATTTGATCCTTAACTTATGCCATATTTCATTGATTCTAAGACACCCATTTTTCATTTAAATGTCTTTGAAACTGGGATGTGTAACAGACGTTGTCGGTGCTCTCAGATCCCTCTACCACTCTTGTGAACATTAGCCCTGTGGGCTTTCACTCCTGACTCCCAGCACCTGCATCCTTTGTTGGAGATGCAGGAAATGACTTTTTCTACACAGAGCTAGAAGTGCCTGGAAATGTACATCTCCCTCTAGGCTTCCTGTGCTTAACCAATGACTAATGGTGCAGGGGTATAAGTACTGTGCACTCCCTGGCCTCTGGCTTGTACAACTGAGACAGGACTTACACTATCTCCAGAGCTTCCCTGTGGGGCCGAGCCCAAGGGCCCTCCAAACCCTCATACTGGGTTTTGCTTGACATCACACCCTGACATGGGTTTCCCTCTCTCCTTTTGTGTTCATCCTATTTCTCTATTTCCCTACTGTTTTTTCCCCCCTAATTCACAGAAATCCTCATCTCTGGGGAACCGAACATATTACAAGATGTATCTTATGATCAATGATGTCTTGCAGTTCCGGCTGGCCACACAACCATAATGATATAGTCATCTTTGCCCATGCACGCATGAGCTTGTTTCGCCTACAGCATGGATGAACCACTACACTTTCGCTTTTCAGTGAATAAAGCATTTAAGGACTATTTGAGGAAGGAATGTGCGTCTTAATTGCTGTCTAAAAATCTTCTATTAAATCCTTTTAAAAAGATAAAAAAAGAAAAATGCCAACACCAAAACAGCAGAATAGATGTCAAAGACTAGGGAGAAAAATCCTAGAGACAGAAGTGGACCATTCCTTCAAGAAATGCTTCATTTTGATGGCAGAAGATGTACTGTGAAAACATGTGGATACAAAAAGAGACTCAGAAGAGTTCCATTCTGAATATCCAGAAGTTTTAGGAAAATCACAATTTATTTGTGTTTCATTTTCCTTTTTATGTATATATACTTGATAAAAATCTATGTTCAAACGGCTCTTAGATTTACTTTAAGGGGCCATAAGACAGAAATTCAAAGTACTCTGTCATATTTTAAATGCCTTTTTTCATTTTTAGTGATATATAGTATAATGGAAAGTCTTATAATGGATAGAGATAAGTTGGACGAAATACTCGTGAAGAATATACTACCCAAAGAAACAGAAGGAATATAATCAATGAACAATCTTGACAACATTGAGAAAACAGATTATTTCACAGATGTCTCATCTATAGTTCACAGCAGGAGATCCACTGGTGAGGGAGGACCACCTGTTTGGTCATATTCCTGAAATTTTGCAGACTTTAATCTATTAAGCATTTCATACTCCTCCAAAGTGTGTATATGTGTGTAGATGTGGTACATGTATGCACACACACACACCTTATTTCTTTCAGATTTTCCTTAAATGGAATACTTTTACCATTGAGAGAAGTAATCCATGCATTCATTTAATTTGGTGCCAGCCTTTTACTTACTTTTTGTGAGGATCACAAAACTATGTATAACACATGCGATCCCCCCACAAAAATAAAACAGCTGGCATTTAGATTAAAGGCATTGATTACGTCCCTGAATGGTGAAAGTGTTCAGCGTATAGAAATACGGGGCCCCTGGTTGGCTCAGTCGGTTAAAGCCTCTGCCTTCGGCTCGGGTCATGATCCCAGGGTCGTGGGATCGAGCCCTGCATCGGGCTCTCTGCTCGGCAGGGAGCCTGCTTCCCCCTCTCTCTGCCTACTTGTGATCTCTGTCTGTCAAATTAAAAAAAAAAAAAAAAAAAAAACTAAAGAAATAGGATCTGCGCACCAACATCATTTCATATTCCATTTCAGGGAAATACTTGATCTGGACTGTCTATACGCCAAGGTAATAAGTCTATTATCCACCCAATTTGTTCTGTCTTCCTGTTTTCCCGTCCTATATTTTTGCTGATGAAAGATGGATTTCTCCATTGTGAAACAGCAACAGTCGAGCGATTCCGGTGGGCTTAGTTATAGATGGCATAATTTCTGCACTTTCAGAGTACTGTGGCAACACACAGCTCCCTTGTGCTGAATCAATTCTTCAGCAACATGATTAATTAACCTGTGTTCGAACGCTGTTGCCTTGAAATGCCCTAATCTTGTATTTTGCTTTTAGGCTTTTTCTACCCTTCCATGCCAAAAATCATTTTGTGTTTTTTTTTCAAAACCTTGGGCAAATGAACAATGTTTGAGTACATGCTTTATAATCCTTTCACTGCAATCATACTGTGAGTTTTATGGCCAAATATAGGCAGTATACACTTTCTTCTTCAGCAAAATACATTATGTTGTTCTAACATTAGTAGTACTACCTAGGGTAGACAGGTTTAAACTCCCACCTCATTTTCTTTTTCATTCACTTTTTCTCTACTAGAAGCAGGAAACAGCTAAAACAGTTTTAGAGAGCAATAAACTGCCTTAAAAAATTTTTTTTGTTTGTTTATTTTAGAAAAAGAGAGACAATCTCCAGTAGACTCACCACTAAGCATGGAGCCTGACACAATGCTTGATCCCATCCATGATCCTGGGATCTTGACCTGGCCAAAATCAAGAGTCAGCCCCTTAACCAACTGAGCCATCCATGTGCCCCAATAGTAAATTACTTTAAAAATGTATTCTGTAATCACTTGTGAATTACCATACCATGCCTTGTGTGAGGGATAAAAAAAGATATATATATATATATATATATATATATATATATATACGGACTTTGACTTACAGGGCTCCAAGTCTAGTGGAGAGATACATGCTTCTGTTTGCTGGCCAAATTACTTGCCAATACAGTGTAATAAAGACTTTATTAAAAGGTTCCAGGGTTCTATATAAAAACACCCAGTGCACCAGAGAGACAAAGAAGAAATAACAGACTCTTTGAGCCAGTTTTCTGTCTTCTCCTTTCCCTCCCAATGATATCCCATTGATCCCCCTAACTGCTGATGTTGGGTGCGATAGCCACAGTGAGAGAGACTAGTTGGCTTTAACCAGACTTTGGATTTTTGTTACCCCATGGAGAGAGGAAGCCCAAGAACGTCGGTAGGACCCGGTTTCAAGCCTTTAAGATGCAGTAACTCAGCACACTGGGTAAAAATAAATTGGTAAATAAATGTAGTAACCCAGTGTGCATCTGGACAGACAGGTCAGCAACTTGTCTTGGGGTGGAAGTTCTAGGTTCAACCCTCCCGAGTGGGAAGAGGGGCCAGATGCACATGGAAAACATGCAGAAGTGGCTTTTGTAGAGCAGCGGTGCTGGGCATGGGTGGGGGCAGAAGGTGAGGAAGAGGTGAAGAGAAAATGCATCTTGAAGGCTAGGAAGGGTTAGATGAGGAAATGAGGCTGGAGAGAAAGTGGAAAGGGTGCTAGGGAACTACTGAAGAGTAGCAAGGGGGCAACAGACTCAAATATGGGCTTCAGAAAGATAATTCTGACCGATACGTGGTTGGCTTATTAATGGGGACAGGTGTGCCAGAGAGGCAGGAAGGCATGGTGCCTTCATTGCCATTATCCGGGTAATAAATGCGAAAGGCCTGAAAAACAGGCAGTGTTTGCATGGAACACAGGATTTAAGAAATGTCCTAGAAACGGTACCTGCCTTACCCTTTGTTCCAAACTCACCAAGCATAGAAGTCATTGCCCGAGGTGGGCAGAGGCAGAGGAAGGCCAAGAGTGTTACTCTAAAGGAGCTTTCTCCACGTAGGGGTAGGGATTAATGACCTTGAACCACACTAATCTCTGCCAATATGCAGTTCCCTCTGTTCTTTGGAGTCACTGCTATACTCCAGGAGGTTTATCTAGTGCCAAGGCACTCTGGGTTTGGATGGCTGATGTCACTGTCCAAACCGAGTTTCACTGGGAGGCCATGTGGATTGAATGGAAAAAATCCTCACTTATGTCCTGTGGGGTTTCTGTTACTCTTCACAGAAACCAATTTGATCTTCCACACTGGACCACACACACGGGCTGGAGGAAGCTCAACGACGTGGTCCAAGGCCCCATCTGCCTAGACACACAACGCAGTCATTTCCATCCTAGGGACAATGAGGAATGGGTCTCCTCTGCTCTCACAGCTAATATAATTGGAGTTTTGCTGCTCCCGGAAAGTGGCCCAGGATGGGGGGCCCAGGCCTCTTTCTCAAGAGTCCCCACCAACATTTTTGTTCTTTCTTCCCACCCACAGCCACAGGAATTATTTCCTAGATGGAGAGTAGGAAAGCCTTGCTTTTCCTCCTCAGGAAATACGTGATAAAGAAGCAGGAGAAAGAGGGGTGCCTGGGTGGCTCAGTGGGTTAAGCCTCTGCCTTTGGGCTCAGGTCATGATCTCAGGGTCCTGGAATCGAGTCCCGCATCAGGCTCTCTGCTAGGTGGGGAGCCTGCTTCCCTCCCACCCCACCCCCACCTCCCTCTCTGCCTACTTGTGATCTCTGTCAAATAAATAAATAAAATCTTAAAAAAAAAAAAAAAAGAAGAGGGAGAAAGAAAACAAATGAGAAAAGCTTTGGTTAATTTCAGTTGCACTTCCTTTATATAAACCATATTCACGTGGGGGCTAGGATCATGTCTGTTTTGCGTCGCCGTCTCTAGTAGTTAGCCAAGTATCTGGCGTCTAGTAGCACATGTTGAGTGTTTAAGTGAATAAATGAATGCAAATGCATGAGAGTTAAATTGGGGACTGAGCCTTGGTAATGGTTAGTACATTACCCATTCAACTTGGCAAGTATGTATCAAACACCTACTATGTGACAGGCAATGTAGGAGATCCTCCTTGATGGTGCTAGATCCTTCCTGCAGTGTGAACAAGACGAATAAATCCCAGCCTTCGTGGAGCTTACTCCCACTGTTAATAGGGAAGACAATAAACAAACAGATCATTACCAACTGGTAAGTAATGGAAAAGAAACAGCGAAGGAATAGAGAATAATTTAGTGACGTGGGAATGGGGGGTAAGGGGGTGCAGTGAGAGCTCGAAATCTGATTGCGCTTTCCCTCAAACTATCCCAACCCCCAAACGTAAAAATGAAACTTAAAAGAAGTTACAAAAGTAGTGTTAGTTAAACATAAAGTCACATGAAGAAAGTGCCTACAGAATTTCATGTAACATTTAGGTGATCACCATTCAGGCACACGTGGATAGTTGTGTTTAAAACAGCTTGAGTATTTTATTTTTATTTATTTTATTTCTCGAGTTAAGTTTCCATGGGCATATTCTGTTTACAGTTCATTTCCTCAAAAGCTACATGCAGTAGAGTATGTAAATTGTTTTAATGGTAGTTCAGTTCTTTCTGTTCTGTAGATGGCAAAATTTATGTTTGTGGGCCCCTGAAAAAGTTGCATTTCACTTTAGCAGAGAAAATAAAAATGTCCATTTCCCCCAGAAAAAGGATTATATTTTCTAATTTTGCAAACACTTTATGGAGGTATCATTTGATTCTGTATTTTTACAGCTGCCTAGCATTTATTATTGGAGAGCCCCTTCTCACAGTGTGTTTCTCTTTCATTTCTAGTCAGGGGGTGTTAATATTATTTTGGAATTATTTGAATTTGAGAGAGTGATAAAGGGCCTCTCTTGAGGGGTTCTTACTAAACAAACCCCTGACTTCTTAATCCTTTAAAGAAAAATAAGGAAAAAAAAAAGGAAAGAAAGGAAAAAAGGTTTTAGATTATGAGTTTCTTGGTTTGGGAATCAGAACTATTTGGTGTGTTAACTTTAACACCTTGCATCTTGTCACATTTGGCAGGTGCTCGGGAAATGGTCGATAAGTTGAACTGATTTGGGAAGATTCAGGGGATTACCCTCCTCCATATACAGATGGGGAAACGGAGGCTCAAAGAATTTGTAGATGTGTTTGCATTGTGTTTTGTACTTTACCAAGGGCTCTCACTCAAGTTAGCTCATTAAGAGTGGGTTTTCACCACCATTATATATAAAGTAAGAAATGACAGTAAAAAGAGGAGAGTAATGATGTGTTCAACAGACAGTAAATTAGTCATTGCCAGACTCCCCTATAGATAGCAAAGCATTCTCTGCTGCTAAGGGACAACTAAAACCTAATGATGAAAAAAATTCAGGTCCTCAGACAATGATAAAAAGAAGATTACTCTTCTAAGGACAAAAACAATCAGAAAAGTTATTGGCAATCTTTGCACTAAAAAAAGTCATATAATACATAGAAAACAAACTCTCCTACACTATTGGTGGTGGTGTAAATTGGTCCTATTTTAATGGAGAATTTTTGAATAGCTACCAAAAACTAAAATGAACAAACCTTTGACAGAGCAATTTGCTTTTATGAATGTATTCCCGCTACAGACCTACTGGCACAAGAGGCCATGCGTATATGAAGAAAAGGATTTAGTGAATGTAAGAATGTTCACTATGACATTGTAACAGAACAATATGTAACAGCTTAAGGGTTCAGGAACAGACTGATGGCTGCCAAAACTATGAGTTATCTGGGTAGTGTTATTTTACATAGACATTTGAAGTAGAACAATCTATATATTGACATGAAAAAGTGACCCTAATAAATTATGTCAAAAGCAAGCTGTTGAACCGTTAACTGTTAATAAACAGTTAACTTTTGATTAACTTTGAGTAAAAAACACTCATCAAGGTATTTGTGATGACTATCTCTGAAAAGTGAGATGAGCTATTTTATTCACTTTATACAATTCCATACTACTTGATTTTTCAATGGAAATAAGTTAATTTTCACATCCAGATGTTCAAGAGAAGCTGTTCCAACTCTGGCCACCTGAGATTTTTACTTTTTAGCCAAGAATAAGAGGACGCAGGAAATGGATCCTTTTGTTCTACTTTGCTATAGTGCCTCAAACTGTGTCTGGCACACTGAGGGTGCTCAGTAAGTACCCGGGGAATAAAGAAGTAAGGATGACTAATCCTGGTCACTTTTTCATGAGGTGAGGTGGAAGAACATAAGAACATTTTCTAACCCTAGAATCTGAGCTAGTTGTCAATGGAGAAGCCTATCACATCAATAGGGCTGACTTATGTTAAAGACTGACTGACTAGATAAACGTTTATCAACTCACCAAAAAATTATCTGGGGGTTCTACTTGCATTAGATAAGGATTCTTAATGAGTCTCCACCATGTTTGAGTGTCTCTTGAGGGTATTTGTCTGTTGGGTTTGGAGGTCACAGAATCATAACGAGGAAGAAACCCCAGGCATGCCAATTCACATCCTGAACCTTCTTGGTACCACTCTTATAAGGCATCCAGATTGAGCACTTCTGGAACAGTGCTTTCACCTGCTCTGGGGGAATTCTTTCCTGGTGAGCCCTAAATCCCAGAATGTTCTTGACTGCACAGAACTGGAATCTGTCACTTTGAAAAACTGACCCCCAGACCCAACTCTGCCCCCAGAGTCACACACAATGAATCTAAGCAGCTCTGCAGAGTAGTTTGAGAGAACGGGCTGTGCCACACCTGCCCTGAACTCTACCTTCCACGTGTAGGTGACCTGTGACCCTTAGGCAAAGATTAGCAACTCTCTCTAATCCTAAATTTCTTCTTTACAAAATGGGGATGATTATAGTTTCTACCCTATGGGGTTGTTTTAAGAAGATAATAAAGTAACCTATGCAGGCTGCCCATCCCAATGTATGTCACAAAATGACCAACAAAGACTATCACTACAATTTTCATAGGCCTCTTCCATGAGGTATTCCATGAAGCAGGCAGGCAGGAAGAGGCACAAAATAGCAAAGTGAACATATGAGGTGTCTGTTGGTAAAATGCATGCCTGAGAACCTTGATTTCAAGTGACTCTGGCATCTCCTCTGTGTTTTCTTCACTTAGAAACAAATTAGAAAAACACTCCCAGTAGGGAGAGGGAAATTTCAGACCATTAATTTAGCAAAAACAAAAAGTCTGCACTTTCACAATTAGAGACACTAACTTATAAAAGTAACTCCGGATGTTTGAGAATCTCACTCACCTCCGGGGGACACAAGGAAAGAGCTCCCTCAGGGACTTCTCTCAAAAATTGCCTCCCTGAAGCTGGCTAATATTCACGTAGCTGTCAGGAGAGGCACGAGTTTTCTTCAGCCATTCTGAAACTTTTCTCAGGGCTAATGACTGCCTATCAGCCTGGATTTGACTTTATGCTATTATTGAGGATGTAAATTGTAAGTCCTATATATAGTCAGGCGTGAATGGGGGGAACACAACATAGACCTATATTTACGATACAGATCCGTATTACGTGCCATATGAAACTTAACAGACTAGGAGACTTTAGGATTTAGGACTCATTTTTGACCTGGCCGCTAACTCAGTAGGTCATCTCTTAGGATCTCAGCTGACTCATCTATAAAATGGTCACAACTGAGAATTCTTATATTCTAAGGAGCTCTAGGTTTGCACAGCTGTGCTGGGGGCTGCTTTAACTGGGCTCTCAGGTTTCTCTCTCAAGTACAGCAGCAATATTAACAACAACAACAACAAAAAAAACACAAAAAAATCCTGTTACATATATTAGGATTCTACCTAAGAATTCATTTTAAAAATGAGTCTTTTTCTCCAAAAGATGTTTGAACATCACTGAATCCCAAGATCCTCAAGCTTGGGGTCCCTTTTCTTGTCACTGTTTTTCAGAGGTGGGGAGCGAGTGACGAGAACGAGGAGGAGGAGGAGGGAGGGAGTGGTGAGAAGAGACCATGGTGACAAACAGTAACTTCTGGGTCTTACCAGCCATGGTCTGGGAACAGGGTATTCCGATTAAGTAATGATTATTACTCACTTTCTTCCTAAGTATGTTACCTAACAAGATCATAATAGTGGATATGAATAAATCCCTTTATACCATTCAGTGTGTACCTAACTAATGCCCAGGACATGTAAACTGACGTCCTGCCCACTCCACCCCAGTGGCCGGCCCCAGGTTTAAATCCTTAACGGAGAGAAAATCTGTAGCCCTCCAAGTCAACGGCTCCTTCCTTCCAGGAACTGTCGAGTGGCATCCTTACAACAAAATAGCTTAAGATGGAAAGTAATCAGTTTGGAGGGTGGTATCAGCAATCACTGAGACCAGTCTTGAACTCACAGCAGGGGAGTTCACGGAGGAGTCCCGACAGCAGAAGAGGTTCCAGATGCTCCTCTTCCCATCAGGGACCCACACATGTTCCTTCTGGCAAGGTCAGTTTATACAGAGCAGACCCCTGACGGGAGCCGGTCCCTTTACTGGAGAAAAATGCGAAGCTGCTCAAGGAAGACTGTTGGAAGGGCATTATGGAGCCGCCCTGACCTGGTGAAGGTTTGGGGGAGGAGGAAGCATTTATAGGAAAACAGTGGGGTTATGTGGGGGCTCTGTCTGAGGGAAGAAGGAGCCTCCTGGATCTCAGCGGCGGCTGGAGAGCACAACTGCGGAGCCCAGCTGTGTCAACAGAACCACGGCGGCCTGCGTGTTGGGCTGCGACCTCCATCTGCAGGGACGTTGGGGAGCAGTGGAAAAGGGGCCGGACGCAGAATCACAAGACAGGTGTGACTTTCAGCCCCGGGACAAGGTGCTTCATTTCTCTGAACTACTATTTCCCTAACTGAAAAACAAGAATAAAAATACCCACAGGATTGCCTGTGTTTTAGGCACGTTGTGTGGTTTAAATAAAAGAGGGTCTGAGAAGCTTTTGGTAAATGAGAAAGCCCCATATACATGTAAATTATATTCCATGGCCCATGACACAGTTGCCCAAATGTGATCCTTAAGAAACCTCCCAAAGCTTGCTCAGATCACTTTCCTAAGGTACTAATATAAAAGGCCAGTGACTTATCAAATAAATGAAGTGCTTCACAGTGTTCACATAATTTCCCAGTAAGTCTTCATTACAAAAACTATGGTATCTGATATTCTATAAAGAACTATATATAAAATTATAAATCTAACGGTATATGAAAAAATATACATATTATAAAATCCAATTATATGTGATTTCAAAAAACGCAACTAGATGATTCTTAACTCCTCTAGTGGCAGTTGATCTTATAAAATGCATACACTTGTATCAAAAAGTTTTACCATACCATATGCTCTCACTCATACGTGGAATTTAAGAAACAAACCAAACGAACAAAGAAAAAAAAGAGACAAAACAAAAAAACCAGACTCTCAAATACGGAGGACAAGAGGGTGGTTGCCAGAAGGGAGGTGGGGGGGTGGACGAAACAGATAAAGGGGATTAAGAGTACGCTTCTGTGATGAGCACTGAGTAGTGTATAGAATTGCTGAATCACGATATTGTACACCTGAAACTAATATGACACTATATGTTGCTGACACTTCGATAAAAGAAAAAAATTCTCATCATAAGCCAAAAAAAAAAAAAAAAAAAATTTTTTTTTTTTTTTAAACAAAAGTAGCTTAAATCCAGAGTCTCTATTTCACAACTTCAGTAAGTAGGGTCTGTTTTGCTCCTGTTTTAGACCGCTGCATGTTGGGGGTCATCCACGTAGAATGAGACGTTAGAAGACCATGGAGCTCAGCTTCCTACAGAAGACCATCAGCTCTTATGATCGGGGAAGTTCTCTGGAACAATCCTCTTCATTCTCCTCTGAGCAGGATAGGTTCAGTGCACTCATCACGGGATGGATCCAGGATGTTGTCTGTGTTACATGACTTGAGAAGAACAAGGAATGCAATTACAATCTCAAAGACTGCCTGTTCTTCCACCCGTCCACGTACGTCCTGATCCCAGGGACACTGCTTCCTCCCTACGACAGCCCCTTGGGACAGGAAGCAACTGGAACGCCATCCACTAGTTTTAAAAATTCTTGGGCTAAGATTTAAGGTTCAACCATGCCCACTTCTTTCTTTCTTCTTTGGTAAAAAGGAATGTGGGAGAATGTGTCATCTTTCACTCCTTCCTTACCCGAAATTCAGTCAGCAAGTTCTGGGACTGTCTTCCTGAAATCTCTGTGGGGTTTTCTGACCTCCTCCCCTCTTCCAGTGCTATAGCCTGGGTCACTCAAATTGCTTGTCTCTCTCTCTGTTCTGGTTCTTTGTGAATTCAATCTCTACTCCAGCCAAGAGAACAAATCATCTATTGTGGCTCACCTGCTAAAAATTCAGTACCAACCCATGCCTTCTGGATCAAATACACACTCCACAGTAGGAAATACCTTGATTTTTTTCTTACCTGCCTCAACAATACTTTCTTCTCAGCCACAGTCTTTTCCTCCCTCCCACTTTGTTTATCTAGTTAACTCCTACTAATTCCAAAGAACCGTCTCCCTCAAAATTCCTCCAATCTGTGCGCCTGACCTTCTCTCTTGCTACACTCCTAATATTATAAGTGCTTGTTTATCTTCAGTAAAGAAGTAAGAAGTTACGGCATAAGAAGCTCCTTGAGGGCAGGAATTGTGTTTCTTGTCTGAATTTATGGGGCTTCCCATGTGTTCAGAATCGATGATGAGGCATTTCGGGGAAGAACAGAAGCAGAGGGAAGGAAGGATACACCACGGGTACAGGGCCTGTTCAGGGAGTGCTGAAACATCACAACGGGGGCCCCTACCTGGTGCACGCTGTTTCTCTGACTTATCCACCCCTCAGTCCAGCTGAATGAATCTCCTCAATCCACCACTATCTGCCCAGCTCCCGACTGTTGGACAGGTGGCTGCCAGAATTAGGATGAGTTGTTTCTTCTTCCTGGATACTCTTTTTTCCCCTGGCTTACCCCACTGCCCTCATCCATTTAGATCAGTTTCCCCCAAGGGTATCTTATCCAAACGCAACCATGGAAAGTAGTATCGTGTCTTAGATTGAGTCTGTCTGAGGGTTGGCACTTAGGAGGATCGAATACGATTGGGG
This sequence comes from Mustela nigripes, assembly GCF_022355385.1. Lineage (NCBI taxonomy): Eukaryota > Metazoa > Chordata > Mammalia > Carnivora > Mustelidae > Mustela > Mustela nigripes. The sequence continues at coordinate 29,362,059 of NC_081572.1, read as the reverse complement.
GGGGGGGTGTCTAAAAGTTTCTCCTAAATCACAGAATATTTCCAAAATATGTTTTTAAAGGGTTTTTAGTAACTTTTATGTAAAGAAGATAATTCTATGATCAAACAAGTTTGAGATACACTAGGTTAAATAGAGCTAAACGGGTATTTTTACTGCAGGATTCCCCTAAGCCTTAACTGTATTAACATGTTCTATGACTCTCCATGGGTACGCGGTGTTATTCAAACTAACATGCCCCTGGTAGCACACATGGGACTAGCATTCCACAGACCACAATTGGGGAACTATCACAAAATGCACTTACTTTATTGGCTGTTGATGACAATAACTGAAAATGTTGGACTTCGTACAAATGGGCAGTTTTACCGTCAATGGTGATTTGGTTTGTTTTTGACCCTCTATCCCAAATTCAATGCATACTCCCCATACAAATTGTTCAACTCCTGCATTTAAATATTAAAATTTATCTTTCCATGGAAGATCACTGATAGCTTCATACTGGGGTAAACGGATTCAAGGTGTTTTAAGATGGCAAGGCCCAAACATCTTTGTAATTTTAAAAGCACAGAGTGTGGTTAAGTGGTACAAAGAATCATTCTTCTCTTGACAGTAATCCACATTACTATTATCTCTTTAAAATGGTTTATGGTTTAATGGAATTTCTTATTACGGAGGCGAAACTTACGAAAGCACTGGATTCTGCCCAGGTTAACTTCATTTCAAGGTCTTGGGGGCTGGGGGTAGGGAAAGCTGGAAGTCTGCCTAAATTGAAAGTGGTTTTAAAGAAATACTAATGAGTGTACCATAAGAGGGCCAGGAGGCCGCTGCAAAGTGAAATGAGGACACATCGTTCTGCAATGAAGCACCTGCTTAAAACTAAAAGGAAAAACTCGATGAGACGGTTTTGCTAATTTTAAAATCTTGGTACATTTACTTTGATGTTTACCAGCACATTTATAATATCTTAGTCCAAAGAAGAGACTTCAAAACTGTTAAAGTCTCCCTCACCACCCATGTCCCCTAATTAGGAAGTTGGGAAGGAAGGGGAAGGGGAATAACCACCTGAGGGGCAAGTTCAGCTGCACACTTTCCTAGCAGACTTTTTGAAAAACAGTATTCTTATGCTTAAACGAGTGTAACTGCCTCGATATGGACATTCCATTAAATTTATAATGTAAACGAAGCCAAAGCAAAATGTCTAAGGAAAAAAATGTAGTTATTGACTCTGAACAATGACTACGAGAAAGTTCCCCGAGAAGGTTATCCTTGCCAAGAAACTTCATTAGCGCTTTTTTTTTAAAAAATCAACAAATCTACATATGATCTTTTCCCAAATTTAAAAGTAACACCATAAAATATTAATTGATTAAGCTTATGTTCAAAGTATACTTCTTGGTATCTGTTTAAAAAACACACACCCAAACACTAAATGTGCAATTACAACAGTTACTTACTAGGAAACAAAATAAACAAACAACAACAACAACAAAAAACAACTAACAAAGGGAAACTAAACAAAGGTTTTTATGCTTCAAGTACATATTTCATACTTAGGTCTTTTGTACAAACAAAACCCGAAGCTGCTAAAACTCAGGTGAAGTGCCTGGCAACGAGTACATATTCAGTAAGTGATTATGGCTGTTTTTTTTTTTTTTTTTTAATAATTAGAACTTTGTGATTATTGCAAGAAAAATTTGGAATTCTTCCTTTGATGCTGGAACAGGGCCAGCTGGGTGTATACCACTCAATTTTATGTCCTGGTGAGCATGGTGCCTAAAGAGCTTTGACATAATCGGTATGATGAGATAATCCCAGCTTTACTGGCTTGGAGAACATTCTAGTATTAGAGATATTTCCTCTCTGATTTCTGTGCTTGGTAGCTCAACTGAGAAGAGAGAATAAATCAGCCCTGTTGACTCTGTTTAATTAATAAAGACCCATGGTTCATAAAGTGAGATGCTCCTACTTAGTATGAAAAATTCAGAGGTCTGGAGAATAAATGAGGCTGATTATGGAATGTAAAAATCTTCCATCTGAACATATACTACCTCTGGCAAATGTTCCTGCAGAGAGTGCATCTGACCTGATTTGGGCGCAATCAACGGCAGTTCTGAGATATTTGAAAATCTAAAAAGCACAATACTACTTGCCTCTGAGTGTTTGCCAAATCTGTTGTTGGGAAACACTAATATTCGATCTAGGAAGAAGACGGTGTTGTGTTTTCTTTCTTCCATAATATTAGTAAATTGAAAGACATATTTTAGGACCTATAAAAAAAGCCCTAAGAGAACATGCTTTATTTTATTGGCAAAGAAATGTAAGTGAATTATTTAAATCCCATTATAATTACCCTCCTTATGTTTCTTACCTTCCTAGCATGCAAAATGCTTTCTTTCAAAATTAAAATTTAGGACAGCCTTTAAGAGAAAAGTGGTTTAAAGACAAAAAGTACACTAGCTTTGAAGAAATTCATTCTTAATAACTGTCTGTGATGATGAAAGAGGTTCTTCTGTTAAACTCCATTATAAATGTCACTATTTATATATCATCATGAATAGAGCAAGGGTGCATATATGATTTTATCATGATGAAGATAAGGTTGCAAAATAATGTGACTAATTAACTTGCAATGTCTTTTTTGGGGGGGGGTGGGAGGTAATCCTATGCATATAATATTCATATGAACAAGAAATTAAAAACAAGTAATATGTGTTAATTCAATCTGTTTCTAGCATCAGTATCTTGGAATTGCTGGAAAATTTTACGGCTGGCCATAAATGGCAAGTAGTAAAGACAATAAAAGTTTTAAACTTAAAAAAGAATCCCAACTGAAAACAAATTGGACAAAAAGAAAAAGAAAACAAATTGGAAGGTAAGAACAGAAAGTGAACCGTGTCAATCAAATTATTAAAAAGTCACCAAACCTTGGGGAGGCAGCACATAATCTTGCCAGACACTGGTTATGAGGCTGACTAGGAATTAGTAATAAGAAGAATTCATTCCAAAACATGCTTAAGAGAAAATCATAAGCTGTTTGTTTCCACTGACATATAAGGAGTTCCCTCTTATATAATTTTGGAAATATATGCCTAAAATCAAAATGGATATTTCTCAGTAATTAACTCTGTAAATATCACAATAATAGTTCCATATTTTGTAATTAAACATTTGGAAATCTAGTGGGACTCTGACCAAATATTAGCAGGATCCCATCCAAACCCTTATGGTCTTCAAGATAAACTTCTTTTTATTACATATTTATGGCAATTTATATAAAAAATATATATCTTTTGAAAATTAAAAACTCTAATTAAAAAACCTTTGTATCTCAGATATCACATATTATAAGAATCTGAAGTTATCGTAACATGTTACTTATGCATAGTATTGGGAAAAAGTTGCCGTCTCTAGACCTGTAAAAGATGAACACTGAAAAGAAAATTCCTGAGAAAAACATGGAAAATATAAATTATACCCTTTTTTTTAATATCCTTTAAATCACATCCTTTAAATTGCTGTCAATTACTGTACAGAGCGAAAACATCCCAGATCCAGAGCTGATACAAAGAAATTGTTCTACAGTCATAGATTACAGTTTTGGGCAACTCTTAAAAACTGATGCTGTTTTTCACTGTGATAGGATTCCAGAATACAGAAGGCCTCCAAGAACATGTATTTATACATTGGACTATTAGATACTAACGAACACAGAATTTTCAAGTTGTATATATTTGTACCTTCTTACATTCCCTCTGGCAGTGCCCACCAAACTTCACATCCTCCCTTCCATCTCACAGCGTTGTTACCGGGAGGTTGCTGTCCAGAAGCAGACTACCTGCCCTGACTAGCCTTATGGGAGCCTGTGTCTAGGTCCTGCTAATCAAGGTGAGAGAACAGATGCTTGTCTTTTGTGGGCAGGGGTTTTTAAGGACCTGGAGTGCCGTCTCTACTCTTATTCCTCATCTGCTAAATGAAGGCAGAGGACTCTGAGGACCAAGGAGATGAGGAGCCATGAGTTAGGAGGAGCTGGGGTACCAAAGTCACCAGCCAAAGCATAGAAAAGCCATTTGTCCACCAGGAAGCTCTGCATTGACTGGTATGTGAGCATTAAGCAAGTGAAAGGTGGCGGTTTGTTACAGCAGTTAATGCCATTCTAAATCATCATCAAGCAAGAAGAGAGTATTTCAAGATCAAGCTGTGACTATCACTCCCTCAGTACAGACAACTTCTCCAAACTAAAGAGGTTGGCTTTCTAGAAAAATACAGAAGATGGGCAATATATATATATATATATATATATTTTCATGCTACTTTAAAAAGGTCAATAATCAAAAACTGTCAGAATGTAGATTAATGAAAACTAAATTTAATTAGAAATAACTTTGCAAGACCACTGCTAGTTTCCAGCTTAAATTCTCACTTATGAACAAAAGTGCATGAAATACTAAAGCTACTTCAATCTGTAATGTTCAGCAGTTTCACTTTTTTATCCAATAAAATAAGTTTAATGAACATCTGATTATGTATGTTTTCTTAATTATCAAATTTGAAACTTAAAAAATACTAAAATTATTTGAAACAAAATTTCAACTAATTTTATACTTATTCTAATTTTCTTTTTCTTTCTTTTTTTAAAAAGATTTATTTATTTATTTATTTGACAGACACAGATCACAAGTAGGCAGAGAGAGAGAGAGAGAGAGAGAGAGGAGGAAGCTGAGCAGAAAGCCCAATGAGGGGCTCGATCCCAGCACCCTGGGATCATGACCTCAGCTGAAGGCAGAGGCTTTAACCCACTGAGCCACCCGGGCACCCCCTAATTTTATTTTTCTACCAAAGTTAAGTGAAGTACACTAAAAACATAAGAACATGAATGTGCATATTTTATCAGAGAAGAATTGAACATTCTAAAATGACAAAACTGGATGGGACTTTGAGAAGTTTCCTCCCTCACCATCTCTATAGTCTTGACATGTTCTATCCAAATATTACCGACTCCATAATGCATAAGTGCAAAAGCCACTTAACAGTGAGTGCTATAAAGTAGAAACTTTCAATTATAGTAAAAAATTATGGGATAAACACCAAACATACCATCAACCTTTATAGTTCTTTCATCGACTCTACAATACTATTTCTTGTAGTGCCATCTTGGACTTGTTAATCAATGGACTTAACTGACTTAGAGGAACTTAGTTTATTTTGAAGAAGAGAAAAAGTTATACTTATTATCCTCATGCTATATATGAGAAAACTAATACCGAGAGAGGCAAAATAACTTACTTCAGGTCATAAAACTGTGTTAGAGCCTGGCTCTGGACTCAAATCTGACTTCTGAGAGTTTAGCCATTCTGTTAAACTCTTCCCCGAGGCTCTGTTATTTGGGTGGGTTTCAACAATAATGTGTATGGTGAATTCTGGGATGGGCTAAATGACCACCTAAAAGGGCTCTTCAGATTTACCAAAATGAGGTAGTTAAGGGTGGGCTGACTGATCATAGATTACATAGTCTAAAATATTTTTTAAAGCCCTTGCCACAAAACTCATATTTTTATTAAGTGGGAATAAAAAGTACTAGCATGAAGCCTGCTTCCCCAGAAGTTTTACACTTTTCACATCGTGAAAATGAATTCTTACTATGTCTGTCTTCTTGCTCACCAGGCTGTTAACTTCTGGAGGGCAGAGAAGCATTCTTTGTGTCTTTACAATCTCAGTGTCAGGCTCTCAGAAAATGAGGGTCAATAAATGTCTGATGTCTAGATCCACCAGACTTTTCACTGGTATTTTTATTAAACCACAAGTAAAAAAAATGCTCAGAAGTGGTAAACTAGCTTATTTAGGATTGAGGGCCAGATAAAACTGTCTTCAGATGGGATAATGCAGTCACCTCACTCTAAGAGATTCAGAAATATGCATAAAGAGACTCTACTTTATCAGTAAAGCGTTCAATTGAATTAAATATCCTAAATGTCACCAAATAGCCAGGACTACTAACCCTCTTCACCAATATTCTAATATCCAAGTAACTTGAAAAGGTCTATTCATCTATTTGGTGGAAGGTAATAACTGAACCACTATAATAATCCAAACAATTTTGATTAGAGTTTATTTCCTAAATAACCAGAGTTATATGTAAGTTTATTAAAATCCCAGGATTTAAGTTATAGTTGCTTACATTGAACAAATACTATTGTTTTGTTTTGTTCTAAGATTTTATCCATTCATTTGGTAGACAAATATCACAAGTAGGCAGAGAGGCAGGCAGAGAGAGATAGGGGGAACAGGTTCCCCGCTGAGCAGGGAGCCCAACACGGGGCTCGATCCCAGGACCCCAAGACCATGACCCGAGCTGAAGGCAGAGGCTCAACCCACTGAGCCACTCAAGTGCCCCCGAACAAATACTATTGTTAGCTAAACAAATCTTGTGTTAACTGGTAGTATAAAATGTAAACAAAGACAAACAAAGACAAACAGATGTGATGATAAGGGGTGGCTAAAAGCTTACACTACCCCTCAATTCTCTTACCATTACTGAAGTGATTTTACTAACCTGCAATTTTCAGCCTCTGAAATAACTCAGGATGCAGCCAAAGCCATGTTTCTAGGCAGCCAACACCCAACAATAGGATGCAGATTTTTCCTAAAGAGGCCTAGTTAATGCTGGCACTAAGTAACAAGGTTTAGGTAAGGTCTAAGAAGACCCTCCAGCCCCCTCAATGTCCTAGATCATTCATTTGATATGGATGTTTGGGTGTGTTGACAGCTAGATCAAACTTGACATCGATAAGGATTTTGTACTTTACAATGTTTTTTTTGATAGTGATTTCCCAATTTGCTTTTCGTACAAAGCTCATAAACCTGACTTGTCTCTACAAGTTTTACAACTGAAGAAACCGAGGCTCAGGGTGTTCATGTACCCTTAACTCACACAGTTTACTATTCTTTCAAACAGACTATGCAGACCTGGTTTGAAATCCCAGATGGCCCATGTATTAACTGGGTTACTATATGTCTCTGGGAAAGTTACTTGAACTCCGAGTCTCAGTTTCCTAATCTAGAAAACATGCAACACCTGCCTCAAATAGTGTTAAGAGATAAACATGTATAAATCCTCTAGTTCCATGCCTGATGCATTTTAGGCGCAAGTCATAACCACTACCCTCTCCCCTCCACCTCTGACTCCCTGTATTAGTTTTCTACTAGTGCAGTAACAAATTGCCACATAAAATTTAGTGGCTTTAAACAACACAGATTCACTGGCTTACAGTTCTGTAGCTCGGAAGTCCGACATGGCTCTTGCTGGGCTAAAATCAAGGTGTTGGCAAGGCTATTGTTCCTTTCTGGCAGCTCTAGAGGAGATTTCGTTTCCTTGCTTTCCCAGCTTAACGGCCACCCACATACTGTGGTTCGTGGCCCCCATCTTCAAAGCCAGAAACACCGCCTGTCACTCCCTGCTTCCACTTTCCTATCTCTTTCTCTGAACCTCTTCTTCTGCCTCCCTCTTCCACTGTTAAGGACTCATGTGATTAGACTAGACCCACCTGGTTAATCCAGGATAATCTCCCTATTTTAAGACCAGCTGATTAGCAGCCTTAATTCCATGTGCAAACTTTATGCATGGAACCTAATGTATCCAAATGTTGTGGAGATCAGCACGAGGACATCGTTGTGTGTGTGTGTGGGGGGGGGGAGGTCATTATTCTCCTGGCCACATTCCCCCTCCCCTTAGCTGCTTCATCTACTAAAGACTAGGGCACAAGGGAAAAACCACTGGTTTGGATTAGTTCTTGCAAATGTGCCTAAAACCTGGTAAGTATATAAGAAAATGATATACTGCTCTGTAATGGAGATTATTAGATAAAGAAAAATAAGGGGCTGGAAAATTGATGGAAAGTAGTTTAAGATAAAGAAGCAACTGTTGTGAACTGAATTGTGCCCTTACCCCTTCCAATTCATATACTGAAGCCCTAACCCATTAGGTGGGCTATATTGAGAAACAGGGCATTTGGGGAGGTAAAGTTAGATGAGGTCATGGAGGTGTGGCCCTGGGTCCAATGGGACTGACGTCCTTGTAAGAAGAGGAAGAGACACCAGAGCTTGATCTCTCTGAGCACACATGGATAAGAAAAGAGGCCATGTGAGGACACAGTGAGAAGGTAATGGTCTATATCCTAGGAAGAAAGGCCTCACCAGAAACCAATCCTAATGGCATGTTGAGCTTGGACTTCCGGCCTCCAGAACTACGAGAAAATAAATTTTTGCTCTTTAAGCCAGTCTTGGCAGTTCTAGCAGATTGATAGAGCAACCGAATTTGGAAGGGAAAGTGTTTGACAAATAAGTTAGTATTTGTTAATTAACTTAAATAAAGGGTCCTGGAGACAGAGATACCTCCTCATTTGGCTAAATAAAAGTATAACCCCAGAAAGGTGATGAATTTCCCAAATACTTCTTGCAATCCCAGAGGATTTGCTTACAGTATCCCAATAAAATGCTAAAAAACATGCCTGATGCCTTCTACCTGTCACTGGTTAAATGGGGGGGGGGGGGAAAGGAGTTTGATGCAGGCTGTCTAGATCTGGATGTTTTATTCATTTCAGTGGGCTCTGCCACTCTGAATAACCCAAGCCAGCTGGCTGGCCTTTCGTTTAAATGACAGTTGCTCATCTAGCACTTCGTACTGCTATACCCCCTTCGTAGATATTTATGGAAAATCCAGAGCGAGCTGTCTCAGGCTCCTGAGCCATGCAACCTCTCGGCTCCTGTCACAGGGCTTCTGTTTTGGCTAGTGGTTTCTATTTGCAGCTGTGCAGATGCTGTCATTTACAGCCCCACCCCTGTCCAATAGCAGTAAAATGCAGGAAGGGAGGGCGAACTAACCTCTGTTCAACACTCACCATGGGCCAGGTATTTTGTCAGGGGCTTACCCCTCCCCACCCCCCCACCCCCGTATTTTATTCAATTCTCAAAACAAGCCTAGGAGATATAAACCACTATCGTTTTTGAATGAGAAAAGGGAATATAGACACCTGAAAACAGCATCGATTATACCAAGGTCACCCCCGTAAGTCGTGCATCAATACTAGAACCCAGGTGTGTCTGACATTACAGTCTGTATTTTCTTTTTCCCTCATCAATTGCTTCCCCAAATTGGCAATGACCGTATTCAGGCATTTGATAAATGTTTCCTCAGCCCCTATCCATACCAGGCACTGTTCTGGTTAATGGGTATTCTAACAGATGGTTCCATCCAAACCAGTGCGTTGAATACAATTTGTTCATTAGTAAGAAGTGTTTGGGGATTAAGATATGTCCTCCTTCAAGCCATCTTTTGATTTCTTCATTACAGTCTCAGGAGGAACGAAATGCTCCGGCTTCTCAGGCATGTGGACGAGAGTGAGGAGCTAACCTGCCCTGTCCTTATCTATGCTGAAGTCAGGTGCACAGAAACTGCCTCCTTCCTCATCAAGTGAGCCTTAGACTTATAGTTGTCTGTGAATGGGTATTTCTTTTTATTTATTTATTTTATTTTATTTATTTATTTTTTAAAGATTTTATTTAGTTATTTGAGAGAGAGACAGTGAGAGAGAACATGAGCGAGGAGAAGGTCAGAGAGAGAAGCAGACTCCCCGTGGAGCTGGGAGTCCGACGGGACTCGATCCTAGAACTCTGGGATCATGACCTGAGCCAAAGGCAGTCGTCCAACCAACTGAGCCACCCAGGCATCCCTGTGAATGGGTATTTCTTTACGCACCCAAAATGAACCAAAGCAGCCAAATTAATGAGGTCTTCAGAAGGAGGGCTCCCAAGAGTGTCCACTAAAGTGGAACTAAACTAGTCTGCCAAAGACTTAGGAAAAGTCAAAAGTAGCAGCTTATTATTTCCAATCCAGAAACCATACGTTTCCTCTCCAACCTCCCCTCCAATCACCCGAATTTGTAATTACATTAGGATTACCCAGCATAGGCTATACTTGTAAAATAAAGTTAGGGGGTAAGAAAACATAACCTCCAATTTTTTCTCTTCTGTGTTCTCTATATAATTTATAAATAAGAGGACACAATGTAACTTAAGCCTTTAATTAATACAGTAAGCTGACAATGGCAAAGTCTGATTCAAATATAGGCTAGGATCCACATTCTTTCCTCCCTGGGAACAACCTAATAGGATGTCCTACCTCAAGTCAATGAAGACAATCATCTAGGGTCATTAATTTCTCTGACTGGAGAGAAATGAAGACAGCCATACCTTCCAGAAATCATTTATCTTTTAGAGTCATTAAAGCAAAGCTTTTAAATACTATCTTATAAGAACTTCTTTGGGTGGCTTATCATCATTTATTTCATTATTTCAACCTACCCTCTGTATTATTACTGCTCACCTTGGCAGAGTTTCTGCATTAGCAAAATGCTCTAGAAGACCAAAGATGCAAAGATGAGGCATGTGTCCCCTACACCTCTCCCCACTACACCCACAGCAGACCCTACTGACAAGACATCACCGAGGATGAACACAGCTTAGAATTCTTCACAAAACCACGTTTGAGACAGTGAGTTGAAATCTATTTGCCTTCCCTGCTCTAGACCGAAACTTGTTTCATTCAGAAATTACAGACTTCCTAGGTTCTACTGATAGACATTTGAATGTTCTAAGTATACTTCTTCCTATGTAATGGACAAAGTTTTTATAAGACGAGGAGAGATCTCACACTGAAGCCATATCAACACAAATAGACACATGGAGAATTATAAGTTTAAGTAACTTTTAAAAACATATGATTAGGGGGTGCCTGGGTGGCTCAGTGGGGTTGGGCCTCTGCCTTTGGCTCAGGTCCTGATCTCAGGGTCCTGGGATTGAGCCCTGCGTTGGGCTCTCTGCTCAGCGGGGAACCTCCTTCCCTCTCTCTCCGCCTGCCTCTCTGCCTACTTGTGATCTCTCTCTCTGTGTCAAATAAATGAACAAAATCTTGAAAAAAACAAAAAACAAAAAACAAAACCCAAATGATTATACCTACTGGAAAACTCACTAATCACTATACATAGCATCATTCCATGTTTGAAGCTAGTGTCTAGTAGTGCCATATCTGTGTTACAGATGTATAGGTTATACAAACACACACACACACACACACACACACACACATAAAACATACACATATATAAACATATATGTTTATATACAATATATACAAACTGTGTGTGTGTGTGTGTGTGTATTTACATATATTGTGAAATAGCACTGTGGTAGGCATCCTTTAAGACAGGTCCCAATGATGCTCACCTTTTGGCAATCTTACTCTCTATACTGTACGAGGGTCGGTCTGTGTGACCAATTCCGTATGGCAGGAGTGATGGTATACCACTCACTTTTAGGATTGGTTATATAGACATTGTAGCTTTTGTCTTCCTATTTCTCTTGCTCTTACTCTTTCTCTTCTCTCTTGTTTTGGGGGAATCCTGCTGTCTTGTTGTGTGTGGCTCTATGAAGAAAGGCCCATGTTTTGGTGAGGAACTGAAGCCTCCTGCCAACAGCCAGATGTGTGAGCTTGGAATAAATACACCAGCCCCACTAAGGCACTCTTTAATCCCTAGCCTTGGCTAATAGCTTGATCACACCTTCATGAGAAACCCAGAGAGAAAGAGTCAGAATGACCCAGTAAAACCACACCTGGATTCCTGACCCTCTGAAACTGGGTGAGAAAATGTTTACTGTTTTAAGCTGCAAAATTTGGGAGAAATTTATCATGCAGCAATAGAATTCACATGATTATGATCATCAATCACAGTGAATCTGAATTTTTCAAGAGCAAAAGAAAAGAACACAATGAAAGCAATGTAGCAGTAATGTCTGATTTGTAAGAATTAAAATTAGGTTTTACTGCTAAACATAACTCTCATAGTAATTTTGTTAAATTTTATAACACATTTTAAAGTGGAATCATACCAAAGGACTACTGTAAATCTATTAATAGTATACCATTTTCAAAGGGAAGAAACTGGGTAGGAAAATGGTTAAGTAAATCAGATAATTTCATCATAGCACCATCATGTAACTGACATTTGTTGCTAAATTTAAGAATGCTGCAAATCTCTAAAGAGAAAATATGGAAGTCTTCCCTTGAATGCACTGGTATGTGTGTGTGTGTGTGTGTGTGTATTTATATGTACACACAAAAGTGAGGCGATATGCATATCTATGCCTATATGCATATATATACACACACATACATATATACAGACACATGTTTTTTAGTTCTGTGAAATGCTGGCTCTAGCAATGCCAACATTTTCATTAAATTTGTTTATACCAGGTAAAATGCTTTCTTCTCTTGCATGAGAACTTAAGTAGATGACTACAAAGTATTATTGGGTGTGCAATGGACATGTGCAGGAATATTCAATGAGGACTATATTTGTCTGGGCAGTCTTGGGACAGCACTGACAGTTATTCCTTTGCCTGAGGCTTGCCTTCCATCAGATGGAACAATTCAATTTCCGGGAAGACAGTGACAGGTGTCAGTTTTCAGGGAAGAGATTATATGTATACAGACCATTATCTCCTCCAGTGTCCTGGAAGGGCAATTTCAACTCGTTCTTTTTAAGTAAACGTGAGAGAGGCAATGACCTGAGTTCATTACTTGCTATTTCCTGCCTCCAAAGTATATCTACCTGGTAAATGAACTACTCCTACCTCAAAATCTAAGGCCATCCAGGCTCAAAATTTCAGCTGGAGTAAATGGGAGGATGAAGATGAAAAAATAAGACAAAAAAGCTACATGAAGGACATACAATGGATATCTGTGTATGCAGCCATTACGGACGTGGCAACATCACCTATCTGAACCCAGCAGCTAGGAGCAGGAAGTAACCCCCATCAGAATGTTAGGAGTGACAGGAGGGTGTGGGGCGGGCTGAACTTAGCTGAAGTGTGTACTTTGGCTCAGGTGCTATGATAGGCTTTTCACATACATAAGCTCATCCATTCTGGACAAGAACCCTACGAAGTGCTAATATTCTCTCCACTCTGCAAATATGGAAAATTAAAGCTCAGAGAGCTTAAGTAAACATGCCTAAGGTCGTTCAGCTATCCTGTGGAGACACCAGCATTTGGACCCAAGTTCCTCCAAATCCAAAGCTCAGGCTCTTCTTTCCCCTGTATCAGACGGCTTTCCTATAATCAGCTCTACCTGCACTAGAACTCCTGACCTTGATTCACACAAACCCCTGCAGGCCCACACCTATTCACAAGCGATTCACGATTCACGTGAGTTTGATGGTCTGGCGTCCTGGCCTCCTCAGATGGGAAACGCCTGGGGAAGAGGGTGAGGTGAGTAAAAGATAAAAAAGGAGAATGGGGATAAGGCGCTGGCCAGGCACACTGAGAGCCGCAGGAGAAAGATAACTGGGTCTCGTTCTGGTTTATATAGTTTACCTTCCCCTGCAGAACTCACTAAAGATTTTGTTCAATGGCCTCATTGTAGGAAGGCAGGTTAGTATCTTATTAAGTAAAACTTTGATCAAGAATAGTGAGGCTATACCACATCTTCTTGATCCATGGTATATATACACAATGGAATACTATGCAGCCATCAAAAGAAATGAAATCTTGCCATTTGTGACAACATGGATGGAACTAGAGCATATCATGCTTAGCGAAATAAGTCAAGCAGAAAAAGACAACTATCATATGATCTCCCTGATATGAGGAAGTGGTGATGCAACATGGGGGCTTAAGTGGGTAGAAGAATCAATGAAACAAGATGGAATTGGGAGGGAGACAAACCATAAGTGACTCCTAATCTCACAAAACAAACTGAGGGTTGCTGGGGAGAGGGGGGTTGGGAGAAGGGGGTGAGATTATGGACATTGGGGAGGGTATGTGCTTTGGTGAGCGCTGTGAAGTGTGTAAACCTGGTGATTCACAGACCTGTACCCCTGGGGATAAAAATATATGTTTATAAAAAAAAAATTAAAAAAAAAAAGAATAGTGAGGCTAAAATAAACACTGGTGCTTGAATGGGGCTAACTTCTAGCAGAAAAACTAACTCAGGCAAGCTACCTACCCGTTCCTCCACGAGGCTAAGGAAATGAAGCACTGTAGAGTATTAGCTTTTCTTATCTTTATTATTTGGCCTTTCTAATCTCCAGGAGATAACTAAGTATTCTTAGAACCAAGTTTCTATTCTGCTATTTAAAAATGGATAAGGTAAAGAAGACAAATGGCCAACAGACACATGAAAAAGTGCTCAACATCACTGTGCATCAGGGAACCACGGTGAGATACCACCTCACACCAGTCAGAATGGCTAAAATTAACAAGTCAGGAAACGACAGGTGTTGGTGAGGATGCAGAGATAGGGGAACCGTCCTACACTGTTGGAGGGAATGCAAGCTGGTGCAGCGACTCTGGAAAACAGTATGGAAGTTCCTCAAAAAGTTGAAAATAGAGCTGCCCTACGAGCCAGCAATTGCACTACTGGGTATTTACCCTAAGGATACAGATCATAGGGGAAGGAAGGGAAAAATGAAACAAGACGAAACCAGAGAGGGAGACAAACCATAAGAGACTCTTAATCTCAGGAAACAAATGGAGGGTTGCTGGAGTGAAGGGGGGGTAAGGAGGGAGAGGGTGGTGGGGAGATGGACATTGGGGAGGGTATGTGCTAAGGTGAGTGCTGTGAATTGTGTACGACTGATCAATCACAGACCTGTAGCCCTGTAACAACACATTAGATGTTAATTAAAAAAATGAATAAGGTATGGAGCTCTCCCTAAACCAAGATTTGTTTAAAAAATCTTTTGTCACATGGAAACATATGACATTAAAATAAGGAGGTGGAGGTGGTAAAGCCTGTGTGTGTGTGTGTGTGTGTGTGTGTGTGTGTTGGTGTTTTCCTACTGTATGGCCTTGACCAAGTTAGCCTCTTTTCCACAGTTTCTCCAACTGTAATGGTGACACAGTAACACAATGATATCTACCATGGTCCTCTGGGAAACAAATCTATCTTATCATCTCTTTCCTGCTTTCTTTGTAAGTCAAGATTAAGGTCTAGAAAGAGAATTGATGGGCTTCCAAAAGACAGGTTTAAGGAATATATTTAGGTTTAGGTTTGCGGGATGTATTTTCTATGCTGGAGCAGACTACATAAATGTAAGTGTCTCTTTCTGTTCCTTCCACAGGACTTTGAGTTAGACCTCAGGGCAAATGGCTTGTTTTATTCTCTTTTTTCCCCTCCTTGGATGCTATTCTTCCTTGTGGTAGGAGCCCAGCCCAAGACTATTGTTCTAGTCTGCTAGACACAGTTGGCTTAAGCCAGCTGGGTACCAGGCAAGGGGAAACACTCACCATTTGGCTGGCCATCTCTTGCTCCCTCTTTGTCTTTGGTGATCAGTGATTGTGCCCTTGATTTCCTTTCTTCATGTGGCACTAGTTAGGCGCTGACACTCGGCTTTGGGTTCGTATATACTACTGAGAGCTGGCTGGGGCTAAGGAGTCCCCACAGGGTCCAGATTCATTTACTTACATTTTTTTAAAGGCCTTTGAACCAGAACCCCGGTAAATAATTGAATGCTATGTTTGCCTTCCTTTGATCAGGCATTTCCTTTGGGGACTTTCTAGGAGATAGGCGTGGCTGAAGGCAGGATGCAACCCCCCACCACCATAATACCATCCTGATAAAAGCCAACTGGTGTCCATTTTCTGCTGGGAGAATTAAATAATACAATGCACAGAAATATATACCTAACACTTGCCTGGTTATCAGGTTTTGGTCGATAAACGGTCATTTTCGGGGTACCTGGGTGGCTTGGTTGGTTAAGGGTCTGACTCTAGATTTCAGCTTTGGTCATGAACCTGAGGTCATGAGATCAAGCCCTGTGTGAGGCTCTGCATTCAGTGGAGAGTCTGCTTGAGATGCTTTCCCTTTGCCCCTCCCCTTGCTCACAAGCTCTCTCTCTCTCTCAAAAAATAAATATATCATTACAAAGTTAATATGAGTGAAAAACCCAATGAAAACGTGAATGTGGTTTTTCATTTTCCTGCCACCTCTACAGTACCATGATTCAAATATTCCAGGAAGTCAACAAGGTTAACCCAGTGTATCAGGGCACAACTCTCCTTCCAGAAGAGACATGATTCATGTAATCCGTGCATGGTATTCCTGGGTCCTCTATTCCAAAAGTCCCTTTCTCCATTTCTTATAAACTATGTGTTTGCTTTATTACATTTTGCTAGAAAACACAAGAAAAAAAAATACATCACAAAAACACTCTGCCTGGTTTATCCCTAGTTTTTTCCCCCTCAAATCTTTTAAAATATGAAGCTTTTGAATTCTCACTGTTTTCAATGGTCATATGATTTTTCATGCCCAACCCCCCACCCCTCATTATGGGCTTCTCCATAGGGCAAGTTAATCACAACTACTGGGCATCTACAACGTTCAGAGTTCTATGCTAAGAGCATAGAATAATGTCATAATGTCAATATTGTCATAATGTCAATTCTGGCATGACTGGAGCTCCTCAGAACAGAGTAGAAGTAGATCAGTCTGCTTTGTCCAGGGTAAAACTAATAACCAGTACAGCAGATAGAATATGTATTAATGTTGAGGCTTTCAACATTAGCTTTGAAAGAGTCCAGGACAGAAGAATGCTGGAGTCAAAAGACTCTGATTCTATTCTGGTTTGGTAATTTAATAGCTGTGGATTTTTGGGCAACTCCTGCAAGCTCTTATGTTCTTCATCCATAAAACAGCGAAGATAAGGCACTCATACCTCAAAAGGTGTTCTGAACTGAGATAGGGTTTGTTCACATTATGCCCCATTTATCTTGTTAGTTATTTATGGCCTGCCTTTCCTCCCTAATATATGAACTCCATGACATCAGACAACTAGTCTGTATATTCTACCACTGGATCTCCAAGGCACGGAACATTGCATGGCACAGAGCAAATGCTCAAAATATATTTGCAGAATGAATGAACTTTATAAACTGTAAAGCATTAAAAATGCTGATTATTATTAGTATTACTGCATTAAATATTAAGAAGTGTTAAGACAATACAAAGTCGATTTTTTTCATTAGATATTAACTCTCATAAGTATTAATACTTTTAGCCAGAAGTGAATTCAGGCAGCCAATATTTAAGTTCAGATTGTGATCTTGTTCCAACTTTTTGCTGTTTCCCTTGAAATAATTACCAGTTTCCCCCCAACCCAACGATATCTGATATTAGCATTTAAATCACATGAAATGAAAATGGTGAGGCTTCATTTCTTGTTACTAATTTTTGTAACCTCCAAGAGGGTTTCTTGGTTTTGCTGATTATTCTGCAACTTCCAGGTTCTCTCCAGATGTGAAGGAAATTGCTTACTTGGTTGAGATGCTTGTACTTACTTGATGAAGTACTTGATTCCATCTGCTGTGTAAGCTTCCTCCCACCCATAAGGTAGATCTAGAGTGAAGGGAAACCAAAAATACACTTAATAAGATGATAAAGATAACTTTATTTCCTGGATGCAAACTTCCCACATCTTTACAATTATTTGAGTACATTTCTTGTACAAAATAATTTTCTCGAAAGGAGGAATTAAAACAATTCAGATGAGCTTTCAGATTCAGCATCTTTAGAACACAATAAATAAGTCTGGAACAGTTAACAATCTGCTTTAGTTGCATTAACTGGATTATGACTTGTCATTTACATGGGGTGAGCATTTTTGTCAGCAGGATTCAAGCAAAAATTTTTGGTGCAGGCGATGGTTTTTGCCTAAAGGCAGAAGGATGGACAAGACAGACCCTGCTTCTCTATTTTGGCTCTACATTTCCTTAATTGGCTCCCTTTACGTGTTTTCGCTCAGCTCTACAGGGTACTGGTGCATGAGTGCCTGATCAGCAGGGGCTTGAAAGTAGCTTCCGGACAAGACCGAATTCCTTGTGAAGTCAAAAAGTTTAGCAAAGTGATTTACAATGGATTGTGGTATTTTATTTTGTTAATTAAAAATTTTGTGTACTAAACACAAATGGCCAAACAATTTGCTAAACTTAGCTTTCATTTCTGTTAATGGGATTGAGAGTAGTTAGTGAGCTATAAAGAAATGCAGATTGAAGTAAGCAAGAAATTATTTGGCCATATTTCTGTAAATGAGTACATTTGTGTCCTCATATCGAGAGAACAGGCCCATGTTGAGCAGCCACATTCTTTTATATTGCAGTTATGGAAGGCACCCCTCTAGAATACAATGGTTTCTTTCTTTTTTTTTTTTTATAAACATATATTTTTATCCCCAGGGGTACAGGTCTGTGAATCACCAGGTTTACACACTTCACAGCACTCATCAAAGCACATACCCTCCCCAATGTCCATAATCCCACCCCCTTCAATGGTTTCTATCCTTCTGCTATATCCCTGCGTGGTTGCTAAGGATTTTAATTGACCTTTTGGATCTGTCTTTTGATCCTGGCTTGTCATGAATCCACTGATGGGTGTAATCTACATTAATGCACTAGAGAACAGACTCCATGGCTCAGGTAGTCGACTTCTTTGGAAAGAAACTGAGCTACCACCATAGACTGACTTCCATTCCCCTAAGTCTCAGCAAAGATGCATAAACTAGGGGCACCTGGGTGGCTCGGTGGGTTAAGGCCTCTGCCTTTGGCTCAGATCATGTTTCTGGGGTCCTGGGATGGAGCCCCACATCGGGCTCTCTGCTCAGTGGGGAGCCTGGTTCCTCCTCTCTCTTTCTGCCTGCCTCTCTGCCTACTTGTGATCTCTGTGTCAAATAAAAAAATAAGGGGCGCCTGGGTGGCTCAGTGGGTTAAAGCCTCTGCCTTCAGCTCAGGTCATGATCCCAGGGTCCTGGGATCGAGCCCTACATCGCGCTCTCTGCTCAGCGGGGGGCCTGATTCCCCCTACCCCCCTACCCCCCTCCACTGCCTGCCTCTCTGCCTACTTGTGATCTCTGTCTGTCAAATAAATAAATAAAATCTTAAAAAAAATAAAAAAAGAACTTTAAAAAAATGCACGAACTATTTGAATGAAATAAAACATCACTCTGTCACCATTCCCTTCTTTAGGAATCTTCCTTGAGAACGGTTCTGAAGTTGCTTTTATAATTAAGGAAAACAAGAACATTTTTATTTTAGATCTATTCCAGTCCATTAACCAGAAGTTGTATAAAAGAAGACTTTGGCTAAAAATTCTGTAACGGTATCCTTTGTCGATGAACACAGGCTACCTAGGAGCTTCTTTGCTCTCTTGGTGAATAAATGTTCCTTTTTTAAGTAAAAAATGAGTGTTTCTGGGAAGGCAGCATAATCGAATGGCTGGCTTCTTAGAAGCCCCCCAAGTGGCACCGTCTCCATCTCTTCCAGCAGCACATGCCTGGACACACGGGCCCCGATAATCTGCTGCTGCACCTGGTCAAGGAGGCTTATTTTCTTTTTTCACACTTTCTGTGTTTTACACTTTCTGCGTGATCATTGATTACGAACAACCACCTTGCCTGCAGGGAGGAATGTCATGAGTGTACAGAAGAATCTTGCTTTCATGATAAAAATGCTCAGAAATAAGACTATCCAGTCAATAAGGCAAAGAGAGAGCTCAAGGTTAAGGAGAAAGTCATTCTAATGGGACTAAGGTTTTTGTCCAAATGATTTGTTTGCCAACCATTATTATAGCTATAATGGTTGGACAAACAAATCATTTGGACAAAAACCTTCTAAATTTTAAATCACAGATTTTTTTTTTCATAAAAAGGAGAAAAAAACGTGCACCTTAGCACCTTTTAATCCACAGTGTCCTTTAAAAATTGAGACAGACATTGGAGTACCACACATTCTCTCTGCCATCAGAATAGAATTCCCGCCCTGATTCTTTTCTCTTTCTTTCTTTTCTTTTTTAAAGGACTTTATTTATTCATTTGTCAGAGAGAGAGCGAGCACAAGTAGGAGGAGCAGCAGAGGCAGAGGGAGAAGCAGGCTCCTTGCCCAGGACCCTGGGATCATGACCTGAACCAAAGGCAGATACTTAACCAATTGAGCCACTCAGGCATCCCCTGATTATTTTCTTACAATTATTAAACAAGGACTATAACTTCACAACAGACTTATTAAAGGTACTAATCCATATTCATTTTAGTCAATATGGTTAATGAATGACTGTAGCCATAAAGATGATTCTTTTGTGTTAAATAATACACAGCACAGCTTATTTTAGGATAAATTCTCTATTCTGAAAAAATGAGCATTTCTTTTTAGAAGACTGAATGGTTTCTTCTTTTTCATGCAGCTACTATAATCTGAAAAACAGAACTGGAGACTAAATTGATAGTAATAATCTCTTAGGGATAGCTTAGTACTAGAAAACACAATCACTTTCCAGTTAAAAACTGAAAAACACAATACTGATAAGCTAAGTAGCTTATTTTATACAAAAAGAGCACTTTTGATTTATACAAGCTTGTATGTTTAAGCTAGACCCCCTTTTCCATTAGTAAATGATTTCATTTCTTCATAGCAAGTGATTTGGGTAAAATTATAACACGATCTAAATACTTTTCAATAATCATTATTATTCCAAGGCTTTAAATTTTTTTCTCCATTCCTCATTTGCTTTATTCTTGTAAATATATAATGTTTCTATTTTTCCTTTTCATTTCGTGTCTGTCTTAAAACTATTATTATAACCATAATCACTTGAAATTGTTTCTGATTGGAAGTATTTGTCCATAGACTCTCACATAACATTCTCTCCATCAGAGATCATCTGTTTCCAATCAATCACTTCATGGGGATGGCTCCAAAATCTTCATGAGTATCTTGCCAAAGTAAGAGTATTGTACATATTTAGCTGTCACCTAAAACTCAACATATCCAAAACTAAACTCATCATGTTTTCGTACAAACTAGTTTCCTTCCAATTTTCCAGTCTATTTAGGTAATGAGATTCTCTTTGTCATATCTGACCCATTCATCAGATACATATCGATCACTTAGCATGTGTTCAGTATTTTACTTTGTGTTCAGTATGCAATGATGAACAAATAAACTTGGGCTTGGTCTATGGAGACTTAAAACATAATTATAAACAAAGACATCGTTAAAAATAGAAGTAAGTACAATGACAGAAAAGTTTTGAATACTGTGAAAGAGTAACTTACAGCACAGACAAAGACTAAATCTCTGAACACACAAAGAACTACACAAATCAGTAAGAACAAGACCAATGATGAATAGGAGTCAGGGGAACATGCTGAACATTCAGGACACAGAAAAGACAAATGCACTTAAACACATGAAAATATGCTTAACTTTACTCCTTATGAGACAAATACAAATTAAACTGTTATGAGATGTCATGCATATCATGTTAGTAAAGATTAAAAAGTTGTTTAATAAGACACTGTGTTGAAAGTGTGAAGAGACAGTCATTCCCATACTGATAGGAGTATAAATTATTAACATATTTATAGGAACTTGTCAATATCTGTGTAAAATCTTTCTTTTTTCTTTTTTTTTTTTTTTAAAGATTTTATTTATTTATTTGACAGAGATCACAAGTAGGTGGGGAGGCAGGCAGAGAGAGAGGAAGAAGCAGGCTCCCTGCTGAGCAGAGCGCCCGATGTGGGGCTCGATCCCAGGACTCTGGGATCATGACCTGAGCCAAAGGCAGAGGCTTTAACCCACTGAGCCACCCCGGTGCCCCTATCTGTGTAAAATCTTACGTGCTAATAGTAACAGCTGACATATGTTCAGTGGTTATGTGCTAGACTCTGTTCCAAGTACGACACATGTACCAACTCTGTTTGGCCTCACGGCCATTCTAAGAGGTACTGCGATCATCCCCATTTTACAGACGAGGGAACTGAGGCACAGAAAAGTGAAATCATTTGTCCAAGTTACATGGCTGGCGGGTGCCAGTGCCCAGAATCTGAAGCACTATCTTCACTGTCCTCATGTACCATTTAAACCCGCAATTCTTCTAGGAATCTAGCCCACAGGTAAGTCTTCTGTACAAGATTAACTATTAAAACAAACAAGGATTGGCAATAATCTAAATGACCACCAATGGGGACTGACTGGAGACAACATATCCAGATAATGGGATATTGTCCGGCTGTGAGAAAGAACGAGGAAGTAATTTATGTACTAATTTGGAAAGGGGGTGTGGGATAAAGGACCTCTGGAGGAACTGCAGTTAAGGAGGTAAAGACATGGGGAAGAACACTCTAGGCTGAACATACAGCATGTGCAAAGGCTCTGGGGATGGGACAAACTTGGCACATTTGAGGAAGTGAGACATCACTGTTGCTGGAGTATAGTGAATGAAGGAGGGGAGGTTGATACAAGATTTGGCTGGACAGATAAGCAAATATGACTGTGCAAGGTTTTGCAGGGCATGTTAAAACTGTTTGAAAGTTTCTTTAAAAAGAAGCAGGAGATCTGCTTCTCATTAAGATGAGGAAAACTGCAAAGAATTTTGCTCCCACCATATGTGGGGAAAAGCTGTACAACCTAAAAAATATAATAATTTTTTTGAGTCCCTCAGAGACTGAGTTCCTCACCTGAGCTGACCCTGAGGTGAACTGAATTCCAAAGGGTGAGAAGCTCCTCCAAGAAAAGATGTGGCACATGAACTCTTCTCTCTTGGCAGAGTGTAGTAAGAAACGAAGCCATTAAAGTGGGTAAGAAGGAAACATCTAAAATGTTAACAGATTTGTAAGACCTGTTTATGGGCTAGCATGATAGTTTTTAGTATTCCTGGGAGCTCAGCTCCCTGCCCTCCCCAAGGAGAATCTGCTCTCCCTAAACAGCTCCTTGCTTACGAGAAAGATTGGGGATGGGCAAGAGACCTGAGAAAGCCCTCTGGGTGGTGCAAGCTCATGCAAAACCTGCGAAGTTTTGAGAGGGAAGGGGGTGTACCATCCATGTTCTGCGTCCTGCATGAGTACAAGATGGTGGTCAACTACACTATAGGGGGCAAGCATAGAGCTGCAGAGACCTCAACCCTTTCTAATATGAAGGAATAGCTGGCTGTGGCTGGGGAAAGGCAGGAGACACTCCCCATACTGGACAGGACACTGAGTGACATGAAGATAAGTCATCTGTTCCTGGGGGCCAGAAACTGTCTCACCCCCAACCCCTGCCCAAACTCCAGGAAAATCTTGTTTGTCCCAGTGAGGGGCACGGAGCCATTGGAAACCTGATGTCTTCTTCATCCTGCATGAACACTAAGTCACTGTAGGGGCAAGGGCAGGAAACCTTTCAAATCCAGAATCCTACACGGATACAAAGAAGAATCTGACTTCCACAAAGACAGAGGCAGGAAACCCGCTTGAGCACTAAATAGGAAGTAGGGTTGTCTGCCACCGAGGAGAGACAGAAGGCTGAGAAAGTCCTTACCCTGTGACTTGGGCACAAGGTCTGCTAAACCAGAGACTTGAGTAGGAAGACCGAGAGCCTCTCCCCAGCCCTTACTCCCCACATCCAGCTCTAACCTTGCATGGAACAAAAAGAAAGAGCCATCTGCCTGTTGCGGAGGGCAAGGGAACAACATTAAACATCCACATCCACTGTGATGTGTGTACAGCCTGCTGCCTTCCAGCTGAGGACCAAGCAGGACACTGAGAAAAACCCTCCAGTATTCTGGACCTTACATAAGCACAGGGGAAGGGCAGACAACCACTGGACGACTCTAAATTCATTGTGATTCTAGAAACGCAAGTAAACCCAGCTTGCCTACAAATGAGACCGAATGCCCCACCCTCCCCCACTGCATCACCTGCCTTGCTAACGTCCTGACAGAGATGAGACAGGCCCGCTTCTGGGCTTAAATAATATTTACCCCAGTGTCCACGGTTCTGTATATTCAATGTCTGACATTGAATCGAAATTAGGACACAGGAGAAAAAAAAGAGATCATTGTCAAAAGATAAAACTACTAACAACATCAGATTCAGGGATAGATAAAATATTGGACTTTAAAATAACTATGATTATACAACAAAACATCTAGTGGAATCTAGTGAATTACGGTTGTCGAACCTATGCCAATGCTCGTTACTTATGTATATTGTGCAGAAGGTGGATGATCGAGCTTGTGGAGGCTTCCAGTGCTGTGAAATACCGCGACAGGACAGAGGGCCGAGTGAACGGAAGGGATTTGTGAGAAGGATTGAAACACGGGGCCCCGATGATAAACTGAATGAGAAGACAAGTAAGAACTACAATGGAGGCTGAAGGATAGAGAAAATAGCTAGGATGTCTGACTGAGGACCATCCAGCATGTAATCAGCTGGGGAAGTGGGAAGTTTGAGCCACTCTCTGTTGATGCCAAGGCTCTTGGTGAGAGTTGAGGACCACAGCTGTCCGTGGGCAAAAGAACAGAAGAGTAAATGTGGTGGGTTCACAGGAACAACGATGGCAGGAGGCGGGATGGGGAGGAAACTGGAGAATGAGACTTCTGAGCATAAGATAAAGACGATACCATCAACCTCAGAATCCCAAGAGAGCCACATTTACTTGAAAAACACTTGCTAGTGTAATTGTTATAAAGGTTCAAATACACCTTACTTCTAGGATCTGTTATCTTGAGAGGAAGAGAGGGAGGGAGAGAAGCAGAGGAGGAGGGAAGTGGGTGGGGGAAGGGAAGGGAAAACCGAGAAGGGGAAAGAGAGACCTTTCTAACTCACAGTAAGGTTTCCCTAAAGAATATCACAATCATCACACAGTACAATCTTCACTTGACGTGCAGTCAGAAAATCCAAATCTGTATGTAATATTCTTCAAGTCCAAGTCAAAGAACCTCGGAAAAGTAATAATTTATGAAGTCTCAACTTTCTCATCTACAGTATACAGTAGTGATTAATAGCTGTTGTCTCACCTGGGGGGTATCATGAGACTCTCATTAGATAATATAACCTAAACAATGATATACAAAAGGAGACCATTATTAGTCATAGTAATTAAAATAACAGCTCATTCTTCAGAGCTATGGTTCTAGAGGTAATATAGAGTAATGGATGCTTCATATAAAAAATAAGTACTTAAATTATCCGCGGGGGAAATCTCTACTAAGGTGTATATCTTTACACAATCCTCTTCTTAATACAGGAAATGATATAGTCTCTATTTCACCCATGATAACATCTGTTGAGTGGTGTGATGGTAAATATTTGACAACCACCTCTTGCGGGGGTGGGGAGGGTTGGAGAGAGTGCTCATTTGTAGCATTTACTGATTTCTGTAGTATAATTACTCCTACCATGACTGATTTCAAGCTACTAATGTGATGTCACTGGCTACAGGGTCGGGAAGCAATGCCAGGTGGTACACCAATGCATTGTGTTCTCAGGTCTAATAGACTTAGATAAGAACAAAGATGATAGTACAGTGTAGGAAAATGATGAGGAAGAGGTGAGTTCTGAGTATTTTAAAAAATATTTTATTTATTATTTATTTGACAGAGAGAGAGAGATCACAAGTAGGCAGAGAGGCAGGCAGAGAGAGAGAGAGAGCGGGAGGAAGCAGGCTCCCTGTTGAGCAGAGAGCCCGATGCGGGGCTCGATCCCAGCATCCTGGGATCATGACCTGAGCTGAAGGCAGAGGCTTTAACTCACTGAGCCACCCAGGCACCCCAAGTTCTGAGTATTTATTACCTTTTTAAAAAAAATGTACTTTAAATTTACAGTTTAACTATTTTGATTTTTAATAAAGTCCATGTTAGATAGTCAGCACATTAAAAAGTAACTAGCCAGCTCCAATATAATCTCTGTGGAGCCCATCTCTCTTTTAGTATCTTAGTCCTAATAGAAAGTTCCAAAAATCGAAGGAGAGAAATACCATTTTGTCCATTAGGTGATTCATGAAACTGATTATTACCACCCTCGTCTGATGATGTGAAGAATCACTGCCCTAATAGTGAATGGTGTATTTAGTAAATGTTTACATAAAGCTTTCTAGGTACCTGGCATTCTTCCAGGCATATCCTAAACATTAGCTCATTGTGTCCTCCTAACAATCCTTTGCGATTGCTACTATTATCGACCTTATTTGACAGGAGAAAACTGAGGGGCACAGAGCTTTACGTAGCTTGCCCATTGTCACACTGCTAATAAACAGAGCAGTCACAGTTTGAACCCAAGCAATCTGGTGCTACAGCCTAGGCGTTTAATCAGCGCTGTGAGGCTTTCGCTTCCCTAATTCCTGGGTGCACTGCCAACGATCCATATTTCAAAACGGTCAAATAACACCTTTGCCTAACTTTTTGTATAACAATAACAAAAACAGAAAACAAAACTCCCATATCTCAATTTCTGCACTATTACCCAGAGAAATGCTCTTTTGAAAGGAACTAAAATAATTTTTAGGCTTGAACACAAAGCAGTCTATTTTAGAGACATTTTATGTTAGATTTACAATTGTACAAGTTAATTTGTAGGTCTGAATCGCAGTTCCAATTTTAAAAGAACTAGCAGCTAATTTTACTATGAAAAAGGAATCTATTATACTCAGAGATGATTGTAATCTAAAAATAGCCAAATAATGCAGTATTTTAAATATAAAAATAATTTCTAAGGAAATAATCTCTTAAAAACTACATAGATTTTCTGAATTTGTTTTAAACACTCCTTGAAATTAGACTTGCATAAACAGACATAATTTTAGACCCAAGGCTTTGAGTTTTTACCACATGGTTACATAAATCATTTAAACAAGCAAAGGAAAAAAAAAAAACAAATGACATATATAATGTAGAAAGATTTTATATGTTTCGATATTTGTACATCTCAAATTCAGAAGTTGAAATGCTAACAGATAGAAGTTCTTTATAGTTATAAGTCACTCACTGAGCAAGTTAAAAAGCTGTAACATATTAAATGAACAACTTGGTAAAAATATTTCCAGAGGTTATTTGGTGGTTCATAGTCTTCTTTATCTTGTTGTCACCATTTCTGGTCAAATAAATACTACACTAATATCCACTTAACAGGATGGAAAAAGCTAATACTCATTTTCTATGTTTCTCTTCCTGACAGATGCAAAACAGTATTTTTACAGTTGGAAGTCCTTTATTTCCAGTTAAGATCATGGGGTCCAGATATTTGAGAAGCCAGTTTAAATGTTCTTTCTTAACACTGTTAACACTCATCTCATGACCCAGACTGAGGAAGAGAATGCAGGCTTCTACTGACAATTTTCTCTGGGTGTTTACACAATGCTGGGGCAATGATCTGGTTTAGTTTGGTTTTGCTTAAAATCAATGACATACAATGGACTTCATTCTGTCTACTAACATGACTGAGCACAAAAGTTGCTGAAGCTATCCTCACAAGAGTGTGAGATCTTTATCTGTATAATCAGTCTATAGAGGTGATATATGTGTGTGTTTGTGTGTGAGGGGGTCCTAATTCCTTTTAGTGTACAAAGATAAACAGGATTTCCTTAAAGCACTTATGTTATTAGAGAAATAAACATATTAAGAGGCTAGTGGCTGCTGAACATGAATTAATAGATCAACTAGGAGGGGGAAAAAAAAGAGGAATTTTTTTTTTTTTACACCATTCAGGAAAACAGATTTAGTGACTAGAGGTGGTAAAGTTGCTGTCAAGAAAGCTTGATATTCACTGGTTAAGACTAATGGCAGTATGTTGGGTATTCCAAAATAGACACCACTACTTGCCTCCAATAGCAGGTTGCCTGAGAGTAATAGGAAGACAGACTTCCTAAGAAAACAGGAAGAGCAGTTTGTTAACTAGGTCAAAATGCTAGCTAGATTCAAACAAACAGAGAAATTAACATACCTCTCAAGGTGACTTCATGAGTACATCAATGGACTGTCATTAGCACTCTACTACCATCACATACTTATAAAAGTATCTCATATCAGAATACCAGAATTCTAGAAATTATGTATTTTGGAAGTGAGCTTTCAAGGAAACATATGTTCATGATTGTACATGTTTTCTTACAAACTTAGCAGCCTGAGACAATACCCACTTATTAGCTCATTGTCCTGCAGGTTGGAAGCCGGGCATGGCATGCTTGGGTTCTCTGCTGAGGGTATGCAAACTAAAATCAAGGTGTCAGCTGAGGTGAGTTTTCACCCGAGGTTCTGGGGGAAAATGTGCTTCCAAATTCATTTTGGTTGTTGGCAGAATTCAGTTCCTTTCAAGCTGTAGGATTAAAGTCCCCATTTTCCTGTGGGATGTTAGTTGGGGCTTACACGTCGCTGGCATTCCTTGCCAGGTGACCCCGCCTCCATCTCCAAGCTAGCAACAGCATGGAACATCTTTTCATGCTTTCAATCTGACTTTTCTGTCTTTGACCTCTAGATTCAGATTTAAAGCGCTTGTGTGATTAGGCCTTCTGGGATAATCTTCCTGTTTTACCGTCAACTAAATATATATGCAACATCTCTTCACAGCAGCTCCTAGGTTAGTATTTGGTTGAATAACTGGTAGAAAGTGTGTATATAGGGACGCCTCGGTGGCTCAGTTGGTTAAGCAGCTGCCTTCGGCTCAGGTCATGATCCCAGCGTCCTGGGATCGAGTCCCACATCGGGCTCCCTGCTTCTCCCTGCTTCTCCCTCTGACTCTGCCTGCCACTCTGTGTGCCTGTGCTCGCTCTCTCTCTTTCTCTGACAAATAAGTAAATAAAATCTTTAAAAAACAAAGTGTGTATATATACCAGTGGCCAGGAATCTGAAGGGACATCTTAGAATTCTGTCTACCATAATGTTCATTTTATTTTATTTCATGTCTAAATCAGAGGTGTGACACTTTTTTTGTCCCTAGAAAGGGAAATGTCACTAAGTGGGTTTGGATATGCTGGCCTTAAATCTCTGTATTCCATCTTTCAATCTGATTTGGAATCTCATGCAAGCTGGTAAACCAGTTAAAATCTCCCTCAGAACTTGTCCAGCATGGTAACCTTCAAACAACCTTAGCAGGCTATTGGCTCCTTAAATGCCCAGATCGTGGATCTGCCAGGAACTTTGCTCAACACCTTTTCCACTCACATTTGTTGAGTGCTTACTATCCAAGGCCTGGTAGAATGGTGGCCAGATTCAGAACAGTGCCTCACACACATATACACTGGGCACTCAAGAAGTATTTGTTGACTAACTACAGAAATTTGACTCCCATGAAGGCTGATGGTTCAGTGAATCCTGCACATATTTGAAATTCTACTGTTGTTCTGAGGTTTTTGTACTCACCAGGGGAACTTTCTCACAAATATTTGCACAACTGTTATTTGTAGATTTTGACAACAGGATAGTGGAGGACCATCAGATAGGCAATTTTTACAAACATTGACACAGACCAGATGAAATGAAATCAAGATCGTTAAAAAAAAAAAAAAATCAAGATCATTGATGTTTTCTGTATTGAGGATAACAATACCTCTAACAATACCTCTAAGTATCACTAATTCCCAGTTAGCATTTTGCTGTTAACACTGTCTTTAAGTAAAAAAAAAAAAAAAAAAAAAAAAAGAAAAAGAAAAAGAAAAGAAAGAAAGAAAAAAGTTTATCTAGAAATTTGTTAAAGATTTCACGTAAAATCTGAACAAATCAGAAAACCAAAACTTTTGGATATTTGTTCTTGAGATTTAACTTTTCATTATATGTATGTTGTAAAAAGATTTAAAGAAAAGCAATAAAAACACCTTTGTAGAGCAAGGGAATATTTCAAATAATAACTTTCATGCAGTCAGATAAACTCAATATGAATGAAAGAGTTATAAACTCAAATAAAAGTGATCTGAACTTTGCCTTTTCTCCTCTACAAAGAATATTAGTTCCCACAGTATAATGATCACCTAAATTTTTTTTTTTTAAACAAACCACAGTATAACATTTAGGACCCTTTCAAAACACATATTTATAAAAGGACACGTACTTGAATGTTCATATGAGCTTCTATAAAATCCCCAGTTCAGTTGTCCATCAATTAGTGACTAGATAAACTGTGGAATATTAATCCAATGGGATACCACTCAGCAATATTGACACAGAACACCAAGGATGAATCCTAAAAGCATTATACCATTAAGTAGAAGATGTTACATACTTATAGTTTAATATGAAATTTTAGAAAAAGTAAAACTATAGTGGCAGAAAGCCTGGGACCAGAAGTAATGAAGAAGACTGATTACACAGGGGCACATGATAAAGTTCTGGAGTCATGGTGGTGGTCTATAACTGTACACATGCTCAAAACTCAGTGACTTGTACACTTACATTTTATTGCACATAAATTACACAACTTAATCTAAAAGAGCAGAGGGAAAGATCTCAAAGCAGTGGTATGAACAACCCCAATTTAAACAGAACAAAACAAAACAACGCTGGGGTGCCTGGGTTACTCAGTAGGTTAAGTGTCCAGCTCTTGATTTCGGCTCAGGTCATGAGATCAAGCCCCACATCAGGCTCTGTACTCAGCAGGGAATCTGCTTGAGATTCTTTCTTTCCCTCTCCCTCTGCCCCTCCCTCAAATAAATAAACAAATCTTTAAAAAATTAAAAATTAAAAAAAAAACCTTTAAAATATGGCTCCAGGTTTTTGTTTTGTTTTTTAAGATTTTATTCATTTATTTGACAGAAAGACATCACAAGTAGGCAGAGAGGCAGGCAGAGAGAAAGGGAAGCAGGCTCCCTGCCGAGCAGAAAGCCTGACTTGGGGGTTGATCCTAGGACTCTGGGACCATGACCGGAGCCGAAGGCAGAGGCTTCAAACCACTAAGCCACCCAGGTGCCCCTCCAGTCTTTGTTTTTATCTTCAAGTCCTATTAATCCCACTCATTGTCTAGCCACTGAGCTATTTCCTAGCACATACCATGTCTGTCTTTCTCTCTATGCTTTTCCAGATACTGTTCTTTCTGCCTGGAATGTTCATTACTATGGAATACAGTCACTCAACAATCACTTTTGAAGGAATTTCAAAGACCACAGTCATGTACCAGAGTTTCCTTGTCCAGCTTGTAGGCAGTTCCCTGATTTAGAGATTTTTCAATTGGGAAGTCTATCCAGAATTTTTTCCTTTGGTGGAAAAATCTACCCACAGTGGAATGTACAAATCAGAGTGCACATTTACCGAATTTTTTTTTTTTTTAAAGATTTTATTTATTTATTTGACAGAGAGAAATCACAAGTAGGCAGAGAGGCAGGCAGAGAGAGATAGAGAGGAGGAAGCAGGCTCCCTGCTGAGCAGAGAGCCCGATGCGGGACTCGATCCCAGGACCCTGAGATCACGACCTGAGCCGAAGGCAGCGGCTTAACCACTGAGCCACCCAGGCGCCCACATTTACCGAATTTTGACAAATGCCTACAGCTATGTAACCCCAAATCTTTTCAAGATATAGAATAGTACCATCATCCCAGAAAGATCCCTTTCCAGTGGATTCTTACCACCATCCCCCCAGAGGCTAACACTATTCTAATTTTTAAAAATATTATAATTTCTACTTTTTGAATTTCCACTTAGTTTATTTTTTTTTATTTTTTTAATTTTTTTAAAGATTTTATTTATCAGAGAGAGAGAGGGGGGGAGAGCAAGCACAGGCAGACAGAATGGCAGGCAGAGGCAGAGGGAGAAGCAGGCTCCCCGCCGAGCAAGGAGCCCGATGTGGGACTCGATCCCAGGATGCCAGCTGCCTAACCAACTGAGCCACCCAGGCGTCCCTCCACTTAGTTTAAAAAAATGATTTCTATTTCTTTGCTTAGATTGCCAATTTTTGCATTGGTTGTGGGTGTATTTTCTCGCACATAGTTATATCAGACACTCTGAAGTCCCTGTACCTATATCCTCATCCTAAAAGTGGAATAAATAAAAAACTTATCCCATGTTGGTTTCTTCTTTCAAGTTTTGAAGAATCCCTGGAACCTGCCTGATTTTATTCACTCTCCAGAGGCTTCAGGTGGTTGTCTTTCATTTTTGTACACGGTTTATAATTGGGTTAGGCAGGATGGTTAGTCTGTCAGGAGCCTACTTGGCCATACTGGAAGCAAAACTAACAGATTTTTTTGATAGAAAGGGATCTTAGGAATCCTCTCTCCAATTGTCTGATGTTAACAATTTGGAGACTGACACCAAAATAGGTTGAAGGGCTTTGTCACAGACTCCGTTACAGAGAAGGACAGTCATGTAACTTTGAATCTGGTGACCATCCTCTACGCCACTCCACAACAATGCTGAAAGGACAATTTCTGTGCAGGGTGTAAATAGTGTATTAGCTCTCAATTATTAACTACTGCCTGCTTAACAGTTTGCTATTGCTATGAACTAAATGTTTGTGTCCCCACAAAATGTGTATGTTGAAGCCCCAGCCCCCAATGCCCAGTCCTGGCACACAGAGGCACTTAAGGAAGTAATTAAAGTGAAACGAAGTCACGGGCGCCTGGGTGGCTCAGTCTGTTAAGCATCTGCCTTCGGCTCAAGTCATGATCCCAGGGGTCCTAGGATTGAGCCTCATGTAGGGGTTCCTGCTCAGTGGGGAGTCTGCCACCCGCTTCTCTCTCTCTTTCTCAAATAAATAAATAAACTCTTAAAGAAACAAGTTAAATGAGGTCATAAGAGTGAGGGCTCTAATCCAACAGGATTACTGTCCTTATAAGAGACACTAGAGAGCACCCCCAACCCTCCTCCTTCCCTATGCGTGCACAAAGGAGAGGTCACGTGAGTACACACGGAGATGGTGACTGCTCACACGCCAAGAGGTCTCAGAATGAAACCCACAGTCTACTCTGTAAATGCCTTTGTTTTTGGACTTCCCTGCCTCCAGAACTGTGAGCAATAAATCTCTGATATTTAAATCTACAGTATTTTGTTATGGTAGCTTGAGCTAACTGAAAGAGTTATAAAAATGGATCCAAATCTGCACACTGGTAAATCGGCTTACTTGACAGAATTACTTCAGCTTGACTACGCAAAGGTAAATTCATACTCTTTAAAAGAGCCTGAACTCAGAAATACAAAATCTGCCAATCAGTACGATAAAAGTAAAGTTGTTTTGAGGGCTAACTCCAGCACTTTCAGTAAATCTGTTATGAGGCTGGAGGGCAAACAGCATTTCTAGAACAATTTCACCCTATTACTTATTTTTTTTAAATGCTTATATATAAACCTATTAATAAAAATCAGAGTCTAGTCTATAAATTCCTTAAATAGTCATACCTTCCAAAACAGCACATACACAGATACCATGGAAAATGCAGACTCCGCTTCCTGATCTGTAATGGACCTCCTGGCCTCACAGCCTGACTTATCATTTGGACCTCATCTTATTCCTCAGAGTCTCCACGAAAGCGGTTACTTCCATCTCTTCTCATGGTGTCACCGGGGCCCCACTTCCCTTTTTACCCAAACTTTTTTTAAAAAAGATTTTATTTATTTATTTATTTGAGAGAGAGAGAATGAGAGAGGAGGAGAGGGGAAGGTCAGAGGGAGAAGCAGGTCCCTTGCTGAGCAGGGAGCCTAGTGTAGGACTCCATCCCAGGATTCCAGGATCATGACCTGAGCTGAAGGCAGTCGCTGGAACAACTGAGCCACCCAGGTGCCCCCACCCACCCATTCTTGATATTATGTGTCCGTGGTGACCTGTCCTGGCATCCTGTCATATCTTTATGTCAACCCAACCCAGCACCGCCTGGATATGGAGCAGTAACCAATCATTAATAAGTAAACGGCATTTTAGTGAACACAAATTAGGAAACACGGCGTATAATCAGGACCGCATTATCTATTAGGATTTCAAGTCATATTTCTCTTTTTACATTATTCCTTTATTTCTCCCCCCACATTCTCTTTTTGTTCATTGCCACTTGCTGTTGTAATCAGGTGGTCTGTTATGGTAACATTAGGTCACAATATTTCATTTCTTACTCTAACTTTCTTTTATCCTGCCTCTCTGTCTGGCAACACTTAGTAAAGATCATCCATATCATAAGCTATGAAATAGGAAAGTTATTTCTCATTTGATCAGTGATGATTATAATTTCTGATAATTCTGGATGAAAACACATGCAATTAGTTAATTTTTATTTCTATATAGTGACTTGATTCGACTGATATAGACAACCAGTCCAAGTAAGTTAGGTGCCAATTCTGCCAACTTTCCCTTTAACTTTATACTGTTATATTCAGCTGTAGTAAGACCTCAAAGCATTTCTTTTCCTGTTCATTGAATTAGCTTAATAAATTACTGAACAAAAAGAAAAGTTGTTATATTTGGGAATCTTGATAACAAATGTACTTCGGCAAGAGGTTATCAACTATGTTACTGGAATTTGGAGTCCTCTGAACAAGCCAAATTTTGGGACTGGTGTTTTAGCAAACCTCCCATTTCAAAATTGTGTGTCTATTTTAATTAATAATAAAAAAGAAGGATAACAAATGAATACAAGGAATATAAAGTCACACGAATTTGAATAAAATGAAGGGATTAGTGAAATCACTGGAAGAGGTTCACTATTTTAAAAATGGAGTTTCCTACTTTTAAGTGCACCTTGATTTGAGATAATGATCTTTAGGAATATATATCTATATCTATATAGATATAGATATATTCTTTTTTGGGTTAATTTATTTTCATCGCCCTAAAAAATTTTATTATTTATTTTTATTTATATTATTTATTTATTTATGTGGTGGGGGGATGCATAAGAGCCAGGGGAGGGGCAGTGAGGGAAGGAGAAAGAGAATCCCAAGCAGACTCTGTGCTGAGTATGTTGCCCGATGCGGGACTCTGTCCCATGACCTTGAGATCTTGACCTGGGCTGAAATCAAGAGTCCGACACTTGACGAATTGAGCCACCCAGGCACCCCTCTTTCAGGATATATTTCAACAACTGGATAAATACCTGTAACTAAAAACTTTACATATTTATTGTTAAAGAAATGCTTCAAAAGTTTCTTCTTCCAAACTTAATCCCTTTCTATTATTTCCATCTGCTTAGGAAATCAAACCTCAACATACATGCCTAAATATGAAAATTTACAACCTAGAGAGAAACTTCTGATCAGCTCCTGCGATGACTTTTATAAACCCAATTTACTTGGGAGCTTAAATTAACTGACCTCTATGAATGATACGAATTGCTGTGTGGAATAAAATCTTTTTTCATTGTTTAAATATAGTCATGCCTGAAAAAGAAGGAAGTAAAAATGCTCCCACTACTCTGAACTTTGGCTCTTCCCAATGGAGGTCCCATTCCTTCACTCATCTCTGAACGTGTACAGGCTACTAACTGTGCCTAGAGTCACGATTCCTTCTTTTCCTCCCTGACTTTTAAGCTTCTGCTCATCAATCCAGAACCGGCTTAGGTGGTGCTGCCTGAGTGCGCCCTGCCTGGGTTTCCTCGGCAGAACCCAGCTTCCCCCCCTTTATGGCACTTACATGGTTTGCACCAGGTTCTATCACAGCACTAGTTCCTTGAGGGAAAGGAGCATGTTTTATTTATCCTTTTTCACTTTCTGGCATGCAGGATAGTCTCTGGTGCACAATAAATGTTCAGCAATGGGGGGCGCCTGGGTGGCTCAGTGGGTTAAGCCACTGCCTTCAGCTCGGGTCGTGGTCTCAGGGTCCTGGGATCGAGCCCCGCATCAGGCTCTCTGCTCAGCAGGGAGCCTGCTTCCTCCTCTCTCTCTGCCTGCCTCTCTGCTTGCTTGTGATCTCTCTCCGTCAAATAACTAAATAAAATCTTTAAAAAAAAAAAAAAGTTCAGCAATGGTTTGTTGAGTTCTTATACCCCAAGAATTAAATCTTGCTCAGATCTTAAAAAAAAAAAAAAAATTTGCCTGGAGAGACTTAGAAAAAAATTGGCATTTTCATAAGGAATGCTTCCAGGTGAAAGGAACAGGCTATCCAATTAGCTGGGCAAACACACAGGGGTTTACTTTTAAGGAGTTGGGAGGTTTCTCGGCATTAACATCAAGGTCCCATGTTTTTTCTTTCTACTCCAGCATCCTTAGCTTATAAGTGGTTCATCTTCACACCTTTCACCTTCTGGTTGAAAGAGAGCCCCCAAAACTACAGGCATTTCATCCACATCAAAGGCAGAAAGGAAGGAAAAAGAGGTAGTCCAATTCCGGCTGTCCTTATCTGTTAACTGAAAGCTTACCCAGAAATTCCCAAGCAGACTTTTGTCGATACCCCTTTGGCCAGAACTAGGTTGTGGGGCTACCGCCAGATGTGGGAGGCTGAGAAAGCAAGTATCTGATTTTACAGTTTCTGGTGTGATAGACCTCGTCAGGCAAACACTGAACTGGCCATAGGTGATGAAAACAAAAAGATAATAGGAGAGTGGTTTAAGGTTTAGATATTAAGGTATCAGAATGAGTTTGCCTGAGACTTTGGAGGACCCTAAGGTATCAGTGCAAACGTGCATATAGTTAATTATTTTCTCAAGATATTTTCTCAACTGTGGTTGCTTATAATGGTATAAATAATGAGATACCGGTTTCAATCTTGCATCCCATAATTCTTCCAGTGCTTTTAAATTACGACAGGTTTCCTATGTCTCCCATTCACCTCAACCGCCTTTTGGTTCCATTCCTGCCACTCAAAATTTCTCTGAGCCAAATCTTAAATGTTTCCTTCTCTATAAAGGTTTTACGGATTTTGAAATAATTTCCCTCCTTATTCTTCTGAGCTATTGGCACTTTGTATCACTCATCAAATACTTAGCGTCTTCAACTCTGCATTATGATAATTTGCACAGATATTTTGTTTCCCTCCTCCCATAGACTGCTAACTCCTTGAGGGTACTGAGTCTTCTTCCCCAGACATATTTGATTCTCGACATATTATCTTGTGAATTGAATATCTAATTCATTTCCTTTCATTTGCTTATGGACACTCTTAGTGTTGGAAAGAAGGGAATGGAAGGAAGACCAACATGTGTGAAAACAGGGCCACTGCTAGCCTGTGGCATGGCTAAAAAGTTTCCATTTTGTGTTGAAAATGGCACTCCCTTCCATGGCTGGAATGTAACACCTCCTCTGAGCTGATGTGACTCTGAGGGCATGGAGCTTGCCAGGGTACTGGTCTTTCTGTGAAAATTATAAGATAGTGCCCCTTCCTCAGGAAACGAGGTCCTGTACCAGAACCTCCAGTTGGCTGCACTTCAGCCCCCACATACTCACTTGCTCTTTGTTTGCTCAAAATGCTCAATGCTCTGCAGCAGCCATACAGAAGGGGTTTCAGAAGAAAAGACTCATTTTCACCCAGCGTATCTACAAGTCTTTTGGGATTTCTCCAGGCTCTCAGTGATGGGCAAAACACAGAACTTCCCATTTTTGTATAGATCTAACTGTCCAAGGTTCTTGCTCAGAATTGAACCAAAATCTGTCCTTCTGTTGTTTTTATCTGATGGTCCAAAGACTTTTCCTCTGATGCTATATATAATAACCATGTCTCAGAGCACTGGCATTGAAGCTGTCTCCTGAGCAACACGCAAGTAATAGCACGCAACTATTTATAGGCAGAAACCACGAACACTGTAATTGATTATCAAACATGTGTATGAATGTATAAACACCTGTAAAATCCACTAGATCAAATCTACTTTAGGAGCCTAATTTATAAACCCTGGAAATCTTAAACTTCCTTGCTTTTTCCCCACTGGATCACCGTCTTCTATTTTCCTCTATTTTATGACCTGCCTACTTTATTTAATCACTTGCCACGCCACATCGATCACTGACCATCTAACAATTAACTATGGAGTTTAATTTGAAAATATGAGTACTGATAAAAAGTTAAATGCTTGCAGGTGAATTTACAGACCAGTAAGAACTGATATTTAAAATGTAGCAGTATTAAAAATTATTCTTTCTCATGTTCTCTAAGTAGCTTTGGAAAGGTCTGAAATTAATTGAAAAGAGAATTCCAGAAAATAAGGGGGGGTGGAGAGGGGATCCTCTTAATGTATATTTTCTACTTGAGGGGCATGCTTTGGTAACCTTAACTGTGGTTATGTGTTAAGAATAAAACTGGTTTGATCTGATGACTAATCAAATACATTCTTAAAAGTTTTCAGTATAACAAAGAAATACAAAGGGTAGGGGCAGAAACACAGTATGCTTAGGAAATTCCACTTACTCAATAATTTATTAGTACATTTTAGTAATGAACATAGGCTGAGTTAAAGTTTATCTTTGTATCATTTGCTAGAACTAAATACAAAGATACTTGGCTAGAGTAGAAGATTAACCATCAGTTAAGGTATAACATATACGCAGATATATTTTTATTTTATATGCTTATATTTGTGTATTTTATTTTAAATCAAAACATATAAATATATATATTCATTTGTCAATCTTTATTAGGTCAAAGCTTTTTCTTTGTTGATTAGTCCCCTGATTAGTGCTCTGGTTTTTTGTTTTTTCTTTTATTTGCAGAAACCACACTCAAAATGCATCAGCTATCATTTTGACTTTCAGTTTCTTTAAAGTGGACGGAGAACTAAAAAGTTATGAAAAATCTAATGGCAGAATTCTTCTAGACTTTTATAATTTCCCTCCAGTCTTTTACAGATGACTCCCTCACATCTAATCAACAGCATTCATTACAAGCTCACCTTTATCAAATCTCTCTAAAGCAACCAACTTAATTTTTGTAAAAATAACTTTTTCTTTTCACATTATCATTTAAATTACAAATTATGCAATTAATTTAAAAATTTTTTTAAAAAGAATTTATTTATTTATTTGACAGACAGAGATCACAAGTAGGCAGAGAGGCAGGCAGAGAGAGAGAGAGGAGGAAGCAGGCTCCCCGCTGAGCAGAGAGCCCGATTCGGGACTCGATCCCACGACTCTGGGATCACGACCCGAGCCGAAGGCAGTGGCTTAACCCACTGAGCCACCCAGGCGCCCCCAAATTATGCAATTAATTTAGAGTAGCAAGTATACCCGACATTAATCCTTTTGGAAACAAAGACAACCAACTCTGATAAACATTCTTTTTTTTTTTTTTTTAAAGATTTTATTTATTTATCAGAGAGAGGGAGCGAGCACAGGCAGACAGAATGGCAGGCAGAGGCAGAGGGAGAAGCAGGCTCCCTGCCGAGCAAGGAGCCCGATGTGGGACTCGATCCCAGGACGCTGGGATCATGACCTGAGCCGAAGGCAGCTGCTCAACCAACTGAGCCACCCAGGCGTCCCCTCTGATAAACATTCTAACTGGCAGCAGCTTAAGTTCAGGGTAGCGCTGGAAAGAAGACAGGACAGACACCACCCACCGGCATCAAAGAGTATGCTTTATAGAGAGAAAAGATCAGCTGGTTAACCTGGTTAAGACAGTTTCTACTTTTTTTGGAGCAAGTGGTTCTAAAAACATACATATATACATACACACAGTATTAATGACTGTGGAGTATTTTATAATTTACTGAGATAGTTTTTAAAAAAATTTTACTATCTAACAGGACAATTACTTAACTATTCAAAAGCATATACTTTAAAACCACTCAGTTTTTCTTGGGGCACCTGGGTGGCTCAGTCAGTTAAGCAGCTGACGCGGTTTTAGCTCAGGTCGTGATCTCAGATTCTGGGAATCAAGCCTGCATTGGGCTCCAGGTTCAACAGGGCATCTCTCCCTCTCCTTCTGCTCCCAATACACACACATGCACGCCCTCTCTCTCAAACTAAATCTTCAAAAAAAAAAAAAATTAAAACCAGTCACTTTTTCTTGGTTTTCACAATACTATATTTATCCTAATTTCTATCTTTCTGACCACTACTTTTTTGTCTAGCTTCTTCTTTCTCTATAGACCTTTAAATTTGTTCTTAGGATCTTGAATCCCCTTCTTTTCTTGACTTATATTCTCATCCTCAGTGATCTCACAACATCCCAAACTTAAAAAACTCTACCTGTGCTGCTGACTCTCATATTTGGTGAGCCCAGCCCTTTCCTCTGATTCCAGAGTAGTATAAGCAACTCCCCAAGAACATCTCCACTTAGAAGCCTCATAGGCAGGGGCGCCTGGGTGGCTCAGTGGGTTAAAGCCTCTGCTTTCAGCTCAGGTCATGATTTCAGGGTCCTGGGATCAAGCCCTGCATCAAGCCCCACATCGGGCTCTCTGCTCAGCAGGGAGCCTGCTTTCCTTCCTCTCTCTCTGCCTGCCTCTCTGCCTACTTGTGATCTCTGTCAAAAAAAAAAAAAAAAAAACCAAACAAAAAAAAAACAGTCTCATAGGCAAATTAGATGTAATTCTTCTAAAATTAAGTAGTATTCCTCAAA
The DNA here is from genome assembly GCF_022355385.1 of Mustela nigripes. Taxonomy (NCBI): domain Eukaryota; kingdom Metazoa; phylum Chordata; class Mammalia; order Carnivora; family Mustelidae; genus Mustela; species Mustela nigripes. The sequence continues at coordinate 29,321,818 of NC_081572.1, read as the reverse complement.
AGCAGATCTTCCCTGAAATCTTCCCCATTTCACTAAGTCAATCTATTCTGGCCTTCTTTTCATTTCTTGGAGTAGGCAGCTCTTTGCCTTTGTCTGGGATGCTCTCTGCTTAGTTCACTAGATGGTTGGCTCCTAGTCATCCTTTAAGTCACCACTTGGAAGCTCATCAGGCGAATAGATCATCCCTGCCCACAAGTAGTCAGAGAAGCAGGCAGAGAGAGAGGAAGAGAAGCAGGCTCCCCACTGAGCAGAGAGCCCGATGTGGGGCTTGATCCCAGGACCTTGAGATCATGGCCTGAGCCGAAGGCAGAGGCTTTCACCCACTGAGCCACCCAGGCACCCCTGCATATCTTTTAAAACTTTAATTATATACCTATGAATGTGGTAAGTGTTCTAAAAAAGAATAAGGTGTGGGGCACCTGGGTGGCTCAGTGGGATCAAGCCCCGCATCAGACTCTCTGCTCAGCAGGGAGCCTGCTTCTTCCTCTCTCTCTCTGCCTGCCTCTCTGCCTACTTGTGATCTCTCTCTGTGTCACTACTTGTGATTTCTCTCTGTCAAATGAATAAATAAAGTAAAAATAATAATAATAATAATAATAATAATAATAAAAAAGATATGCAATTACTCCCTGTCAAATGTATGCTCTAGGGAGGCCATGTCCTAAATTTTATTCTTTCCCTCAACACACAGTGTCTAGTGCTCAATATTTGTTGAAGAAAGGAAGAGAGGTAAAGAAGGAATAGAAGCAGTGAAATGACTCACGGAGGGAACAGACCCTAAAAATGAATGCTTTACAGCAGTTCTTGGAGACTATGGTAACAATTCAAATACAAGCTAAAACCATTCAATCCATCATTCAGTTGTTTTGCTCCTATAATGTCAACATCTGAGGGCATGGAGCTTGCCCCTCCAGCTACTGGAGTCAGCACTTTACTCATAACACAGATGTTTGATGTTATATCTATATAGCTGAAACTATCATTTTATTGTCTATTAGTAAAGCCAATTTGAATAGATCTATGTTTCTTTAAGATACACCCTTCCTGGGCGCCTGTGTGGCTCAGTGGGTTAAGCCGCTGCCTTCGGCTCAGATCATGATCTCAGGGTCCTGGGATCGAGGCCCGCATCGGGCTCTCTGCTCAGCAGGGAGCCTGCTTCCTTCTCTCTCTCTGCCTGCCTCTCTGCCTGCTTGTGATCTCTCTCTGTCAAATAAATAAATAAATAAATCTTAAAAAAAAAAAAAAAAAAAGATACACCCTTCCTGAATGAGGGCTGTGCTATTCAGGTAAAGCCACAGTGCTTCCCACTGTGGGACATGCATCCCACGTGTGATGAGTGTTCAGCGAAGGAACCTGGAGTTTGTCCAGTTTCTTGACAATAATGTTATGGCATAATGGTTGTCTAAGAACTTTGGTTATCATGAAAATCGGAATGGATCACAAAGGGAATATTTCATTACCCTGTCTTTTTTATAGAATGGGCTGAGACAAGAGGAAAGTTCGTAGCATGGCTGAAATCTGCCCTATCACTTGACATGATAGAGCTGGAGAGTGTTTTGCTTTCCAGAGTGTGTACATCCTCTTAAAAAAAAAAAAAAGCGAGATTATAGTAGTAGATTGTAATAACAGGAAAGATTCTTTGAAGAGAATGCTCAAAAAATATTTGTTTACTTCAGTGTCAAATTAAAGAGCCAAAGTTTCTGCCCACCAAGAATTCTAAGATGACATCAGACATAAAAATAAGAAATTTCTTTAAGTAGATCCAAAAAAGCACATTAAAAAAACCAAAAACTGGCGCCTTGGTGGCTCAGTGGGTTAAGCCTCTGCCTTCGGCTCAGGTCATGATCTCAGGGTCCTGGGATCGAGCCCCCATCGGGCTCTCTGCTTGGCGGGGAGCCTGCTTCCCTCTCTCTCTCTGCCTGCCTCTCCATCTACTTGTGATTTCTCTCTGTCAAATAAATAAATAAAATCTTTAAAAAAAAACAAAAACAAAAACAAAAACAAAAAACAACTTAAGAATGAATCTTTAAATATTTACCTCCTGAGAAATTTCCCTCTAGAAAGATTCTTAATTATACTTTGTTTATTAGCTCATCTGCATTATAATAGCACTAGGTACTTGTTTTTCATTAACAAAAGGTTTTGATTAAAAACTTTACACAGATAGTGCCTCTATGTAGCTGACTCATATTTTATGATTAGTGGTAGGTGTGCAGGAAGGGAATACGCTGGTTTTGTACAGGAAATACTACAGAGATTTGGAAATCTAGGTCACATAACCGAGCACTGCTATTAAAGAACACAAAGCCCCATTTTTTTTTTTTTGTCTTCCGCTCAAATAAGAAAATTATGTTTAAACGAAAGTTAAAAACTGCTTTGTAATTACATTTGGTTAAGTTACATGATAATTAGTTATAGCCACAATTATCCTTTTTGACCTCCACACAGTTTTAACATGTTACTTTCATATTCAAGGAGGTTGTGTTCAATGTGTACGAAGAGCAACCACTGCACAGAAAGCCAGATAATAAAATTTGTGCTTCTGTGAAATCTTTATCTGGAAATCTCAAAATTGTTTTAAACACCAGTGAAGTTTCTGCAGCATCATTAGGCGGTAGAGTTAAGATGGGGAAACTTGGCATGTCACAGGGAAAGCCAACAACTATACAGGAAAGAGAGATGCTCACAGCCCTGTACATTCCAAGGGATTTGCTTGCTTTCATGGCTTCTGAATGTGATGTCACAGTAAACACCTATCTGTGTGCTTAGTAGGGGCTCATGGTCTTTGGAAACAGCACAAGCACCACAAAATATTTTGACGTAAAATATCTAAGCTATATTCTCAAATGCAAATATACTCCACAGCAATGTTTTGCGTGCATTGATGAGTTTTTTGGGAAATGGTACTGTCTCCTTTGAGCATTTAAAAAAAAAAATTTGCTTACAAATGTGTGTTCCTCACTAAACTTTTTAGTCCTTGAGACATGAGAACACAGCTCACATGTTTTAGTCTAAATATAAACAATCAAACAAGACATTATTTCCTGGAATGTGTCTTTACTCCTCTATTGGGGTAGGAGACCTAACCTATACCATGCCCACACTAATAATTCAGAAAAAGAACTGAAGTCTTTCTCTGTTATTTCCCACCGTGATTAAACCAAGTGCATGAATCATTTCTGATCAGTCAACTTTAGTTCAGATTTGACTCCTGAACTACAAATTTGAAGAATAATCCTAGGTGCTGGGAGATAACATCTCTGTCTCCTAACAGATGTCATTGTTTAGATTGGCTTCCTTTGCAATTGCTTTACAACTCTGAACTTCAGGTTCCTTACTGGCAGAACCCTCTTGAGGAGTTACTATTATAAACTGTGACTGGGCCAGAGCCTCCAATACTCTAGTCAACAACTTATTTAAAAATAACTGTGTTGGGGCGCCTGGGTGGCTCAGTGGGTTAAGCCTCTGCCTTTGGCTAGGGTCATGATCTCAGGGTCCTGGGATCGAGCCCCATGTGGGCTCTCTGCTCAGCAGGAGGCCTGCTGCCCTCCCCTGCTGCCTGCCTCTCTGCCTCGTTGTGACCTCTTTCTCTCCAATAAATAAATTTTAAAAATCTCCAAAAAAAAATTGTGTCACTGCATTTCATTAAAGAGAAAACAAACAACGGTTTCCACTTCAAAGGACAACAACAATAAAAAAAGATGGTGTAGTTAAAAAATGCAGAAAACGAACGGAGTTTGCTCTTCTGTTTGGGAAGAAGTATAGAATTTGTCAGTTTTTAGAGGAAAACTTCAAGGTCTGAACTGAGAGGACACAAGTGACCGCACAAACAGGACCTTCCTTCTGGCCCACCTTTAACGAAGGAGGACACACCAAGAACCATGAGGCCGACAGCTCGGGGGGATTCGGCGTATCCGTGCTTTTTGTTGCTCAACGATCTAGGAAGTCATATCACATACCAATATATCTTTCTGCCTTCAGATTAGAAAAAAGAGCTCCATGATTTAAGAACTTTGTTCAAGGTATTTATATTTTTAAAAAGAGCCAATGTGTTTCCTAAGGAAGTCTTTGAAGGTTGATTTACTGCGAGATACTTAGAAAAACCTGCAGCAGTCTGTTTCCTTAAGTTAATGTCAATTCACCATCTTCTTAAGCAATAAAATGGCATTTTGCTGCTCAGAAAAACTCTCCAACCCAAAGCATAGCAACGCACTGGACAGAAGTTTGTCAGTACCTTATCAATAAAGACAGACCCACGTTTGGATCACAACCTACATTACAGGACTAGGACAGTGCAAAGATGTTTTCAAGAAGGCTGAAGTTGACAACAGCCTTGCTCACAAAGAAAGGATATTACAGATACTTCAATCCTTTTTTAATATTTTCTTCCAGAGCCCCAAATCAGGACAGTAATTAAAAGGGTGCCAAAACACTCAAAATCAAGGTTGGCTCTGGAAGATAGACCCATGATTGTAATATCCATGGGATCCACTGAGTTTGATGGGGGAGAACTCAGAGCCTAGTTTTGTTTTCAGTCATGAAACCATGAGAGAGGTGTTGCATCTTTTATGGCCATGTTCTGCCTTGATGGTATTTGACCAATTATCCTGAAGTAAACAGGATAAAGGGTAATTTGACCAATTACCCTTTCTTGAAGTTAAAAAAAAAAAAAGAAGAAGAAGAAGAAGAAAAACTGTTTTCCCTTGGGTTCTCTATTACTTAAATAGTTCACGGTTAGCCTAGTCTCAGAGACATTTCTGTCACAAAGTCTGCACAAAGCACCCACAGTTGTGATGTGCTGCCCTAAGGGACATATTATTGTTAACGGCCCATCCAGTCTTTTGATTATCATTGTATGGTTAATGGCTTTTTAGGATAATAACTCTGATACAGACAATCAAATGCTTTAATTAGTTTATTACCCCCCCCCTTTTTTTTAAATTTCAGAACAGATCCAGGCTATATTTGACTTGAATGTGAGAGTACAGGGCAATACAACTTTAAGGTCATTACAGACCAGTTTAATCCTCAATGGGGTTCCTCTGTCTCTCACTTTAACTCAGTTTCCAGGAGTTGAGGTGGATTCTAACCCATATTTTATTTGTAAACAATATTGGCATATCAAGACAATATGACAAAAGTATAGAACATCAGGGGAAAGATAAGCAAAATAACAGAAGGGATGAGAAGTTTTTCTAAACGACTGGGAGTGGAGGGGAAAACAGAACAAGTGAGACTGGAAAGGTAGAAAGCATATGGGATCAACTGTCTTTTGTACCCAAGATAGCAGAACAAATGAATGTACAAAAGAATTCGTGGTTCGGGCACCTGGGTGGCTCAGGTGGTTGGGCGACGGCTCAGGTCATGATCCCAGAGTCCTGGGATCGGGTCCCAGATTGGGCTCCCTGCTCAGTGGGGAGGCTGTTTCTTCCTCTGACCCTCTCCCCTCTCAGGCTCTCTCTCACTCACTCTCTCTCTGAAAAAAATAAATAAAATCTTAAAAAAAAAAATAAAGAATTGGTGGTTCCCACATTTTACAGGTGAGGAGACCGAGGCACAGGGAGGTTATGAGACACATAAAGGTCTTACTACTCATAAGAGTCAGATGTAGGATTTGAACCCAGGATACCTGGTTCTAGAGCCACTGTATGACTTCTCCCATTACATAAAAATAACATGAAAGTGTTAGAAGTTTCAAAAAGCTGGGGGTAAAAAAAAAAAAAAAAAAGCACCAAAAAGTAAGAAGGCCAAAATGTAAATAATGATAGCCTCTTGGTAGTGGATCATGAGCAGTTTTTCCTGCTTATTCATTCTTTTCAGATCTTTGCAAAATAACAAAAATAAAGTTTAACACATTTTTTATGTCAGCAGACAATAAAATAAAAATATTGCTGGCCTAACTAACATTCTCCCTCTTATCTTAGCACTTCTCAATTTAGAAAAACGAAGCACATACTGAAATGACATGTTGCTGACAGCTATCAGAGCACATGGCATCCCTCCTTAGAGAAAATCACAGAAACCTGGGCCCAGGCAGGGATGCATTCAGATTAAGCAACTTTCAACACATGCTGTAGGACTGGTATAGGTTCAGTTCAGTTTCCTATACCTTTTCTCCCCTACCCCTCCACCTTTTAAACTAGAGTTACATAACTGATATTTGTCATATGACCAGGAGATCCTAAGAGATATTGAAATGCCTCATGAATCACAGAAGATTAAACTGACATTCAAGACAGTGTTGGTGTAAGATGTATTTCTGCCCTCACCAATCTACCAGAGCTTCTCGCCTAAAGGTCACAAATGCTTACACTCACAGCCGGTCCCTTGCCCACATATTGTCCTCTTATTACCAGCATCGAGTGATGCTTTCCACTCCCTCCTTGAAATTCTCTTCTCCTGGGCGGGTTTTTTTTTTTTTTTTTTTTTAAATCTCCCAGTATTCTACTCTTCGTTTCTACTTCTATCATCCTGACTGTTCCCCATCTGGCCCTTCTCCCTCCTCTGAGCTGTCCCTAAAAGACTTTTCCTTCTTCCTGTTACACCCTTTCTCTGGAGGGCTTCAGTTATCAGAACTACCAGAATCATCCCCAGGGCAACATCTCCATTCCTGTGGTCTCTCCCAATCTCCCTGCTAGATGTCTACCAGCATTTCTAATATCTAATGCAGAACTTGTCTTTCTTCTATCCCGAAGTTGTCTTCTCTTCTGGGTTACTTGTGACTTTTAATGGTTCTACCACCCTTCAATAATCTGGGCTCAAAAATTCAGGGCCATTTTGACTTCTCTTCCTTGTCTCTCTCTTCAATTATTATTTAGTCCTATACCACCTACCTCCATGATCTTATTTACTTAGTCGATTCACACATGTTGAGTAAGTGCTGTAGGGAGGGATTCTGGGGCTGCAGTGGTGAACAAGACAAGTGAGAACCCTGCCTTCCTGGAGTTTATATTCTAGTAGGGCAGACACAATTTCAGGGGGCAATTAGTACTATTAGAAAAACAAATAACGCAGGGGTGCCTGGGTGGCTTGGTCGGTTCAGAATTTGCCTTTGTCTTGATCCCAGGGTCCTGGGATCTAGGACCTGGGATCTAAGACCCTGAGTCAGGGTCCTTGCTCAGCAGGGGGTCTGCTTCTCCCTCTGCCCCTCCGCCCATGCATGTGCGTGCATGCACACTGTCTCATCCTCTTTCTTTCTCTCAAATAAACACAATCTTAAAAAGAAAAAAAAAGGAAAACAACCTAGAGGGATCATGAGTGATTGATAGTGGTACAGGGGCTACTATTTTAGATAGATTGGCTACGAAAAGTCTCTTCAGAAGAGGACATTAAAGCTCCCTGAATGTGAAAGTGAGCCTTGTGAAGATCTGAGGAAAGACTGTTCTAAGGAGGTGGAACAGCAAGTACAAAGGCACTGGGGTGGAAATGAATTTGGCATGTTTGAAGAACTATAAAAAAAACAATGTGCCTGGTGTAGTATAAGCAGGGGAAGAGTGGTAGACAAGGAGACCAGATAGGGCAGAAATGAAGGACCTTGCAAACTATGGTAAGGAGTTTGGATCTTATTCTAAGTGTAATGGGAAATGTTTAGGGAGTTTTGACTTAGGGGGTGATGGGGTCTGATTTGTCCATTAAAGACCACTAGAGAGCAGACTATAAGGGAAAGTAATATAGTACTTGTTAAACAAACAAAAAAATCCACACCATATTCTTAGGCAATACACATGGCCATTAAGCCACTTTTTGGATTTTTTTAAAGTAATCTTTACATTCAACATAGGGCTCGAACTCATAACCCGGATATCAAGAGGCACATACTCTAACTGAGCCAGCTGGGTACCCTGAGCCACTTTTTTATAAATGAAAGTTTCAATTCAACAGATATGAAATTTCCTCACTCATAAATAATGATGTTATGAGTTGAAATACTTTCATTTCCTTAGATTAAAATAACACCATGTTTCTGAAATGGACAGTAAGCAATGGAGCATATAGGCTTGCTCATTTTCTACTTATATGTCATGTAAATGAAACCAAATCTTTTGGGCATTTTGCCATCAGTAATGTCCAACAGCACAATTAGGAATGAATTAACAAAAGTATTTATAAAATTCACAGATTGCGTGTAATGAGGTACAATGGACCAGGCATTCAGTGTGCCAAACAGAAATGAATAATGCTAAAATTATGTTTCCACTAGGGGTCTACAAAGAAGGAAGCTGAAAATAAAATGAATAAAAGATAAAGGCATTTCAATTATTGTCAGGTTATAAAAGGCTTATACTTTTATGTCATGTGAAGCTAGAGAATGGAGGCATAGCAAATGAGTCTATTATGTCAGTATCATTTGGAGTCAGACAATTAAGCTTTTGGCATCTACCAACACTGAATATGTCGCCTATAAAACTGAACACAACGTGGTAGATTGAGACAAAAAAAAAAAAAAAAGACCATTATGAAATAATCAGTATTCCTATTAGGCTTTTAAGGTTCCTTTTATTTACAAAAAGCAATTCACTCATCTCTGTATTCTCTGGGTTTATTCAAAAAGCAATTCACTCATCTCTGTATTCTCTGGGTTTATTCATTTCCTTCCATGTACATAAATAAATGTCATGCTTGCCTTTTCATTCCCAAAAGTCTAAAAAGGGAAGAGCACCACAGTAGGGAATGATGACTTTCTTTCTTACTGGGTTTATGGGTGAGGTAACTTAACATGGAATTCATTCATCAAACAGTCATGGAGAATCAACCATGTGTCAAACACTGTAATAGGTAGCAGGAATACTAAGCCAAAAAAGACAACATCACATGGTGAGAAGGGAGAGCTGCTTCTCTGAGGAAGACTCAAGACAGCATTTCTAACATAACAGCAGCTGTTTCTGAGGCTGGTGTCTTAATTAAGATTGTAAAAAAGTATCCTTTCTATTTTTTCTTCCAAATTTCCTTCGGTTGAATAGAAAAGAGTCAAAGAGGTGAAGGAGACAGAGAAGAGTCATCTCTTGAGGGGTGTGAAGATTGACTCGAAGCTCTAAATGTAATTTCTATCTCCTATTCTAATGGAATGGGATGCTGTATTCCAGGGAAAATTCTAGCCATGCCACTCTAAAGGTTGTCTCCTCAACTGAGAAGACAGAAGCAAATGGCAGTAGTTCATGATACTGATTTTTCTATTGCTTTGCCAAATGATCAGATATATGGCAGCTTAGAATAACACACATGTATTTTATTACCTCACAGTTTCTGTGGATCAGGATTCTGGGAAAAGCATAGCCAAGTCTTCTACCTAGGGTCTCACAAGACTGCAGTCTCATCTGAGGCTTGACTGGGGAAGGTTATGCTATTGTCAAAAGAATTCAATTCCTTGTGGTTATAGAACTAATAAAGACTTCTGTTCCCCTGGCTATCCACCTGAAGCTGCCTTCAGTTCCTTGCCATATGGGTCTCCCAACATAGCAACTCACTTCTTTGAAGCCAGAAAGGAGTGGGAGACTCTAGCAAAATGGGCACTAAAATCTTGTGCAATGTTAGCATGTATATCTTGTCTTTGCTGTGCTCTACTGGTTAGAAGTAAATCAGATCCTGCCCATCCTCCATGGGACAGGATCACACAAAAGCACGAACACTGAGAAGGATGGATCATAGGGACCCTGACTTAAAGAGGGTCTACCACATTACTTAGACTTGTCCCCTCTATATTAATTTAACATACTGAACCTTCTTTCTTTTTATTATTGCTTCAAATACAGCTCTTCCCATCTTTAAAAATTTTTTAAAGCTGAACGTAATCCTTGCTTTAACATTCATGCCACTATTCTTAAGAGTTCTTGTTAGTACTAGGTTGTTTGTCCAGCTTTTATACATTTGTTTGAACATCTAAGCTTAGCATAGAACTCTAGGAAGTTTTCCTTGATTTATATGTACACTTCTGCCCTTTCCTTCTTGCTGAGACTGTAGGGGAAATTCTGGATGGAATTCATTTTTTTAAGATTTATTACTCCACAAGTCACATTGCTATCCACAGTCTCTAAACATTAAGAACAAACCCATTTAACCCAAGTTTAACATAAAACAAAACTGGAATCTGGAATCTGTGGTATATGTCCAGATATGTACCTAATAAACAATTGCATCCTCTTTAGATTCTCTTAGAACTACAATCCCAGCAGGTGTTACAGCAGTTGAAGTGCTTCCCTATTACAATAGCTTGGCACACACCAGTTAACAATCCACCTTAATGAAAGCATCATCTACACTCTTTTTCTGCCTGGGCTGTTTGAGGTCCACTTTTACAGATTTACTTTGGTGGCTTCTTTCTCTCTCTCTCTCTCTCTCTTTCTTTCTTTCTTTCTTTTTTTCCAGCTCTATTGCTCTTTCTGGAACATCACCCCCTTCACATTCATGGATTTCTGACAGGAAAATGCCTGTAGTCTTGCGCCCCTTCTACCAGATCTGAAAAAAAGGTGTGGCCATTCATGGAAATACTTTTTGGTCACAAATCCCCAGCTGATGGTGAGTAGCACCCACCTAGGGTCTGTATGTATGAGAGAGAAGAGTTAATTCTGTTCTTCCACAGGTCTTTCCTACCTCATGACTGAGCTTTAGCTGTTTACTTTCTACTACAGGGGCATCCTCAACACTGGCAGAGTCTGATCTTAGTGTCTCACACATAGGTGTTCAACAAATATTTGTGGGAAGAATTGGCCAGCGTCTACTTCTATGTATAAGTAGATAGTGCTATGTATTAGATTCATTCATATGCATGGGCATTTACTCTATTTAATAAATTCCTAGAAATGAAACTGAGGTTCAAAGAAAATGTACATTTTTGACTCTCAGAGACAGAGACAGACTGTTCTCTACAAGAGCAGAACTGAGTGAAATCTGTCAATGGTATATAAGTGTGTTGGGGTTTCCTTATGTATTCACTAACACTACAGATATGTGGCCCTCTGGTGAATAAAAATGGCCTCATTATTTTAAACTCACTCCTAAGTGACATCAAAACATATATGCTAAACATTCATATATATTAAGTATTAATAAGTATTAAGTATTATTAAATATTAATTAGTTATAAAATAGAAATATCTCATGAACACCTACTATGTGCCATATACTGTTCTAAACATTACCTAAATTGTAATGAAGATGATATTCAAGATCCCTATCCTTAAGGAGCTCATATTTTAATAGAGGAGACAGACAGTAAGTAAGTAAGCAAACAAATAATACTGTGAAGTCTTACGAAGAGAATAAATTATGGGAGTGAAACAGAGATCTGGAGGTAGAGAGGAGGCAAACATTAAATAGACTATTGGGGCTCTTGGCTGACTTAGTAAGAACATGCGACCCCTGAACTCAGAGAGTCCCAGCCCCATGGTGGGTGTAGAGATTAAATAAATAAATAAAACTCTAAAAAAGAAATAGATGGTTATGAAAGTAAACAGGCTGAGGATTGAATGATACCATGAACTGGACCTCTCCATCCATACTGTCCTGTTTTCTCAAGTATCAGGCATTCTCCTGCCTCAGGGCCTTTGTACTTATAATCTGGAACATTCTCCTAGCAGGTATCTATAAGACTTACTCCTTCCTTGTATGGGTGAGATGCCTGTGCAAGTCTAGTTTAAGGGTTTGCAGTGAACTGGTGCTAGCTGTACCCATTCTCAGGTAGTATTAGTACTGCTGTCTTCTATACAAGTTCAGCAAGGCTTCCCTCTCCATTAAAAGACTAGGACATCTGGAGAGCCCTTCTCTACTGCTCCTTTAAAGAATGAAATGTTACTTGGCAACTGTTTTTAGAGGCATTTTAGCACTTGGTTTCTCACATGTTCTCAGTGGAGTAATTTAATAATGATAGATTACATAAATTGACATGAGTAGACATCTTTCACCACCTTCTAAGGTTTCCAGCTGTCGAAAAAAAAAAAAAAAAAAGGAAGGAAGAAGGAAAAGAAAAAAAGATAAAGGTGGCGAAGGTGGCGTAGGGAGAGAAAAGTTTATTAGTTTGTATCAGACAGGGTTGCAGGGACAAAGTAAAATACCCTTTTTACACATTGACCATGAATGATGAAGGGATAATGAGGAAGATAATGATGATATATGTATCGAGCACCTACCAGATGGAAGCCACTTTATAAATATCATCTTTAATCAGCTAACCTATTCAGATATATTAGTTTTAATGCTCTAAACAACCCTATGAGTTAGTGATATCTCCAGTTTCATAGACAAAGAAAATGAGACTCAGGGAGATAACAGAACCCCCAAAGCATAAATCTATTAGGTGGAAGGGCTGATATTTGAACCCTGTAGCATATGGTCTTTTTAATACTATTCTGCCTTTCTACAAGTAACAATGAAACTATCTTTTTGATACAGATATCATTCAGGGTGCAAATAGCTATTTTTTTTTTAATGTAAAAACTAAAGTCAATTTCACAAATGATACTTCATTTTATCCTGTGATATAACGAGCAGTAATGCTCCTTCTTCCCATTTCGTAAATGGAGCAAAAGTGAGGTTGAGGAATTTACCTAAGGTTTAAAAAAATCTTGTCCTAGATGCAGATTTTCTCAATCTCAATGCTCTCTCTCTAGCCTACTTGAACTTTAACTTTCATTAGCATTTGGTGGTTACTATAAAAGAAACGAGAAACACAAATAGCACTGTATAGTCCCAAGAACTAATCGTTTTTTTAGTCTAGTTGGTAATGTTGGTAGAATAGTTCATAAAGTCACATACTTTTGAAAAACACTATTAAATATTGAGTTCTTGACTCTGTATCTTTAGTTTCAAGATCTTTATCAACGCACATTTATTATTTCTTCTGTTGCATTATTTTGTAAATGGTTTCAAAGAGCTTTTTTACTGTAAGTTTTCTATGATGCTTAAAAATTCTTTTACTTAATTTTTTTTTATTTTTTAAAGATTTTATTTATTTATTTGACAGAAAGAGAGATCACAAGTGGATGGAGAGGCAGGCAGAGAGAGAGGGGGAAGCAGATTCCCTGCTGAGCAGAGAGCCTGACACAGGCTCAATTTCAGGACCCTGAGATCATGACCTGAGCTGAAGGCAGACACTTAACCCACTGGGCAACCCAGGGACCCCTCTTTTAATTTTAAAAAGGATGCTTTGAATTTCAGAATTAACAAATGCTCACTCCAAAAAAAGAGAAAAATTAAACAATATAAAGATTTCTAATAAACCAACAAACAAACCCACAGACAGTTTCCCAATCTGACCTCCTGAGAAAAACATTGCTATCAATGAGTTAGGTTGGAATCTATACCTGTTTAGAAGCTATTAAGGCTCTTTAAGCCTTGTTGTTTTATTCATAATATTTGTAAATCATGAAAATTAGTTAAGCTGAGATAAATTTTGGTCAATGATTCTAATTAAAATAAAAAATGAACTCTAATGAAACCATCTTATATTTATACAGTGCTTTATATTTACAAAGCACTTTTATACTAGTTCACTCAATCCTTGAAACAACCTCATTAGGAAGACTGTATCCCCACCTTCCAGACCGAAAGCCAAGACTCCAAGAGGTCATCGTAACTTATCAAATCTAAGACACTGAGAATACCACACTGTGCCATTTTATATGCTAAAAAACAAAACAAAACAAAACAACAACAAAAACGCCAATTCAGTTGTGACATAATGACCTAACTGGACCCTGTGAGACTCACAGGACTTAATATTAGAAGACCTGAGTCAGGGGTCTGGCATTACCCTTTCCAAGCGTGTGACTGAGGCAAACCTTTTCTTTTCCCCTCCTAAAAATAAACGTTTACTCAGCATCTGAAGTGTGCTTAGGGGAACAAAGCCAAGGAAAACATGAAGTAGTTGGTACGCATCAGAAACGGGTAAGGTAAACCATTTAAGTTCTCTGAGCCTTGATCTTTTCATATCTTTTAAATTAAAAAACAATAATGCCTATCTCACAGGGTTGCCCTGAGGACATATGGATGAAAAATCGTACTTTCAAACTACCTATGGCATTATTATCTTTAAATATATTTATTTGTAGTAGTAATATTAATAGTCTACTGTTCATGGCAGGAACTTCTGATCTACACTGGTATATCATATTAAATCATTATTAAAGCCGTTCCTGCACACGACAGCTACTGCCACTGTCTCCCTTGAGATGAGCTGTTAATACTCTGTCCTCATATGAACTCTGGAGAATACCTTTTCATTAACCTGAAACAATGTATTCCGTTTGGATGAGGACATTTTCAGGCCTTGAGGGAAAAATTTCTTTCTGGCATCATTCGCATTTTGCTTGTTGGGTTATAGGACTGAAACATGAGCCCCACGGTAGACTATCACTGCAGTCAGTTCTAATTGTGAAGGAACCGGAGTTCCATTTTTCTGGAAGAGAGACAGTGTACTATATTCAAACATCATTGCCTTCTGGAAGTTTTGTAGCAGTCCTTTTTTTTTTTTTTTTTTAAACCTTTGTGTTGGAAATCATTCTATGTTCCCATGTTAGTGCAAGGTATATAGGCTTTTCCCTGAATAAATCCTAGATACTGCATATCCTGCAATCCTTGACAACTCTATTCCTGCCTGGTGGGAGGAACTGAGTCTTGTTCATCTGGACATGTCTTCATAGCTTCCAGCTGCTGGCAGTATACGTGATTAAAGTATGTATCTGAAATATTTCCCTGGAAATGGTCTTCTAGGAAGACCATGTGGTAGCTCTGGGATTGATTCACACTAGGTATTTTGTGTCTACGCTAAATACTGGAAATATGGTGGCTTTCTGATTTTTATGACTGGCAAGCTATATTATATCTGCTTCTTATGGACCAACAGAAAATAGAGAGTTACAGATTTGATATTGCTACATAACTTTAGCATTTCAACTCTCAGGAATTTGTTTAATGAAAAAGGCAAATAGCCCAGAATTAATTAATGTGCAGAAGGAGCAACAGGAAAACATGCGATAGTTAGAGATCCAAGATGATAAGAGAACTGCTTTGTGCATCTGGACTTCTGACCCACTCTGCACATGAATATCGAGTTTAAATATGAATACTGAATTCCAGGTGTTCCAAAATGTGATATACAGTGATGAACTACTGAATCTGTTCTTAAAAATGAATATTTGTTCCTTGCTACTCAAACTCGCTGTAACCACCAACCAGTCTTCCTGCGTTCTTTACTCTTGCTACTCCTATAGCCCAGTTTCAAACAAATGCCTGGATCATCTTTTAAAATGTAGATCAGATCAGGTTTTTTTCTCCTGCTTAAAGCCATCATGGGCTTTTATGACACTCAAAAGAAAATCCACCCCTGAAGCAAATAATACATTATATTTTAAGTAAAAAAAAAAAAAAGAAAGAAAGAAAAAAAAAGAATAAAAAGAACAAGAAAATCCAAACTCCTTAAAAGTGTTCAAATCCCTGTGTGGTCTTGCTCCGCTCTACATTTCCACCCTTATCTCATGCTTACTTGTCTGTTCCCTCCTACGTATCAGAAACCCAGGCTTTCTTCTGTCCCTCCGATATGTCAAGATTGCTCCTACCTCAAGGCTTTAGGATTTGGCGAAAAAAAAAAAAAAATCTCTTCCCATAGATTTTCTCTTGGCTGAATTTTGGCTCAAAAGTCACCTCTTCAAAGAGGCTTAGGATTCCCACTCCTACATCATCTGGTTTTATTGTATGCTCAATAGTCATGGCTGTTTGGAATTATTTACTGACTTGCTAACTTGTTTGTCCAATTCCACCCTTACAATGGACCTAAGCAGCTTAACAGCAAGGACTTTGTAAGCTAGTACCCCACTGCCTAGGTCAGGGTCAGGCTGATTGCAGAGACTCAATATAGTTCATGAAGGAATGAAGTAATAAATCTAAACGGCTACCTTTTCTTACATGAGGTATTTCTCTCTCACTTTTTTTTTTTTTAACACCCTGGCAATAAAATTGTACCAGGAAAGAAATTACTTATTTTTTTTTGAAGCGAACAATAATTTGCTCATGTAAAGCAAAATTAAATAACCCAAGCACAGTTTCCTTTCCAGAGATCACCCGAGATTACATTCAATATATTTTCTTAATGGAACATCACAGCAGTGACCTACTTTCAAATTGCAACAATACAAGAGAATATGTGAGTTCATGGTTTTCCTTGAATGGTGTGACAACACCAGTATTTACAACAGGTATTATCTAGCTCTGAATGATCAAACCACTAGAGAACAGGTTCAACTCACTACAAAAACAGGTGAAATGACATTAGAGTCACATAAACTACCCCCTTATGCTTGGAACAATCTGTCCCAATTCTAGGAGAAAAACGATATATATATAGAGAGAGAGCAATGATAACTTTATGAAGAAGGAAATACTATAATGCCCATTCTAAACAGGATAGCTGACTTTCACAAAAAAATCTATAGCTTTTCCTTTGATAAACTCATGTTAGTTAATAAAAATATGTGCGGGGGGAAATAAGAGAAGCAGTGATGATAGTTTGAGACCTAGACTAAGTACAATGAGAAATGCTGTATCAAGTCTGACTTCTAAAAGGAAGAAAAAAAAAACTATTATAAAGTCCTTCAAATGTGCAGTACAACATTTCCCCTTTTTCTCATAAAACGTTTTCCCATCTGCCTAAATAACTTCCAATTAGCATCAGAATTTAAAGACAAAAAGCAGCTATTACTGACATTCTTATTTTAAAAGCTAAAATACTGTCAGTTTCAGACAGGAACACCTGAATTGATGGGGGAAGGTTCCACAGACAAATCTATATAATCACCTGGTCATTGTTTGGTAGGGGTAAACTTCACCTTTGTTTTCAACTGGCTGAGTGAAAATTACAGGATTATTCAACCAATTTATAACAGTTGAACATCTTTATTTCTGCCATTAAAAGAAATGGCTGTGATGCAAATAATTATCTATGTATTTTTATGCACATCACTCATTATTTTCTTTGCAAAATACCAATAGGTGGGATTATTGGGTTAAAATACATGACCACTAAAATATTATTTCAACTTTCAAAAACACTTTTCAAATAGATATTTTAAAAGCTCTTGATACATACTGCAAAACTGATTCCCAGGGATGTTGTGCCAAGTTATATTCCCACCTGTAGTGGATGAGAATATTTACTTTCAACTTTAATTAGTGGCAGGTCCAGATGGCTCCTAAATTGGATGGATTTTTTTTTTTAATGCCTAATATATAACCTAAGAAAGTGCATTCTCCACAGGAAGATTCCTGCTCCCTGCTTCCTTTGCTCAGGCATCACTTGGGTCCTCGTGGGTGTAGAAACCTTGGCTCCAGCTGCTCATCTCAATCCCGTGAATCTCTGAAGCTTAAGGGCTCACTTATCATTACAGTTTTACCCTCTGTTCTTGGTGCAGAGAGACGCACATTTCTTGGTTTTCATCTTTTAAATACACAAACATAATTTTAAATGTCATTTCTAAGTGTAGGAGCAGAATGGGGAGGTTTTGGCATGAGATCACTCTGCCATCTTGGTAGATGGTAGTGTCTTCTGAATCCTGACAGCTCTATTTTCTTGCTTTAATACTGTGGACTTTTTCAGGATCATATACTGGTATGCTTATGGATATATATATATATATATATATTTGTTTAAAAGATCTTGAATGAAAAGTGTATACATATATATATACACACACACAAAATAAATGCATAAACATAAAAAAACCCACACACATGCATGTGTATATGTGTGTGTGTGATGTATTTCTCTTTATAAAAGCTTGAATTTAGAGGATTCTCTACTCAGAATTGGTTTTTGACCTTTGAAAGGATGTGTGGACCCTGTGGCTGCACTGACATTCAACCAAGTTGTTGTTGGTGTTACCCTCTCGCAGCTCTGGCAGGGAGCTGGCCAGCGTGCCCTCCTGTTGTGAGTAGAAGGATGATGCAGCAATCTGAGGGGAGTGAGAGGTGAGCCAGGACCAGAGGTGGCTGTCAAGAGCCCTGTGGCATCTGGTACAGAAGCCACTGTCTCGGGCTCCCTTTCCTATGTGCCCCAGTGCATGTCAGATGTCAAGTATGTCTACACTGCCAACGGACTAAGGCCCAGTTGGCCTTCTGCTTGACACAGAATCTGTGAATCGTGAGGATTTCAAAAATGCCACTGACTCACCAAGATAAAAGAAGAAAAACAGCCCAGTTACCGCCTCGCCAGTCGTTGGCTTTATTCATTACCCCTTCAAATCAGAATGCATTAAGGACTGACCTGCCGCAGTGACCTCCAGTTACTCCCACAATCACCACTATTGTTCAGCAGGGGTCTAACAAGTTTGTGGTTCGTGTTTTCACTGTATGTGGTCCTACCTGCCTTATCGAAAACTTTTTGGGATTTGCCTGTATGACTATTGCTTTTGAAGATTTTTATACTATATTTATCATTTCTTTGGGAATTTTGAAGGAACTTAGATGCCTGGGATTGGCTGCCAATTTATCAGGAAGTCAATAAGTTCTTATTAAAGATCTCCTATGGAATATCTGGCCAGGTATTATTTTATTATGCATTTTAAAAACAGACCTGCAGGGGCACCTGTGTGGCTCCATTGCTAAGCGTCTGCTTTCAGCTCAGGTCAGGATCCCAGGGTCCTGGAATAGAGCCCCACACTGGGCTCCCTGCTCTGCAGGCTTCTACTTCTCCCTCTGCTACTCCCCCTGCTTGTTCCCTCTCTGTCAAATAAATAAATAAAATCTTAAAAAAAAAAAAAAAAAAAAAAGAAAAAAGAACTGCTTCTTCCTGCTTTTGTTACAGGATTATTTTGTCAATCTAGATGTCAGCCGAAGACTGCAGTTCAAAACAAGTAGCTCTTTCAAATAAAGATTACACTAACACATTACAATACTGACTATGTAAATATTGATGGAGGGTTCCAATACCAAATGAAAAATGCCTATTTGTCTATATAACATTTCAGTGGAGGCAGTATAATGGAACACACCTAAGTTTTGTTATAGTTAGCAATAAACAACTGAAAGATAAGCTGCTGATTCAGACACTTAACCACGGTTTCCTGTGATGGTTACATTCTAACTCAAAGTTGAAAGTAACATTAAATGTTATATACTAAGAAAAGCTCTCATCTACTCTATTTTCAAATGGCTCCAAACTAAGAGAAGATTTAGACAATAATTACTGGATGCCTGGGTGGCTCAGTGGGTTAAAGCCTCTGCCTTCGGCTCAGGTCATGATCCCGGGGTCCTGGGATCGAGGCCTGCATCGGGCTCTCTGCTCAGCAGGGAGCCTGCTTCCTTCCTCTCTCTCTGCCTGCCTCTCTGCCTACTTGTGATCTCTGTCTGCCAAACAAATAAATAAAAAATTAAAAAAAAAGATGTAGACAATAATTACTTAATACTCTGCACAGAGGAGAAAGCTCATTTAAATGAGCCGCTTTAAATAATAGTAAGAATGTGGTGCCAGCATTAGCAGCACCAGCAGCAATGATGTCACTTGTGGAATATCTTCTACTACCGGGTGCTTGTTTAGCCACTTCCCAAGTATCTCACTTGATGCCCCAATCCTGTCACTTCAGATATTGTGAGCTCCACCTTTCACATGGTCAGAGAGAACCAGAGATGAAGTCATTTGCCCATTGGAGTTGGCTGGCTAACTGGGATGATCCCTGGGGCACCTCTGGGGATCTGCAGGGCTTCTGCAGAGCACTGTTTACGTGGGTTCAGATTGGTCCTCTGGGCTGCCTCCAGGAGCCCCATCCTTCTCCATTGCTAAAGGCACCCTGAAGAGAGCTGAAGGGCCAGGTTTGCAAGGCTATAGGAAGCATTAGTGTTCTCTACATTAAGATCCTACATCTTAAGTCGGGGCTTATGCACACGCCGAAGAAGGATGCAAATGTGTGTGATTGCACATGTCTGGGAACAGGGCTTCTGTGAGATTTCAGTGGAGGCCATCATCCAAAAAAAGGTTCAGAATTATCTCCTACATATTCCCCGGGGACTGGTTTTAAGCTAGAATACCCAAGAAATCTGATTCTCATTTCTGAGGAAATCCCATCGTATAACATCCCAGAGTGTACTTATGCTAAGAAGAAAGTAGAGGTAATTACTCAAGAGAAAATTCCAAATTGTTACTTGAGATAAGCAGACAGTCACACCAAAGGAAATGAGATTAGAGACTGCAGTTGAATTATCTACCTCATGGTAGTGATTTTCTGCTTTTCATTACATACAGAAAAAACCTACTGCATAAAGAAAAAGAAAAACGAGCTGAGTTTATCTGAATTATCAAACATAAAAAGACAAGTCATAAAAATTATAAAAGGACTGGGAATATATGCCAATATTAGCAATTATATTTCTACATTTCAATGCAGAAACTATTGGCTAGTTTAAACAGCAGACTTGGTACAATCTTATGACAGATAAAAAGTGCAGATGGAATTTTTCACTTTTCTTCCAAAGAAGTTCTGCTGAATTTCAAATATTTTCTTTGAATAATCATGTTTGACAAATGTAAAGGTTAATGTTAGCGAGGTAATTAAAACTGATGATCGCAGTGTCCGCTGGGCTGTGTCTGTGTGTGTGCAGGTGTTTCCCTCCACTGTTCCCACCCTCACTTAAAAATGTCTATTTTTACTATTAGAGGCATGTCTTTCAAACCTCTTTATGTGACATAGTTTTGAATTTAAAAATTACCCCCAAAGGGTCTTTAAAAAGGAAGCCAAACCATTTGCTACCTAGGACTTTACTCAAAACTTGGATACTTTGTTAACAAAGAATTTCATCTGTGCCTCTCCACACTTATATTTTTATATGTTCCCCAGCATAGGGAAGATTAAGAGTGGCAAACAGGGATCGTGGAATGGGAGAGGCCAACCAGCAGACAGACTGACATCAAGGGAACAGACCTAAGAACCAACAGATAAAAACGGAGACCAAATCCACGAAGAGCCAGAAGCGCTGGGAGGCAGGAGGAGGGAAGGATGGCACCGTCCAATCATGTAAGCTCCCCCCAGGGATCCCCCTGTGTGCTGGGTTGTGGGAAGTTACTTAGCCAGTTGCCCTGCTTCTCTTTCTGGCCCAGTGCTGACTCTGGGGGTGTCCAGTGACAGATCATGCAGTTCTTTTAAGAAAGGTATTCTCTTGGCCCTGGCTTAGGAGTAAATGCCTGAGCCAGCAGCTCTGATGAGGAGGGAACTGGTTCAGCTATTCCACAGCCCTTTAATTAATTACCCTGCCGACTGCCCAAGGGTCTGCTCCTAGTTTTCCCTGCCTGTGATCTGGAAGTTTTTTCATGGTTCTACTTAACTCACTGTTTCAGCAGTTTTGTTGTTCATCTTTATTGTGTTTTGGGGTCTTTTGCTCAGCTGGGCTGTACCTTCAATTTTATCCTATCTGTTGCATATTATTCAAAAATTCCTCAATGTGGGTTCTAATCTTTCAGGTTTCCAGTGCTGCCGTGGATTTATTTTTCTGTTCATTCTCCCACTTCAAAAAGACTTTGGATGGAAGTAGAGGTAATCAGCTATCTTCTCTTGGAAGCCATTTTAGGCACTTTAAATAAATATTCTCCCCCTACAATTAGTGTATTAAGATTGTTTTTTTATCAATTAGCTATTAATTTTACTGTAGGCAAACCAACACATTTAACAAAATTAAACTGTCAAGCTTAAAATTTCTTTTTGTTCTGTTAAATAAATTACTAAAAAAAAAAAAAAGAAAAGAAAGTGAAAAATTGCAGAAAACTTACAATCCATGTCAAGTATGGCCCGAACAGATTTAACGAGTTCCTTAGATTCAAGAGCTAGCATTGCTGGGATGTTACGTCCATTCCTTCCCAGTGGTGTAAGAGAAGTCTGAGAAGCTAACATGGCTCTTCTTTCACTGTGAGGGCAGTAACATAAAGTTGAACTTATCATTCAATAAATAACATCCATTTTGACTTAATCTGAATTCTTATGTATAAAAATATTTGTACTTCTGGGAATAGTGTTATAAAATGAAGTAATCACAAAACATTTGTTTTCAGTTCTTTATTATGTAAGAAAGACATATTTAAAGAATTAGATTGACCTCATAATAAGGAGGAATAAATCATTTGTTGGGCTTATTTTGTGAGTTCTTATGTTACGCTAACATGATGTAGTCTTTAGTTTTGTAAAAATTCAAATGAAGCATTAAACAGAAGATAGAGTATATTAAAAAGACTGAGCCATGGGACGCCTGGGGGTTCAGTTGGTTAGGTTAATCTGCCTTTGGCTCAGGTCATGATCTCGGGGTCCTGGGATCGAGACCCACATGGGGCTCCCTGCTCAGCGGGTAGCCTGTTTCTACCTGAGCCCTGTCGCTCCCCCTGTTCGTGCTCTCTCTAAAAGAAATAAATAAAATCTTTAAAAAAAAAAAAAAGACTGAATCACATTTTTCTAGAGTTTAAGTTTCCAAGATGTGGTGAAAATTTGCTTAATGTTTTTTAAGGTTACCCTTTTTTCTTGAACCAGTTTAAGGCAAGGGTAGGCTCTAGCTTTTAAAGATTTATTTATTTATTTGACAGAGATCACAAGGAGGCAGAGAGGCAGGCAGAGAGAGAGGAAGGAAGCAGGCTCCCTGCTGAGCAGAGATGCAGGGCTCAGTAACAGGACCCTGGAATCACATGACCTGAGCCGAAGGCAGAGGCTTTAACCCACTGAGCCACCCAGGCGCCCAGGCTTTGGCTTTTAAGTAGTCATTTTTAACCTTCATATTTAATGCCAAAACTTCTGAAATATTATTTAAGGTCATGAGACTTGACGCTTGGGATGGGGGATATACCTAAACACACAAGGGGAATCTGCTTGCTAAGTATTTTAAATTCTTATTGAAAATAATTATCATGAAATTCACATAATTATCTTACATCATTAGCAGCATGGATAGCAATAAAATGTCAGATTTTTCATTAGAATAAGGCATTACAATAAAATGAATTTAAAAATGTACTATTATCGCATAACATATGGAATAATCAAATTATTATGCTGTACACCTGAAACTAATATATATTGTATGTCAACTATATTTCAATAATAAAATATTTTTAAAAGAATACTACCATAGACATTTTTCTAAAGTAAAAAAAAAAAATGCCATGTGAAACCCTAAAATATAATAAGAATACAATGATTCAACTTTATTTATTTATTTAAAAAAAGATTTTATTTATTTATTTGGCAGACAGAGATCACAAGTAGGCAGAGAGGCAGGCAGAGAGAGAGGAAGGAAGCAGGCTCCCTGCCGAGCAGAGAGTCTGATGCGGGGCTCAGTAACAGGACCCTGGAATCATGACCTGAGCCGAAGGCAGAGGCTTTAACCCATTGAGCCACCCATGTGCCCCATCAACTTCATTTATTAAACTTCTGTTTTTATAGCTAAGGGCAGAGTTTTCCTGTTTCTGCAAGCCTTTATTGCTAGAAGTAGAAATACATTGCTAGTGGCAGCTATTATAAGATGAGGGAAAAACTTGCTTTGAAAATGTATAAACAGGAAACTTTCTTTTGTCTATCTTTCATTATGTATCAAAATGACCATAAACTTGCAGTATGAAATACATAAATCTTATTAGTAAGTTTGTAGCTCTTAGTAAGAAACTTTAAATTGGAAACAAACTGTGAATAATAACAAACCCAAGGTGTATCCTCCAAATGTATTCCTTTTATTTGTGTCTACTGAATGTTGAAAATGAAAGAAACTGACTGTATGAACATGTTTTATAAAATTCTGTTTGCCATAACAACTGATCTGCGGGCTTGAGACTGACCTTTCAAGTAATTTTTATTCATACACAGGATGCTTACAGAACTTCAAGGTAATCCCATTTTTACAGAATTCCTGACAAAAACAATATAGGTGATTCCTACCTCAATTTTCAAGTTCTAGGTTATAATGACTGGCTAAATCCCTCCAGAATTTTTTTTACAGAGATGGGCTCAAAACAACATGTCCTTGTATCTATTTCCACAAAACATGAAAAAAACAGTATCCAGCAGGAGTTATGTTACATCTTAAGATTATTTAAGAGATTTTAGTATTTTAATCACAATTACCAAATGAAAAACGTAATCATACTCTACAGAAAACACTTAAATATTCTTACCTTAAATTTGATAAAGGAGAAGTATTATCAGAAAATAATTCTTGAATAGTCTAGAGACAAACAAGACAGTAAAGGAGATTTTAAGTTTGATATTTTTAGGATGTCTTTTCTTATTTAACTAATATTTATAACCTCCCCCCCTTCCCACTCCCAATTAATTAAAAGGTATTTCTATTACATGTGGGAAAAATCAATTACATTGACATGGATGTGTAATAACTATGGAAACATTTCTTTATAGGGTAAATATTTATCAAATAACATTTACATAGTATTAAGAGTTTTGAGAAAGTGTTCATTAAAACATAGTGTATATTTGGGATCATGCTATCCTATCAATTATTTCTCTTAACAATCTATTGGTTAGCTGGTCTTTTCATTATCTATGCAATTTTAAAACTGACTATAGGTTAGCATCATTATTTTGAGGCAGGGAATGTTTCAATAGCCACCAAACACTAGGACACTTGTCTATATGTCAGTTATCTACAGATATCTTAAAAATGGACATAAAGTAATATAATGGGAAAGTTTACCTCTACAAAATGAAGAAGCTTTTCAGTGGATGCCTCAAAAGTTTTTCGAGCCATTTCTGATTTTCGCAATTGGCAGTCGAGTACTGTAATTCTCTTTTTTAACTCCTGAACACTTTCCTGGACAGAGGTATTAAAAAGAAGGTTTTACTCATTTCTTTGATTTTTACATCAGTGGCTCCTATTTTCAGTTTTTACTAACTGATACCAACATTACCATATTATTTATTTTCTCTCACTGTATTTATCTTCTGATCTGGGGAGACATTTAACTAATTGCATATTTAGAAGTTAAACTGCACAGGGATGCTGCAAATTTTATGAGATAAGCTGTAGATGACTTTGTTGATTCTTACAGTAAAATACATTTAAATTAAGTTTATCAGGTTTTTTTGTTTGTCTTGTTTTTTACAATATGCCTTGCCAACTGCTGACAGAAATTGCTACCAATGTGGTACAATGAAAATCGCTGAAGATATACATATATATTTAACATAATATGTCCAATGTAAAGCTGAGCTGGCAAGGAAGTAAAGGAATCCCAAGGACAGTAAAGGAATTCCATGAAGACAAACAACAACAATGCTGGGTGAACTCAAGTCATTAGAGTAAGCATGCAGTGCAGCATAAATTGTTCTGAGGGTACACCTTCAGGCACAGATGGCAAATGAGAGAACTTTAATGGGTAAACTGGAAAGAAACAAACCTTATAGAAGTAAATATATGATTTTGATTTTGCTTCTGGCAAGTGGGTTAAAAAAAGTCTCCCCTATAACTTCTAATCATAAGCCCCCACTCATGAAGGTTTGAGGTCATAATTTGTATTACCCATGTAAACTGTAAATTTGTAAGCTTAAATTTTAGTTTAAATAGTCCCAGACTGGTAGAAGCAAACACAAAACTTCCGTGGAGGGATATTTTCTAAACTCAGATCCCAAAGAATGTGTACATATAATGTGTCAAAAGAACATGACCTCAGGAGATAAGCTACCATGAATAAAAGCCAGCTGAAGGAAATCAGTTACAGACACATAAAGACAACTGATACTGTAATGATCGGATACAGACTAAAATGTTTAATGTCTTAAAAAATATGGAGGAATTTAAAACATAACAAAGGGAAAGGAAATTATAAAAATAGATCGGTAGGACATAAAATAATGATTCTTAAAAATAAAAATATAATCAAAATTAAAAGATCATTTATGGGTTTAATATTCAATTAGATATAGTTGAAAAGAGAATGGGTAAACTGGAAGGCAGAGCCAAAGAAGGTTCTTATAATGTACCAGAAAAATAAAAATGGAAAATATAAAAGAAGGAGAAGCAAGGAAAATATAACTAGATGAAGATCTAGCATACACCCCATCTGAATTACACATGAAGGTTCAGAAAGAATGAAGGAGAAACTGCTCAGTATAATTTGGGGTTTTTCAGAAATAACAAAAGACACTGTTCCTCAGTCCAGATTCCTCAGTGAATCTCAAACAACATAAATAAAAATAAGTCAATACATGACTCATAGTCAAACTGCTGAATACTGAAGATAAAAAGATTTGAAAATCATCTAGAAAGAAACAACAGACTGTAAACAAATAACAGATTGACTGCTGATACTGCAACCATGGAATAAAAACACTGAAAGAAATCAAATGCCAACTTACTTTAAATGTAGCAAAAATGTACTTCAAGAGCAAGAGTTCAATAAAGATGTTTTCAGACCGACAAAACTGAAGAGAATTTGTTACCAACAGATCCTCATTAAACACAGTTCTAAAACATGTACTTCAGGATGGAAATAATTTTAGCAAGAAGGTCTGAGATGCAAAAAGAATGCTAAACATAAAAAATGGTAAACATGGGCATCTATTTAAATAAAGGGTGACAGCACAAAATGGACTGTAATAGTGTCTAATTTATGGTGTTAAAAGTCAAGAAAGAACTAAAATGCTGACAAAAATAGAAATTAAGTAGGAAGGGATGATAGGATTTATGTTTTAAAGTGCTCATAATATTTAGAAAAAGGTGAAAGCTAGTGATTAGTTTTTATAGTTTATGTTAAAACAGAATGTTAACATTTCTAAGATAATCATTAAAACTTAGAAACGGAGCGCATACCTTCTGGCCTAGTGGAAGGAAATAAATGGAATGGGAATTGGGAAAACAGGAGAAATCTGAACCAATTGAAAAAAAAAATGAACAGGGACGCCTGGGTGGCTCAGTGGGTTAAAGCCTCTGCCTTCGGCTCAGGTCATGGTTCCAGGGTCCTGGGATCGAGCCCTGCATGGGGCTCTCTGCTCAGCAGGGAGCCTACTTCCTCCTCTCTCTCTGCCTGCCTCTCTGCCTACTTGTGATTTCTGTCTGTCAAATAAATAAATAAATCTTTAAAACAAAACAAAACAAAAAGCGAACAGGTAAAAGATGACAACTAAAAAAATAATCAGAAAAACTCAGGACACATAAAATGCATAACTTAAAAGAGGGTAGAAATGAAGTCAAGTTCATTAGCAAACAAAAGAGTATAAATGGAAAGATTTTTTCAACTAACGGTCAAAAATCAGTAAGATGAGGAAAAAATTCAGATATATGTTGTTTTCCACACACACACAATTGAAACATAAGGACACTGCAAAATTAGAAGTAAAAGAAAGGAAAACACACACAGGTGAATACCAAAAGAAAACTGCTGTAACTATTTTAATATCAATCAAAAATAAATATTGGGGGGAAAAAAGATTGCTAAATTGAAGAGTCACAACATTCCATAAAGAATGATAATGTAATTCTAAGCTTGTCTGTTGCTAAAAATATTACTTCAAAATATATAAATTTTTTAAAAATGGAGATTTTAATGCATTTCTCTGACAAGGAAATTAAAATGATTAGAGAAGAACTAAACTCTACAGTTAATGACCCCAATCTAGTAGACTATAGAAAATGATACATCAAAAAACTGCAGAATTCCTTTCAAGCTCACTTTGAAATGTGTTAACACTGGTCACATAGTAAATGTGAAGCAGCCATCAATAAATTTTAGAGTTAGTATGCTATAGACTAGAGTCTCTGGTCACAATGCAATTAACCTTTCTGTGCCTCACTGTGTTTATTAATAAAGACTCAATCATAAATAAATTTCCCCTAATTAATTATATATTTAATGCACTTTCAGTAAAAGTTCCAATAGTTTCTTTTTTTTCCCCTTTTGATTGAATATATAAGCCAAGTGTAAAATACATGTAAGAGATCAAAGGGTCATGTAGCCAACATACTTTTATTTATTTATTTATTTATTTATTTTTAAAGGTTTTATTTATTTATTTGACAGAGATCACAAGTAGGCAGAGAGGCAGGCAGAGACAGAGAGAGGGGGAAACAGGCTCCTTGCTGAGCAGAGAGCCCCGATGCGGGGCTTGATCCCAGAACCCTGGGATCATGACCCCAGCCCAAGGCAGAGGCTTTAACCCACTGAGCCACCCAGGCACCCGACCAACATACTTTTAAAGAAAAAGAACTAGATAGGGTAGTCAGATAATCAAGACTTACTATAAAAGATATCATAACCAACACAGTGTATTATTGGCACAATAACATACAAATAAACCAAAGAAAGACAACAAAGGGCCCTAAGTAAGACAGACACACATGAAATCTTGATATGCGACAGAGCGGATTTGCAGATCAATCAGGAAACAAGAGACTTGAATAAATGGTGCTGGGATAGTTCATTCATTTAGAATAAAGTCAGAATAAAATGGATCCCCACCCACACATATGCCACAAAACCAATGACAGAAGGATCAAAACTTTAAAACTTTTATTTTTTAAAAGATTTTCTTTATTTATTTGAGAGAGAGAGAGAGAGAGAGACAGAGAGAGCATGTGCATGAGTGGGGGGCCGGGAGGGGCAGAGGGAGGAGCAGACTCCCCACTGAGCAGGGAGCTGACAAAGGGCTCAATCCCGGGACCCTGAGATCACGACCTGAGCTGAAGGCAGACACTTCACTGACTGAGCCACCCAGATGCCCCCCAAACTTTAAAACTTTGAGGGGCAAATATCAAAGGATATCTTTGGGAATGGAAGACGTTCTAAAAAGACAGGAGGGAAAGCACTGATGATAAGTTCAACTATCTGAAAACCAATGTTTATCTTACCATTGGGGGAAAGGCAAGCCATAAATTTGAGAAAAGCCTTCAATAACATATAACTTAATATAGGGTTAGGAACTGGAACATATATGTACAATCACTACATATTAATACAAAAAGAATAACCCAATGGGGAAAAAATGGTTGAAAGTAACGAAGAGGCATTTCACAAAGAAATATAAATGTCTAACAAGTATATAAATATATGCTCAACTGGCTACCTGGGCCAGGGGAAAAGCCCTGGTGTACAGCATCTGGGGGTGTAAATACCTCTTTCCTGGCTGATTTCAAGCTACCAACCTGATAGCGCTCAATATGCCATTAAGAAGAGATACCCACAATCGCAGACCGTGAGCCAGCACCAGCTGGTCCCAGTATGCCAGTGGCTTCAAGTCATTAGTAACCAGGGAAATCCAAATTAAACCACAATGAGATCTCCTTATCACACCTACCCAGCTTGATACAAATGAAAAGGAAATGAAAACGAAGTGTCGGCAAGGGTATGGGGTGAACGGTATCTCTCATTCACTACGGGTGGCAGTAAAAATTGGTCCGAAGGCTTTTAGACGCAATTAGGCATTACCCAGTAAAGTTCATCGATCATCGTTCAACCTAGCAGTTTCACTCGAAGATATGAACCCAAGACAAACTGTTACGCATGCGGAGCATGATGTTATGTACAAAAATATTTTTAGCAGCATCGTTCATAATAAAGAAAACAGAAATGGACTGTTCATCAAATACAGAATGGACCAAGATAACTGTAGTATTTCCAATTAAGGGAGTACAAAAATGTGATGAAAAAAAGAAGTGATGAAAATACATGAACTGGCTATAAGTTTCAAATAGATGAATTGCGAAAATAAGAGGTTCAGTGAAAAAAGCAAGTAGGAAGAATACATGTAGAACATTTCTATTTATATAAAGTTGATGAACAGGCAAGACTCAACAACATTAATTGTTAAGAGATATAAAGATACGTGGTAAAATTATTGAGAAAGTTGTTAATACTACATCTAGAAAAGCAGTTACTTCTGAGGGTGCGGGAGGGGAATGCCAACTGGGGAGGGACAATAGATCTTCAAAGGTATTGGCAATGTTTTACTTCCTAAGCTGGAGGTAAACAGAAAAAACAAAAACAAAAAAGGTAATTAAGTAAGTATAGGGATGAGATAAGGGAAAACTTATGGTGAAAAATAAAAACACTGTTACAAAAAGAACCTGTGTCTTAAAAATGAATCTTTGAATCCGAGTTCTGTAATATCTTGGTCCATGTCTCTTAAAGCAATCTCAAATAATTAAAAAAAAACAACAACCAAAACATGATTCCTTCTCTTTCTCCACTGGCACTGAGTTTGGGAAATGTTGAGATGCTTTCAACTATCGTTTTTTCTTTGGAAAATAAACAAACAGAGATGCCTGGGTGGCTTAGTCAAGTATCTGCCTTTGGCTCAGGTCATGATCCCAGGACCATATTTGGTCTCCTGCTCAATGGAAAGCCTACTTCTCCCTCTGACTGCAGTTCTCCCTGCTTGTGTTCTCTTTTTCTCTCTCTCTCTCTCTGACAAATAAATAAATAAAATCTTAAAAAAAAAAAATAAAAATAAACAAAAGGTTTTTTTTTTTCAGAGATAAGTTAAGGGCTTAGCTTAGAATCCTGTTACGAAGAATGGCATGAGACCCCATTATGTTGAAAAAGAGAAAACCTGAATTAATTATATTGCCAGACAACTTAGGACAAAAATGTGTCTCAGCTAGGAGCTGGGACAGAGAATTGCAAATAACCTATGTTAAAAAAAAAAAAAAAAAAAAAAAAAGAATAAATTCATTATTAAAAAAAAAATAAAAAAAAAAGAATTTAAAAAAAAAAAAAAAAAAAAAAAAAGAATAAATTCATGAGAACTCTTTGAATATTACCTAGAGAGTATTTTTAAAGACTGTTGATTATCCCTCCAAAAGTACATAGAGTTTTATATAAAACAGTACCTCTCAAATGTGTTTTTAATCCTTTTTAAAAATTTCATTAATTTAATTAAAAAAACTTTTTAAAGTGTTTAACGATTCATTAGTTATGTATAACACCCAGTACTCGTCCCAGTATTGCAGCAACTTCAAGACACATCTCTAAAGGCAAGGGAAACGAAAGCAAAAATGAACTTTTGGGACTTCATGAAGATAAGAAGCTTTAGCACAGCAAAGAAACAGTACTTTTGATATTGTGATAATTCCCAGAATTTTCAGAATCATGTTAAAGTTACTCACATGAAATAAGCATGTATCTCTGATTTCAGAATGTAAACACTGGGCCCAAAATAATAAATATATGTAATATTTTTAAGTATAGCTGCCTTTTCAAGTAATACAATTTTCCTTTGGCCTTGTGTATTATCAAAGAGTGACAAGAACATCAGCTATCTTTTGGAATTGGTTTAAATGGGCAGATGTGAGAAATGTAATAGTGACTCATAGAGCGGACCAAAGAAAATTTCTGATTTTCTCCCGTATTTTACTTTTCTAAAAGTGGCTTCATTTCCACTTGGTATATTTAAGGTATTTACCTGTTTTATATTCATATAAAGAAACACGAAGTATTCAAATTCACTTTAAGTTTTCTTGAAAGTGTACTGGATTAGAGATATAAATACCTACTCTAAGTGAACTTGTTAAAAGTTATAAAACATCTATTTCAGTTTACTTCGTTTTCTATCTCGGTGAAATAAATGTCTATTACAGTTTTTGAAGACCTTTCAATGAATATAGTATGTATTATGTTATAAGAAAATCACAAACTAAAAAAATTCACATTAAAAAGAGATCACATTGCTTTCTGAACAGTATTTGGTATTTTGCTATTGAAATTGGAGCCTATTAAATTCACACTCCGTTTCTTTCTGTTAATTATCTTGGGCCCTGGGCAAAAATTATTTAACATTCACACTTCCTCGAGTGCTCTAATCAAAGAGCAAAACCCATCCCTCGACTCTTCTCCTCTCATCCCCACCAGGCAAATTAGCAAGTTTAGGAACAAAAGGGGAAAACCAATGTCATCAATTAGATGTTAAATAGTTCCAGGACTTTATGCCTGAGCTGTACAATGTTGACCAATGACCCAAATCAGTTTGGGGCACATGCTATTTCAACCCCAAGCTATAGGGATCAAGGGACACTCACAACCTTCGCAGGAGCCCTCCACCCCCATCCCATCAGGACACACCATCCTATCGTTGAATAACAGAAGACAAACACTGACCTAGTTTAGAAGTGCAGATGAAAAGGAAATGAAAACAGGATACATGACAACGGCAAGGAAACCATGGTAACTAAAAGAGAGGACGGTTTTGCTTACTTTATTTTGGTCCGAATAATCAGCAAGCTGAGCCTTTAGATCTGTGACCTCAGCCTCTAACAGACGGATCACTTCTTCGTAGTCCATTTCCATCCCGTGTGCCTGGCGCTGTGCAGCCTCGGCAAGGTGGATTCGACTTCGCAGGGCTCTAGTTTCTTCAACCACAGCTTTGGCTTCCTGAGGATTTCAAAATTCAGACCGTTGGAAAAAAAAATGCCATGTTAAAAAACAGTTTGGCAAAACAGGTGGAACAAAATCTTTTACGTCCTCTGGAAGTTATAATTCCCAAACTCAATCAATAGCTACATGCTCCTTACATCTCAATTTAAAACTTAGTATCCACTTTATCTTATTATGTAGAGCAAATGCTTGATTCACTTTTCCCCTCTCGATTTCTTGGATAGCTTTCAGTATGGAATCCCCAACTTCACACACCTAGCATAACATTTTGGAAATAAGGGAAGTAGAAGAGAATTGGAGAACAGAATTAAGAACAGGTTCAACAGACACAAAGAGTAGGCTTCCACAGAACTCCGATATGTGGTAGTGCTGATGCTCTAGGAAGAGTCTTGCAGCTTCAAAAATAGCTGAGAGATCTGTGGTGTTGTGGACTTCCTTGTGGTCCAAGCCCAGGATCCAAAGCTTATTTCTAGACATCAGTCTGTTTGTTACATCCCCCTTATGATTTACAATGGTAAGGCCTCTGGTATCCTGAGTCTCAACACATGAAAATCCTTTTGAAACCTCCTTTTTCCTTACCTCCCCCAACTCCCAAGTATATAATCAGACACCCCTCACAACCCCAGGGCAGAAGCTCTTTCTGCCCCCGGTTCCTGTCCCCATGCTTTAACAAAACCACCATTTTGCAACCCTTCTCTCTCTCTCAAAACAAACAAACAAAAAGCCAAAACGTGGAATTCAGTAGCAAAACATCTTATTATTTCTATAGGGTGCAATGCTCACAAGACATTTATTAGACATGTTATGTCTTAGATGATTCATGTGTCTTTTCTCATTTAACCTTTAGAATAATATCAGAGAGAGTCATTATTAAAAACCATTTTATACATAATTAAACAGACGCTCAGAGAGGTTACATATCCTGTCTAAGGACACAAAGCAGTGCCAGAGTTTAAATCCAGGTCTGCCAAACTCCAACATTAGTGCTCTTCTCACCATTTTACTTTGCTACTAAATGATGAAACAAATAAAACAAAACTATATACTAGTTACACTCTCCACCTTAGGAAGAAGATGGGGTGACCAAAAACACGTGCTCCTTCAAAATGTGCTTTGGTGTTAGGTCGATAGTCCCCTCCCCATGGACACCAATATAATTTAGCATGGCAGTTATTATACTATAAAACATTTATTTTCCTTTACTTGGTGCAGAAATCTCGTTTTTCTACAATGAAACTTTCTGCTCCAATCGCCATGGCTAATATTCAAGTATGGCTATTTTAATTTTCTTGGAGCTATTACAGGATGCCTGCTTTTGAGTCTAAACGCATTTGAAATGAAGGGAGAGTTAGAACATGGACATATTTTTAAGGGTCAGTTTTTCACTCATACATTCAATAAATGTTTATTAAGTACTTGCTATGTGTCAGGTTCTGTTTCAGGTACTGAGGAGAGAGCACCGAACAAAATAGACAAAAAGTCCTCCCTCATGCCCTTTTCAGACCTGAATTTACATTAGAGTTTGGGGAGATATACAGTAAATTAGGGATTATCAGTGAAGATCTCCCTGAGATTATATGTAATCAGAGATGTAATCAGAGACCCGCACGAAGCATGGAGCCATGAAGGTTTTCCAAGGAGCTTTTTTGGGGGGTGGGGGGGGGACGGGACAAAGAGAATAGTTTGTGCAAAGGCCCTGAGATGGAATTGTTTGTTCCATCTTTAGAGAACAGTGAGGAAGCCAGTGTGGCATTAAGTTGAGAGTGATAAGAGACAGGCAGGAGGGACTCGTAGGACACAAGGAGTGAGGTCAGGGATGAGGCTGGGGTGGAACGGCCGATCATAAGAGACTTTGTAGGCCATCATAAAAACTTTGGTTTTACTCAGGGTGAGATGGGAAGTTACTGGAGGGTTTGGAGCAGAGAAATGATTACGATCTGATTTAAATTATAAGGGGATTAGTTTTGCTCTTGGGTTTGCTCGCAAGAGAGCTGCAGGTGGGCCAAGGTGGAGCAGGGAGAAGGGGACAGGTGTAAAAACTATGGCTTGAACAAGGGGGACAGTGTTGGAGATGGTATCAAGTGGTTAGATTCTAAATGTAGTTTGAAAGTATAGCTAACAGAAGACTTCATCATCACTAACAACATTTACTCAGCAGCTAGTGCATCTAGATCATCATATTATGTGATTAAAAAAAACATACAAAGGGGATAAAGGATCCTTTCCTCTTCCTGGTTCCGTTCCGAACATGAAGTATGCCTTACGTAAGTGGAAGAACAGAGCAGGGCATGATAGACAAAAAGAACAATGTGAACAAAGGAAGAGAAGACAAGAAGGGATACATTTGAGAAATGGCACTAGACTGATTTTGACTGGAGTAGGTGCTTCCTGGGAGAACAATGGGGAAAAAAAAAGGCGGAGGAGAAGGGAAAGAGCCAGGCTTCGGTAGAAATGGCATGACCGCCAAAAGGGCTTGTATCAGGTAAATCTTAAGAACTTTTGAGCAGAAATTGATTTGAGATCAGAGTGCTTTAGAAAGCTAAACCTGACAGCAGGGCTCAGGACGAAGAGGTATGGCTGACCCACGGCCTCCTACACCTGATTCAAAGGGCTTGATTTCAGTCCCAGGAACAAAAGGTACAGCATGGGGAACAGAATTAATGGTATCACACCAGTGTTGCCTAGTGACAGACAGTAACTATGCTTGTGGTGAGCACGGCATAACTGTAGTTGTTGAATCACTAGGCTGTACACCTGAAACGGAGGTAACATTGCGTGTCAACTCTACTCAGAACAAACAACAGCAAAAAACCCAAAGAACTTGATTTCCTTATCTTTAAACCCAGTGGTCTTCTCATCAAAGGGTACTGTTAGGAAGAAATACCTGGGGAAACAGAATATTTACCAAGCCACATCATTTGGTTCAGGCCAGGTGACCACGTCATGAGTGTCACTGCTTGATCAACCCACATCAGGCTGTGGCTGTGCGTACAGGATGGAAATGGATGCCAGTGCCACTCTGCATGTTTTACACAGACCAGCTCAGTGAATCCATACACTGCTGTGGGAGGCATGTCTATTCTTACACCCATTTAATAGGTGGAAGACTAAAGCATGAAAGGTCAAGGAAGTTGCTCAGAATCACAGACCTAAAAAGTGGCTGGACTGGGTTTTGAACCCAGGCAGTGCGCTCTCAAAGTTCATGCTCTTGGCTACAAAGCCATACTGTCTGTTCAAACTCAGAAAATGATTTAAAAACACACACACACACACAAACACTCATAGATGACAATATCAGCCCAACCCTACAGGAGCTTAGGATGTGGACATGACAATACACTAAAATATCTTCGAGGCTGCTTACACCACTCCCCATTTTCCATTCAATCAAGCTAGAAAAAAAATATCCTGCTGCTGAAGAGAAAGAGGAGGGGCAGAGAATGCTCCATAGCTGCAATGAATAATAACTAATTTGATGATTTATCTCCTTCACGCTCACTTCAAGCAGCTTTTATTCCTCTATAAAAACAGCATTTTTATTTTTGTTCAAAGAATGCTAGTTAATTAAATGAAGTATCTGGATGGAATATTTATACAGCCATGATAGTTCACTGATGGTAATACAGTGTGAAATGCGGTTGGGTGGTAAAAGATGCAGAGGTTTTGATGCTGAATAAATTCATGCTATTTCTTTCGTCAATGTATAACTGTCAGGTTGGTAAATGTGACCCCTTAGCAAAGTTCTAGCCCAATTCCCACTGAATGGCTGTTTAAAAGATTAGTGCATTGAAATGATGACTTTTAGAGGAAGCAGTGAAAAAAAGAGATAGCAGCAGTGTGCTGTATTTAGCAATGCAGGATCACATAAATCCATTTTTTTCCTTTTCCTCCTGGGTCGTCTTCTAATAAATTACTGTAAAGCCTCCCATGTCATTAACAATTGAGCCAGAATTTTCTGAGTACCTCACCATGAGCCCTAAATCCCATCAGGGTAGATGCTGCAGCCAGTTCATTGAATTATTTTGTATTAGGTAAAGATTAATTCAGCTTAGAAAGTTAGGAAATAAAAGAGAAACAAAGAGGCAACAGCAATCAGAAAAATCAACACAAGCAACACAAGCATTACGTTTTTTCATACTGAGCAGAATGGGCATGGAGACTGGAAGGGAATCTTGAGTTATGAAGTCCAATCTCTGACTTGGCTTTTTTTTTTTTTTTTTTTTTTTAGGTGACACTGAGGAAATACCTCCAACTCATACTGTCTCATTGTAAAATGAGGATTTTTCCACCTTACAATTTCACAGTGAATCTTCGGGAAGGATCACACCAAACACTCCTTTGACAAAGGAGACAAAGGGTATTATCAACTCACACAAAGGGCAGTATAAGCTCAGACAAAAGACAATGTGCTGTGTGTTTTTCCACATACAGCATTTCTTCCCCACAAGGAACATGACATAGAAGAGAAAACCTGACTGTTACAATGAGCTGCACCTAGGTCAGAATCTTTGATCTGTGATTTTTTTTTTCCTGGCTGTGTAATTCTCTAATGCTCTAAGAAACTCAGTTTGTTCAGTTGTATAATGGGAAATAACAATGCCTATTTTATAACATCAACTCTCACAGGAAGGTTAAAGAAACAATTACAGTTCTTGGTACGGTTCCTCTTTACTGCTTTTGAAAGATAGACATAATCACCTATGTGATTAGAGAGTTAGACTAGACAATTTATTAAGGGCTTTCCTGAGGCAATCAATTAGTAATACCAGTTATTGAACTTTAGAGAAGTTGTTTGGGAACATAATAACATAATGTGCACAGGTCTTTTTAATGTTAGCAACAATTATGTAAAACCTTCTCTTCTCTAGTTATGAGTCGTAACGGCTCCCTAAAGTAGAAGGAAAAAGCATTAACAGCAGTTGCATGTTTGTAATTAGGCTAGTACATCCATATCAGTAACCTTCGAAATTCTGTAATTTTTAAGCTAATCAGTAAATCTTTCAAAATGTCAATGGCCAACTGGAGAAAAAAAGAGACTGCAAAGAGATATATGTCTTGGTATCATGTAACTTATGCTACCAAGCCTGAAAGAATACTTCTCTTATCAGCTTCCGACATTCACTCACTGGAGAACTCTTGTTGGTCCTGGTCCCACTACAGCTTGTGAGAAAAGATTAAGGGTTATTGCAGGAAGAAGGTTGTTGAAGGAAAAGTGTTTAAAAGCAAGTTATGTAGAGGTTCCTTAACTTGTGTATCAGATTTATTAAAACGTGTATACTATTTCTCCCAATGGATCATCTCAAAGTAATTTGCAGGTATTCAAGAATGAATCCCCAACTCATTCTGTAAGCATGGATGCACTTGGGGGAAGAAAATGAATTCATGGAAGTTTCTATGGGCCTCTGAAATGTGCTCTCTCCTCTCTCTTTCCTTGCCCTTCCTCCATGCATACATCCAGCCCACCAGCCCACCTGCAAGCCTAACCACTTACTAAGCACTGTGAAGTCTTCATTTATGATGTATTTGCAGCCACTCCTTAATCTGCATTCTTGCCACTGCATTACTGATTCACGTTCTCATCACCTCAATGTTAGGTACTATGAAAAGTCACATAAATGATCACCCTGCCTACTGTGTTTTTCACTTTCACGTATTCTGCATGCTTCTGAAGGACCAATTTTCCTAAAATACTGCTCAGGTAACCAACCCAAGATAACCTTAGATAACATCCTCAATATCCATACTTCAAGGCTTTCCACTATTTGTTCCAAATCTGTCTTCCTAGCTTTAGTACCCTCTTACATGATTACCATCCAATTACATGACTTGACAAATTTCCTTACACTGAACTCTCCTGCCTTGAGGACACTTTCCAGCACACTTTTTGCTCCACTTTACCCTTTTTTCTTCATTCGGTTCTTGTCTATCATTCAAAGCTACTTCAGATTTTACCTTCTCTGAGCAGCCAGACTACTTCAGCTTACAATGATTTTTTCTTACTTTTATCTTTTATAGTATCTGTTGTCTGTCATTAATCACATGCTTAGTATCTCCTACTCCTATCTTGAGCTGTCATTAAAATGTTAAGTATTTTACTGCCTAGCTTTCTAAAGCCAAAGAATCTTGACTGCCCAAATTAGAACACAAACTGAGAGTAAAACCCTATGTAATATAAACATAGGTGCTCCACTTACCATAAAAATGAGATACAACTGGACTGACGGTAAAAATGACAACTTTGTTTTGCATATATAGTAACCACCTTAGGAAAGAAGCTTTCATAGAAAAGTTCATAAAATGTTTCAATTTTATAAGACTATTAGTAGGACTATATTTCATTTGAATAATTACAATAATAACCATAAACCACGCTATGAAAAGGACTTAATGAAAAGTAAATCATTTCATTATATTCTTTTTATATATAAATTTGAAAGTCCTTTCATAGTATTTATCAAGCAAATGAGGTTACATTAAAACTATGTGGGATGAGGGACAGTTACACTTCACTGTGTTTGACAATTATTATTTCTTGGTTTTTTCATTACATAGATAATTATGTACACTAGTTTGTATTTCCCTACAAAGTACAGTTTTTCATCGCAAGCTAATATACGCTCTCAAGGACTATATAATGGTGAACATCCTTTCCCACCCTCCACATTCCTGCTTCCATGAATTACATAATTCTATGAATTACACACTTCTTTGTAAAGTGTGTAAAATGATAGACATTTGTAAATCCAGGAAATAAAGATTTTCTTCAGTTTGTCTGAAAAAGCAAAATCCTCATTTTGCAAAGGAAGATTTGGTTAAGCTTTCTGGAGGAAAAGCAGGCCAATCAAATTATAATTAGCTCTAATTAACCCTCCCAAGAGCTGTCAGCTTCTCTACCTGCACCTGCCTCTTTCTCCAAAAGGTGCAAAATTGAGCTCTGACTCTGAACATCAAAGAAAACCAAAGAAACAATTTTCAATCTCTGTCTACAAACAGAAGTCCCTAATCAAAGACAGATACACAGGTACACCTATCTGATAAATTTTACCATGCAACTTGTTCACAATATAAATATTAATTAGTTCAAATCCAGTTAAATGTATTTAACCCTAAACAAGCACTTTACTGGTTTAGTGAAGGTTGACATAAAAGAAAAATCTATTTTCCTACTTCTCCAGTTCTGATTACAAAGGTGCTCAAGGAAACATTTACACTACTGCAAACTTCCTTTCCTGATTAGAATGTAAACTCTGCTTACTGTAACTTGGAGTTTAAGAGAGAGATGGCTGCAAACAAATACATTCCTTTCAATTTAATTTTTAGAGTTTTAATTCATTGGAATCACATGACCAAGAATTCTAAGTTCTAATCTAGATAGCATGGTAATAATATCTTAAGTTCATTTGGAAGAAAAAGAATTCAGTGAGAACTGTTATGTAGATTTTGAAAAACAACAGTAATAACAAAGAAACAAACAGGGTGGGACACGGTTCAAAGATTTAAGGCATAAATAAAGTTATTCAATAGTTGGTACTGGCCAAAGGGTTAGATAAAACACTCATACACCCAATAAATATTTATTGACAAAGCAACTGAAAGATAAAATAGCCCTAAAACAATGATCTCAGGTCCTGGGATAGAGCCCAGCATGGGGCTCTCTGCTCAGCAGGGGGCCTGTTTCTCTCTCTCTCTCTGTGTCTGCCTCTCTGCCTACTTGTGATCTTTCTCTGTCAAATAAACAAATAAAGTCTTTAAAAAAAAAATACCCCCAACAGACCATAGATTATGCAATAGTTTAATCTATGGTAATGGAGATACCACAACACAATGAGTAGTGGCAACAACAAATTATTTGGGAAAACAAAAAGTATAAAGTGTAGCCCCCCATCTCATACCTTATACCAAACAAAATAATTTCATAAATGGGTTAAAGACAGACACGAGGGCAGGACAGTTGAAAACTAGGTTAATATATATCTGAAATCTGGCAAGGAATGGACTTTTTTATTTTTTTAAAGATTTTATTCATTTATTTGAGAGAGAGAAAGATCACAAGTAGGCAGAGAGGCAGGCAGAGAAAGAGGGGGGAAGCAGGCTCCCTGTTGAGCACAGACCCTGATGCGGGGCTCCATCCCAGGACCCCAAGATCATGACCTGAGCCGAAGGCAGAGGCTCAACCCACTGAGCCACCCAGGCACCCCAAGGAATGGACTTTTAAAAAATTATTAAAAAGGAGAAAGCAGAAAGAAAAAAATCTGACAACACAAAAACACCTGCATTAAAGAAAAATCTTTGAAAAAAATCAGAAAGGCAATTTATATATAGGGGAACATATCTGCAACAGATTTGGTAGAAAGTAGGTTACTAACTACAATGTAAGGAGATCTATTGGGAAAAGGGGATAATTATTAAGACTATATGAGAAGTGAAGAACCAAAGGGGGTAGGAGGGGAGACAGGATAACATGAAGGCCATATCGTCAGGAGTGGCAGAATGTCACCAGCTATCCGATCAGGAAATCAGCTACCTTCAATACTAAAGAATTGTGATGGAATTCACCATTTGATTTGAAACTCATGGTCACAGACAGTCCTTGGTATCTAATATGGATCAGTAAATCAAAGTACAGTATTTTTAAATAGGGTGATTTATTTATGTAGGGTGAGATACAACGAGAGAAGTCTTGTTTTTAATTCTAAAACAGTTTGTGAATAAATCACTTAACCCAATTGTCAGAAGTCCCATATTGAAATAAGACTACCAAAAGCGTTTCTCACATGGTGAACCGCCAAGATAAGAGTTTCAGAGTGTCAACTGCCTTATCACTACTTCCTCCTTGGGCAAAATTTACTAGTTTGTCAGCAAATTAATATATATTGCTCTCACATCAAGAAACAGAAACTCTTTGGCCTCTACATATAGGTTAGAACACACCCTGAAAGTTGCTCTCTTAGCAACTAATGAAATTTTAGAGATTTGTACTTCTTCTTTTTTTTTTTTAAGTAAGAAAAATTACAGGGAGAAATGCCTACACGGGCAAACATGCCTCTGACAACTCACCAGTGAAAGGGCACCTATTCTGCAATGCTTTCTAGGAAGTGAGGGTGGTTTTGCTCTATTTTCCTTTCTTCTCATTGGAATGAAAGTTCCTCATCAAGAGTACATCTGGCTTTCCCAGTGCATCCATAGAAAAGAGCATTTAATAAATGTGTCTTAGATTCCTTTGCCAAGTCTCCCTTGTAAGTTGCTACCAGGCATGCGTGGAACAATTGATGACGGAGCGTTGAACCCTGAACAGCCAGAAAATAAGTGGCTCACACCAGGGAACCCAGAACCCCAACATCAGTTCTAACTGAGCCAAAAAGCTACAGAAAATATGGTCATCAAATGAACTGGAAGGTTTCTGTGAAGAATAGCATCACTTCCTTTTTCCAAATTCCCGAGACTTGGAAAATTCTGTGATTCTAGTTGATCTGACACCATTCAAATGGGTTCTGTACTATCAACAGGATAACAGAATTACTGCTCAGATTTTCTTAAAACGGTTAAGGCCTTTTCTACATGAAAGAAGAAAACTATTTGGGAACAGGGATTCTGAAAGAGACATCTTTGCCAATGCTTGATGAGAATGCCACATTCACGTCCGGTGACTCACTGGAGATGGCTGGTGTCTGAGCAAACAAGAATGCCAACCAGGCTGCTCTCGGGTTCCTTTTCCAAGCAAGCTGTCTTTGACTTAGGCAGTTTCTTGGGCAAAGTCTAATGTTGGAAAATACATGGGTCATGTTTTGATTCACAAAAGGGGAATTAACGTTGAGAAAGAAATTCGACTGAGTTGTTTTCTTTAAAGTAACTTTCTCCACTCGGGAGGGCTGCCTATCATCGTAAGAGATTTTTAATTTCTTTTCTTAAAAAGACTCTTTTTGGGCTTAAAAAAAATCATTTAAAGATAATTGTAGATTACACACAGTTGTAAGGAATAATACAGAGGGGTTCCCTGTATGCTTCAACAAGCCTCCTCCAGTGGTTGTAATTTGCATGACTATAATAGAATATCACAATCAGGAAACTTCATTGATGCAATCCACAAAACAATCAGACCTTACCAGATTTATTTTTTTAAGATTTTATTTATTTATTTGACAGAAAGAGAGAGAGAGAGAGGGAGAGAGAGAGAGAAGCCGAGGGAGAGACAGATTCCCCGCTGATGCCAGGCTCGATCCCAGGACCCGGGATCATGACCTGAGCTGAAGGCAGATGCTTAACTGACTGAGCCACCCAGGTGCCCCCAGACTTTACCAGTTTTGTAAGCACTTGGCAATAAAAAAGAAAGACCTATAGATGCATGCAACAAGCTGGATATGTCCCAAGGGAATTATGCTGAGTGAAAAAAGCCAATGCCCAAAAGTGACACACTGTACGATTACATTTACATAACATTCTTGAAATGACAAAATTATAGAGATAGAGAACAGATTACTGGTTGCAAGGCGTTAGCGGAGGGAGGACAGAAGGAGGTGGCTGTGGATATAAAAGAGGAGCATGAGGGATGCTTGTAAAGATGGTTTTTAACCGAAAACAAAAGTTGACATTTTGAGGTCACAAGTGACCATCTGAAATGGAAACAGGAATAATTTTACTATAGTACCCTTTTAGAACAGAAAAGACTGACACATCAAATAGATGTATTTTCTCCTTTCCTTTCTAAAGATGAGACAGCATCTTAGAATATCTACTTAGGGCTACACTGAAATACTATAAAAAGTTCAGTCACCAAAAGAAGAATAAAAAGGGTGTGGGGATGGATAC
Source organism: Mustela nigripes (assembly GCF_022355385.1). Taxonomy (NCBI): domain Eukaryota; kingdom Metazoa; phylum Chordata; class Mammalia; order Carnivora; family Mustelidae; genus Mustela; species Mustela nigripes. The sequence goes on along the minus strand of NC_081572.1, from coordinate 29,278,689 downwards.
CACTTCTAAACATTAGAGGCTTTACGGTTTCTTTAATAAATGCACAAGGAACACAATCTCTCAAAGTGTGAAAACATGAATACCTCTTTAGTAATTGCATAGTATCACTGTTCCCTTTAGAGATATATTTAATCTGTTGTTAGTTTCCTTTGTTGCTTCATCCATCGACCAAGACAGCTCACATGCCAGCGGCACCCACTGTGATTAAGTTCATGTTCAACCTTAACTGTCCAGAGACTCCTGTGCTGAGCTGACCTCACGTGGCTGCCTCAGGACTTCATGCTCTCGTCAAACATTCAACCCAACCTTTGCACAGGTGAGGCCGACTGCAGCTGAGCTTATCTGAACCTAAAGAAGCTGCCAAATGAGCAATTTCCCATGATTTCTTTAGGGCAAAGGCTTGTTCAGGCAAGCCAAATACTTTGGCTTTGGACCGTTCACCGGTTCACAACGGCCTTAGGTCATAACACACTGCTGAAAGGAACCTGAGACAACTTCGGTGTGAGAGTACATCTTAAAAAGTTGCTGATCAAAGGAAGTTGTTAGAAGAACGGCCCGTGCCTGTTAAAAGTTGTTAGAACTTGAAGAAAAAAATAATGAGAAGTCTAATTTCATGGGAAACTGTGGCTTGTGATTTTAGACAGTAAGGTAGGGTTTATTCTGGAAAGCATGAAAACTCACCAAAAATACTGAGGTTTTAGAGAACAGTGCAACCAATTCCTTACAGAACAGTTAAGTATTCTAGTAGTCAGCCCTGGCTTAAAAAAAGCAATGCACTGGATCCTTCCAGTGAGAAAGGATCTCTGCATAATTTGGTCTTTCCTTTTTACTCATTTTTTTCCTCCCTCTCCCTCTTTTAATTCTTCACTGCTTTCTTTTTGGGCCACTAAAAAAGGTAAATTAATTTCCATAATTTATAATAGCTAATGGACCTTCAAAAGGGGGAGATTATTCTGTTTTTAGGATCAGGCCACTGTCTCACAATAATTCAATTAAAAGTTTATAAATGAGTGAACAAAGGATATCAAATTGCGTTCTCTCCTCCCTTTGGAAGCAACTGGTAAGCATCATTGTAAAACAAATTGAAAATCAATCTAGCCATGTTTTAATAATCAGGTTACCTATGTATTTAAGGGATTTATATGGTGCAATTATTAGTACTGCGCTGACTTCATGTTAAGGCCTTCAAAAAGTTACGAAGAAAAGGGAAAGAAACTTTGCCATCAAGTTTCTGGTTTTTAAAAGTTTTTAAGAGAAGAGTTATACACATTCTCTATTTGGAATTTTTAAAGACTTTTTTTGCTAACTGTGAAAAAAGAAACTAATTCTCGAGAAGTTAGAATTTTAGCAATTTCAACAAAGCACAGGAACTCTTTCATTAACAATTCATCTGTATCACTGAAATCTTCTTAAATGGAATAATATTCTGTATACATAAGAGAAGGTGAATGGTGTTCACAGTCAATATATTTAAATAAAGAAGAGTTTTAGGGCTGACTTTGGGTATTTTTTATTGCAAGTGTGCATTTCTGAAAGGCACAGCCATGCCAGTATGTATGCATGTGTTTGTACAAACACATACATATATTTTAAATTATTTTTACAAAACTGGATGCATTAAATAATATTATAAATACTGTGAATTCATCACAACATGAATAATCACAGCCCCTCAGCCTCAGTACAAAGCCTTGACTGCTCTATTACTATACCTTCTACCATGGTTAAGTCTGGTTGCCTTTACCTTCATGGCATCTTTCATACAGACCTTGTTGGTGGATTTCTATTGCTACTACCGGGTTAACCCCTCCATTGCTTATTTCCTGGACGAATGCTCCTCAAATTTTCAGGTGTACACAAATCACCTGAGGACTTGTTAGATATGGACTATAAAATGACTTGGATTGTTGCACTAAAGAGTCAACTATTTTTAGATCAAGATTGTAATTTCATTTATGACAAAAGACTAGAGGAGATATTTTACCAAAAATGGAAGCTCTTCAAGTATGTCACAAAACAAATGCCTAAAGAATACAAGAACTTTTCTAACAGCATCAATAATCCATTGATTCAAAATTTGGAAAATTACAAGTACCTTTCTTCAGGAGACACTACCCAATTCAAGCATCATGCATGTATTATCTTAAAGGACTTCCAAATTTATGACAAAAACCACCAAGCTTTGGTCTAGATATTTTTAACTTTAACACCTTTTGAAGAAGACTTTCACCTACATAATGAGTAAAATTGTTTATCATAATGGATGGTGCTCCAGCTATGTTGGATCAAAAATTCAAATTTATTGACATTTTCAAACCAAGAGACTGTCTTGTTGCTTCATTCCACTGTACTATACATGTGGAAAATATCTGTGCAAAGCTTTTTAAGATGACTGTGCTAAAAATATCATGGATACAGTTGTTAACTTGTAGTATATATGTGCAAATTCTATGGCTCTTTACTAAGTTTAGAAGACCATGAATTTAATGATCCTGTGTTCTTTGCTAATGCTCCTTGGCTGAGTTGTGGGAAAAAAGAATTTTTTAAACTAAAGACTTTATTTATTTGACAGAGAGAGACATAGCGAGAGAGGGAACACAAGCAAGGGGAGTGGGAGAGGGAGAAGCAGGCCTCCCGCCGGACAGAGAGCCCGTTGTGGGGCTTGATCCCAGGACCCTGGGATCACGACGCAAGAGGAAGGAAGACACCTAATGACTGAGCCACCCAAGCTCCCCAAGTTGTGGGAAGAGTTTTACAAAGATTTACTGCACTTTTAATTTCAAATCAAAATTTTCTTAAAACAGAAGGAATGCCTGCCTAACATTCAATAATCAAAGACAAAAAAAGTCATTATCACACTGCACATGAATGAGCTAAATTTAAAGCTCTAAGAAAAGGGAAACCTTATTGGTGAAGTTGAACAAGTATAACAATTTATACTGATATTTGAACTTTCAATAATATACATCAATAATAATTATTTTACACATTTTTCTACCATAAATCAATATGCAAGTATCAATTATAGTTATATATATTAGTTACAAAAACTATGAAAAACTGGAGGTATGCTAAGTTGATACAGAAATTTAGAGTTGCTTTCAATGTACACACTACTATGAATTGGATAGTAATGGTATTAAAGAATTAGTGATATACTTAATTTGAAAAGATGCACTTTTGAAATGGTTGTGCTTGAAATATGAAGTCTTTTAGAAAAACAAGGAATAGTTTTATCCTTATGGATACAAATATTAAAAGACAAACATTTTGGTATTCAGTTAGTAGAAAATTTTTAAATATGTTTAGAACATTTGGGTACATGAATCTATTTTTTTCAACTGCAAATCTTATTAAATCTAAACACAGATCCACTATTTCCAATGAAAATTTAGTGTACAAAATACGATATGCTAAGTGACTTCAAAGATACAGTATGAAAAAAGAATGTAAAACTATTTTTAATATTGCATGTTCAACAGTATTTTAGATATATTAGATCAAATATATCTAAAATAATTTCACCTATTTCTTTTTATTGTTTTAAACATGTGCTTACTAGAAAATTAACAATACATAGATGGCTTTCATTATATCTCTATTGGACAGTGTTGGTCTACACTATTACAAAAGTCTCTTCTCTGATCTTCAGTTACTTCCCAACCTACTGTTAATATTCTGAAGTATAGATCTTTTGGGGGCACCTGGGTATTTCAACTCAGATCATGATCTCAGGATGCTGAGATGGAGCTCTCCATTGGACTCCCTGCTCAGCGGGGAGTTTGCCTCTCCTTCTCCCCCTCTACGCCATTCATGCACATGTGCTCTCTCTAAGAAAATAAATAAAATTTTTAAGAAAAGTACAGATAGTCTTCATTCATCCCTTTATTTATTCATTAAATATTGAGTTCCTACTCTGTGTCAGATATTATTCTAATAATCCGTGAACATATCAAAGATGTGAAACTTACCTCTCATTGATAGACATAAGGATAAAAACATGACAAGCGTGTAACATGTAAGAAAGCAATACCACAAAACTTTACACACAGTAAAGGTTGAAGGTCAGTGGAGGGGATGGTATGGGGAGGGGAAGGGGAGAGTTGTAAGAGATGAGGCTGCTGAGGTAAGAGGAGTGTGGGGATGACAGATCAGGTAGGCTCTTGAAGGCTGTCATATTTACTTGTAGGATTTTGGCTTTAAGTCTGAGATGGAAATCCCTAAAGAGTTCTAACTTAAGCTTTGTATTTAAAAAAAAATTAAAGCTTTCTCCTTTTTTTTTTTTTTTTTACATTTGTGTATTATTTGAGAGAGAGAGAGAGAGCACCAGCATGAGTCAGGGGGCAGAGAAGAAAAGGAAAGAGAGAAAATCTCAAGCAGACTGCACCAAGCATGGAACCTGACACTGGGCTTGATCCTGGGACCCTGAGATCATGACCTGAGCCAAAATCAAGAGTCGGATACTTAACTGAGCCACCTAGGCACCCCCTGTCTCAAGTTCTAAAAGGATACTCTGGCTGCTGTGTTTAGACTAAACCATATGGTGGTGGGGAAAGGTTAAAAGGAGGGTGATTTGGTAGGAAGATGTCATTACAACACAGGCAGCAGATGACAGTGGATTAGACTAGTGATGTAAGTGGTGAGAAAGTGGTAAAATTCTGCAGTTTAAAAAAAAAATAGGGCTAAGAAGCTAGATGCAGAGTATGAAGTAAAGGGGTCAGATTGTAGGTTAATAAGCAACTTGATCATCTTTTCCCCTTGTCAAATATCTTCAGAGGCAGTCTGCTGTCTGAAATCTTGGACTAGTATTCAAGCACCTACATGCTTTGGTCCCCAAATACCCACCCAAATATCACTTTCTAACACTTTTCATCAGTCCACAGCTCCCTTATGTTCCTGGGCCTTTGATGATGAGGATGATGAGGAGGATAAAAGAATATAGATCAAAACTATTATTTTTGAGGAACCTACTATATTCCTAACAGTTTTAACTCTGCACTCTTGATTCCTATGAACAAATTATAACACGGATATCATTATACTTTTAGACATGAAGACACAAACATACTAACAAATTAGTGTACAGTTAGTGTGCAAAAGGCCTATTCTGACTCTCAGGACTTTTTTTTTTTTTTTTTTTTTTTTTTTTTTAAAGAGAGGGTTGGGAGAGGGGCAGAGGAAGAGGGTGAAGAGAATCTCAAGCAGACTGCACACCCAGTCCAGAGCCCACCATGGGGCTCAATCTCATGACCTTGAGATCATTAACAGAGAGGAAATCAAGAGTTGGACACTTAACTGACTGAGCCACCCAGGTGCCCCAAGACGAGAATTTTTCTTTGGCGGCATGATTTGCATGCCACGCCCTCTGTCTGGAATACTCTTTCCTTTCTATGTCTGGCCCAGTTCATGTAGGTGTTATCCCCTCCATAAAAAGTCTCATTATCCTTGCAGCCAGAATTAGATTTTCCTCCTCTAAATCAAATGCTTAAAACAAACCATTCTTTTTTCAGCACCTAATATTTCTTTTTCTATTATTTATAATAATGACCATGATAATTTATATTTGTTGAGTGCTTACTATAAACTGTACACATTTATACTATTTATCTTAATGCTGCTGACAGTTTTGTGAGGGATCCTATTATCAAGCTCATTTTAGAAATGATGAAACTGAGGCTTGAAGAGATGAAGTAGCTTGCTCAAGGTCAAGAGCAAAGGAGGAGGCAGAATCTGGATAAACCTGTGTGGTCTAACTCCAAAGCCCATTATCTCCTATCTTACTCCTCTCATGCTAATTCACCATTCCTCATAAAAGATTCCTCTTCCTGTTTATTTTTTCATAAATGTTGCATCCTTTCCTATTGAATATTCTTAAGTTCTGATACAGATTTGTCTTAGATAATTTATTCATGATGACCTGACCTTCCTTAATAGAAACTAATCCATTCCAAGAAATAAATACAGGAGGGCCTCAAGTGGAAGAAGTAGGTATTGCAAGGAAAAAAAAGAAGTAAAACAAAATTTTTCTTTAGGTTCATTTCTTAATCAGTACTTCATGTAATTACTGTGTCAAGCATGCTTCACATTCTAAAGCTTTTAAGCTCTAAGCATTTAGGAGAAAAGAACATTTTAATTAAATGCAGGAAAAAAACACACCCTCTAATTTGTTCTAAATGTAAAAAAAATGTTCTAAATGTAAAACAAAGATGTAAAATGTCTACTTTCAGGATGCAAAGAAACACTAAAAATGTAAAAAAAAAAAAAAATCCTGGCCATATGAACTGATGCAGGTATCAAAGGTACAGAATTAAAATAGCTAACAAGGCAAACCAACCACAGTACAAAAATACTTAATGAGTCTGAAAACTGGCCAAAAAATAGAGGACTTTGAAACACTTTTTATTTGGAAATAATTTCAAATGTATCCAAGAGCTGCAAGAATTAGTTAGGAATAAATAGTACAAAGAACACCCTCACACCCTTCACCCAGATTTACCTCGTTCACCAGATGCATCCTTTCACTAACACGTTCATGAATGAGAAATAAAGTATTCTTTCTTGTAAGACACTGATACTTGGAGGCTGCTGAAATTCTGCATATTCTGAATCTCTCTCACATGTAAAAAGACACACGTTCACGCATACACATGCATACAGATGTGTATACTTAAACACAACCACACATATACACACACACCACTTTTTTCTTAACCTTGGAGTAAGTTACACACATCATGGCTCTTCACCCCTAAAAACGTAACTATTTTCCTGAGTATATTCTCACATAACCATAGTATAGTTGTCTAATTGAGGAAATTTAACACTGATTCAATACTTTTACTTAATCTGCCATTTGTATTCCAATTTCATCACTTGACCCAATAATACCGCTTAGAACATTTTTCCATTTCAGGGCAGGATCCAAACTACTATAGTTGGATCTTGTATTTACTTTCCCTGTTTAAACTCTTTGTTGTTGTTGTTGTTGTTTAGGCTCTTTTAATCTGGGACCTTTTATTGCCTTTCCTCCTTCCTTTTTTAATGACAATGATATTTTTGAAGAATACAATCCTTCTTTCTTTCATACTCCTCGGTGTCTGTCTCTTTCTCTCTCTCACAAACACACACACACACACACACACACACACACACGCACACCCGACTTAAAAAAAAAATTAACATCTCTGATCTTGGGTTTGTCTAATGCTGCCTCATGGCTAGATTCAGGTTACGTGTTCTTAGCCAGACTACTACAGAGGTGATGAGTCCTTTTCAAAGTTCCACATTTGGAGTCACATTCTCCATCTATTCTTTACTGGTACTATCAATTTTTAGCACCAGTCAAGGTGTTGTCTTATCTCACTACTGTATAATTATTATTTTCCCCTAGCAATTAATAAGTAGTTTATAGAAAGCTACTTTAAAAATCATGTAAATATGTAAATACTCTGCTCTTCATCAAAATTTCCCCCTAGATTTAGCATCTGATGACTCCAGCCTGATTCAGTCTATACGAACACAGATGCAAAATGCTGATTTCCCAAATCTGGCAGCTTCTCTGCAGTTACATCAGCACTCAAGAGTCTATAATGAGCAAGAGCTCTCCTTTCTCCCCATTAATTAACTAATTAATCCATTTACTAATGGTACGGACTTATGAATTACTATTTTTTCAATGGTCTGCAATTCATTACTGTATTTAATTATTTTGGTACTCAAGTCCTTCCAGATTTGGCCAGCAGAAGCCCCTTTCAAGATTGTTCCTTGTGACAAAGCTCCGTCATTTCGAGTACTTCCTTATTTTCTGGCAAAATGAGATGTTCCAAGTTTGTCTTCTACTTACCCTCCACCAATGCTTAAATTAGTCATTTCTTCAAGGAAACTGGGTTCCTTTAGTAGGGAATGATATCTGGGCACTTAGATATGCTATGTGCTCACTGCTACTACGTTGTCTGCTTCTTGGCTCTTACAGCTGACAGAGCCAGGGAATGGGGGGAAAAATATATATATATATACATGCAAACATACAGATAGATACGTGCACATGTACATTCATATGCACATATACATATATATTTTAGAAATGATGATACTTTAGAAATAATACCTCCAAACTGCAGTCCAACCCTCCGGATTCTTTCATGACTTCCTTCATTCTGCTTTGTATATGTAGGCTTTTTCACTGAGATTCTGGCTCTCAATGACAGTCAATACATTTGCTAAAACCTATGCTACAACCAAAACGGTTTCATAATCGCTTTGCCTATGGGTGCCTGGGTGGCTCTGTTGGTTGAGCATCTGCCTTGACCTCAGGTCATGATCCAGGAGCCCCAGGATCAAGTCCCGCATCAGCTCCACTCATGGGGGGCTGCTTCTCCCTCTGACTCCCATCTTGAGCTCTCTCTCTCTCAAATAAATAAATAAAATCTCTTAAAAAAAAAAAACCTGCTTTGTCTCTACCACTAAAACAACAAAAAATACTACAAAAGGTTTAAGATTTCTTTGTACTTCTTTTCCAACTCAACCCAACCTGTCAAAGACTGAACACAAATACTGTGTTCATAAGTTACTTGAATTGGTTTTCTTTAGCATGGACATGGTACTCATTTGAAATACAAATGGATTCATTTGTTTTGGTCTGCTTGTACCTTTAAGTTCATTTTCCCTTCCTTATCTTTATTGCTTTTCTTATATTTTTTGAATGTGTTGAATATTAACATGCACCTCAAAGTAAAAATTATATAAAAAGTCATTCTCAGACAGGTGTCAGTCTCTCCCACATCTTATCTACCATCTGTCCACCCACATTGTAGATAACCAGTTTCGTCACTGTCTAGTTTATCCTTCCTTTGGTGTCTTTTGTAAAAGATAAGCAGATATATAACTGCTCTTGTTTATTAAATATTGCATAGTATTTATATTCTTTTGAAATTTTTTTTTTTTTTTTTTTTTTTACTCAGTAGTATCTCCTGGAAATCAATCCATATTACTCAAGAGAGATTAAAATAGTTTTCAGTATTTTCTAATCACAAATATTACTGTAATACTGTGCATATCTATTTTATTATTATTAGAGGTATACCTTCAGAGTAAATTCATAGACGCGAGATTGTCAGGTAGAAGAGTAAATAATATGTAGATTTGTTAAAACTACTAGTTCTTCATAGGGGTAACATTTTGCAATCCCAATGAGAATGCCTATTTTGAAATACCCTCATTAACAGAGTACTGTCAAGCTTTGGAATTTTTGCTAATGTGATTGATAAGAAATGGTATTTGCATGGTTTTCTTAAAAAAAAAAAAAAAGAAAAGAAAAACAACCACCAGACAAACCTTTGTTGAAGTAGAATTTACCTAAATTTCAATATAGTAAAATTTACTAATTTTAGGTTTAACCCAAGGTCACAAAAGTTTTTTTAAGAATTTAATTATTTTAGTTCTTATGTTTAGATCTATAATCCACTCACAGTTTTTAAGTATGACATAAGGGCTGAGATTCATTTTTTCCCCCAAATATTCCCTTATTCTACCCCCATGTATTATAATGAGCATCTTTTCCCCAGTGAATTGTCTGTGAACCTTTTAGAATACCAAGTGGCTTGGAGCGCCTGGCTGGCTCAGTGGGTTAGGCCGCTGCCTTCGGCTCAGGTCATGATCTCAGGGTCCTGGGATTGAGTCCCGCATCGGGCTCTCTGCTCAGCAGGGAGCCTGCTTCCCTCTCTCTCTCTGCCTGCCTCTCTGACTACTTGTGATTTCTGTCAAATAAATAAATAAAACCTTAAAAAAAAAATAGAATACCAAGTGGCTTGAAGTGTGGGTCCATTTCCACCAGTGTCAGACTCTGTTAGCTCAGGTTTACAGCCAGGAGGAGCAGTCTGTCTGATTATGTTCATTCTCCAATTCTTTGGCAGTTGCCTACTGTATAACGCCCAGCTTTTTAAAAATTGTTTTCTGTTAGAAGATGTCTTCCACCAGTGTTTCCCTCTGTCATTACCAGAAGATGGAAGTTCTATCACAGTGTAGATTTTAACTGGTATTTCTCATATTATGAGAAAGATTATCTTTTCATATAATTAAGGGACATTTTTATAATGTTTTTTGGGTGTCTGTTCATGTCTTTTGCCAATTTTTCTACATCATTTTTGGCTTCTCAACTGTTAATACTTCTAACAGGTTATTATTTATGTACATGGATGCAACTGAGTTTTGTATATTAATTTTATATCTTGCTAGCTTGTGAATTTCTCACTGAGTTAGTTTTATCACTGATTGTTTATGGGTTTCTGGATTATTATTATGTCATCTGCAAGCAGATGGTTTTATTTATTTTTTCCTAATTCATATGCCCCTAGTTGTTGTTCTAGTCTAATTGTATTTTCCTTTTCTGTGTGGTTTTATAGGTTTAGAAATCAATGTTACACTAGCTTCAAAAAAAAAAAAAGGAAATTTTCTTTCTTTCTTTTTTTTTTTTTTTAAATCCCTTCAGAGGATATTTATGTGGTTTTGGGATTGTCAAAGGTTTGGCTAAATTTCTCTGTAAAACTTCTGACCTGATCTTTTTCTAGAAGGTAGTTTCTTGATAACTTTATTTCTTTTATGGAAATTGATCTGCTAAACTTTCCATCTCTACTGAGGTCAGTTTTGGTAAACTGTATTTTCCTACAACAACCTTTTAATAGACGAGTTGATCCCATTCATGTTAACTGAGATAACTATACTGTGTGGTCTCAATTTGATCATATTTTGTTGAAATTACTGTGTGGATATATTACATTTATATGGGTTTATTTTGTGTGTTCCTTTTGCTTTTTAGAAAATTCCTTTTGGTGGGGCACCTGGGTGGCTCAGTGGGTTAAGCCTCTGCCTTCGGCTCAGGTTATGGTCTCAGGGTCCTGGGATAGAGCCCCACATCGGGTTCTCTGCTCAGCAGGGAGCCTGCTTCCCTCTCTCTCTGTCTGCCTCTCTGCCTATTTGTGATCTCTGTCAAATAAATAAATAAAATCTTAAAAAAAATTCTTCTGGTATTTAGGAAGATTTGTCTTTTCATTCTATAGGTTACCTTTGCATTACTACTTTTTTATAGTGCCAGAAATCTCCTCTATTTTTACCTAATTTTTTACTATTTGAAATCAGTTTTAAATGATACCTTTACTTATACAGCAAAGCAGTTATATTTTATTTCCCTCTTTTTTCTCCCCCCTTTTTCCTCTGATTTTTTAAAAAATAAATTGCATCTTTTGATTTTTTTTGTCTGACATATACTGTTAACATGTTATTCTTTTACCTGCAAACTCACTCTTATTTTGGTCTTTGCTATAAAATAACATCTGTGAGATGCTCACTCTCTGGGGAATTCTGGACAAAGTTATTAGAGTAATTTTTTGACTGGATGAAACATCGTCTCCTAAATTCTTCAGGAAAATATTCCCTGAATACTGGCACATTCCAAATGGTTTTTCTAGGGTCTTGATATGTGAAAGTCAGGTTGGCTGTATACAGTTTGGTTTACATTTTCTTTCCTTTAGTTTCTTGAAAATATTACTCTCCTATGGCCTTACTTTGCTGTGTTGAGAAGGCTGATGCTGTTAAATTCTATAGCCTTTGTAAGTTGTCTGATTTTTTTCACTTGGAGACACTGTTCATTTTCTGTTCTAACTCTGAAGCCTAGTAAGTTTACTGAATATGTCTTAGAGTTTATCTTTTTAGGTCAGATTACCTAGTACTCACTAATAGGTTTAATTAAGTCTTCTTTTATTTCTGGAATGTTTTCATGGATTATAGTTCTAAATATTAGTCTTAGTTGTTTTATTTCCTCAGGAAACTCTTTTATTTCCTTATTTCAATATCATTTTCCTCCTTATGGTGTTTTGTTGTTGTTGTTGTTTTTGATGCTTTTCATTTGTATAATTTCTTGAACAACTTACAAACTTAGTTTTCATTTCTGATATGCTTTTATCTTTTTCTTCTATTTCTTCCCTAAGTTTTACCAACTTTCATTTTATTTCTTCTTGCATTTTAAAAATATTTCTATTCTTAGTTTTTAAAAAATTTCTGTTTGAGGTGTTTTTCTTTAGTGCCAAATGCTTTGTTTGAGGATATTTAATTGAATTTGGAGTGTTGTGTTAGTTTTCTTTAGCTTTGTGGTTGAATTGTTTTGGAGAGTTTTTGTTAGAAGGAAAGCTTTAATCATATTGCCTGATTATTCAGTTGTTTTATAATAAGGGGGACAGATTTATTTATTTATTTTTTCTTATTCCATATTTTTTCCCTTGCAGAGAAAAAGTTCTTAGTTCAACAGCATGCTCTTCTGTGCAGTGTCTTCATGGATCATGTTGTTGAAGGTCATGGTGAGGGCAGATGGAAAGGAATGGTATGTCTTGTTTCTCTTTCATTTTTGCAAGATCTTTAATTTTCCCCTCTTATTTCCTTATTGTTTCATCTCCAAAGGATACTACCCTGTTTCTGTTCATTTGGTTATTCCCAGAAGCAATTATTTTCCAAGGCTGCCACTTCTGGTTGTACACTTTCTCAAGTCCGGAGAACCACTCAATACTGATCTGTGCTTAGACTCTGGCATTCATTGTTGCATATTCTTTTTGGAGGTGATTGTGTTTGTACTTCATCTAGTCGCTTTGTTTTTTCCTGATCTTTGAACAGAGTCACTGAAAGTTTACCACCTCTGTTCTTTGTATCCCAACTTCCATTAGCAGGAAGGCTGCAGGACTTTGTTGAAAATTTTTTACTCTATTTATATGTACTTTGAAGGATGTGGCATTTTACATCACAGTCATATTGAAGGTATGAGTCTTATATGATTTTACTTGCCATGTTAACTTTATGTTTTCTGGGGAGATAATGTTTGGGCAATTCAAAATCAGGTGACTGCCACTGCTCTCTAGCTATGTTCTTTTTATCTTTCTACCCTTATCAATATTTTATTTATTTGTATATCTGTTTTATAATGCCATTGTATTTATTTTATTGCAAGTGACCAAAAATCCTGTGAAGAATGATGTAAAAATAAATTACTTTTTAGTATTAAAAAGTAACAGTAACAAATGCTCTGCCTTGGAGGTTTTCTTTTCTTGTTTTATTTTTTCTGTAATATAGTCAGGTATGAGTAACAGAAGAAAAGAGAAAGGAAAAGAAAAAGAGAAAAAAAATAGAAAAGCAGTGAGATTGATCATTTGCTTCTGATAACCATGGGTATCTGCTTTTGAAAGCAATTTCTTTGAGCAATAGTAGCAAGACTTCAGCACAGATAGCTCTGAAAGTGATTGCTTTTAAGACTTATGCTATTTTATACTGTAGTATTCACATCTGTAAGGTCTGGGACATATACAGCATCACTGCTGTTTACCCACATTAACAAAAGCACGTGTCCACACACGTGCGCACGCGCACACACCCACCCCCACCCCCCCCCACACAAAACATGCACTTACTTGTTTCACATTCTGGAGTTCTTCTGCCAATTGTTTCTTTTGCCTTTCTGATTCAAATAACTTTTCCTATATTTAAAAACCAGTGAATTAATAACAAATTATGAAGTATCAATGAGCCTTATTTCAAAATTTATAAATTCTACAAACATCCAATTGTTACAATCTGAAAATGTAGTTCTTAGTCACTTTTCTGGCTTTCCACATACCATTTAAAAATAATTATCTACAGTATGATTGTGATGTAAATGCATTTTCTGTTCCTTTGATTAGTCATTTTGTATAATCTCAAAATCTGAGCTCCAAAATAATTCAGTCAGGATGAAAATGTGTAAATACTAACTAAATTTTGGGCAAAAGCAATCATCACCAAAGAGCTTCCAAACTGAAGAGGATGATTATCACAACTTAGAAGTAAAGGTCTCTTAGCACACTAAAGAGGACATATGAAATTGGACTGGCTACTGTTTTTCTAATTTACCTTGTGCTTGGAAGATTATCCATACAAATGAAGATATGACTAATGTAACCAAAATATAAAATAATAATTACTGTCATAGAATAAATAATTTCACACATGTAAATTAAATGTTATCTTTGAAATTAAAATGTAAGCACATACCCTAAAATATTCAGCTTTTAAAAAATATATCGTAAATAAATCCACATTTTATTGATCTAATCAAAAATACTAAGAGTAATATAAGGACAATTTTACTATAAACTTGAGCAGAAGAATTGCTTGAAGATTAAATTGAGTGGTAAATATTCATGGCAATACTGCAATGTTTATAAGAAGCATTCTGTTTCCTGGTATATTTCAGCTCATTCTTATCTAAGATATGAAATGAAGGTATATGAAGATGAATTTAATATAGCAATCTAATGAATCTGCCACAGATCAGGAGCCAAGAAACTGCTGGCTCTCATGCTTTTATGCTCTAGCAAGTCACCTTCACTCTGTGTCCTAGTTTTTTTGCATCTGTAAATGGAAAATACATCTATTTTCATTCAGCTTTGCAAAGCAGTAGCAATCTTGAACTTTGCAGAAAGGCTTTAAGTTAAATAAAGCCCACAGCACTTTTAAAAAAATCACTCTCGTCCAATAAAAATTAGCCACTGGCATCAAATGATATTGGTTTCATTTTTATTTGAGCCTCAAATCAGGCATGAAGAATAGAGATGTTGCAAGTGATGAGAGAACACCTACGCCCTCTATGAACTTCACGGAACAACCTCTGTTATCTGTGTGTGTGTAAGACAAGTAGAAATACTGAAGGTACACATGTTACCTTGAAGAAGTATTTATGGCTGTGTACACTCTTTTACATGGCAAACCAAATGGTTCTCAGCCAACAGACAGGTTTGTGGGTAAAGGAAATTATAAAATACAGAATATGCTGTATCTGGGATTTCAGGTCCTGTCACATTAGAACATGTTTAGTTACGTGACATAGACTTTAAGTGTGAACCCTGATTTATTTAAGAGCTCTTTAAGGGAGCCCTGTTTAAATGTTACATAAATGCAATTTTAAGTTAAAATTCTAATAATACTGATATTTAAATAAAATTGCAATGTATCATTAACAATGATATACATTAAGTAAATGAAAAGATCTGAGAGCCTCCAAAGGTTTTTCTTTTTTTTCTTTTGAGAGGGAGAGACAGAGAATCTTAAGAAGGCTCCACACCAAAATCAAAAGTCCAGTGCTTAACCGACTGAGCCACCCAGGCACCTCTGAAAGTTCTGATGAACCATAAAATTTAATGGCTTATGCAGAGACGGACTATATAAAATGCTGTTTTACCAAGACAGCCATCATTGGCGATGCTTTCAAAGAGAATATGAGGAAATTATTGTCAATTTATTCTTAAAACTAAATTTATGTTTTTTCATTTTTATTCTCAAGTATTATAACCAAAAATGTAGAAGTGATTTCAAAGTTGTAAAAAAAAGCCTATAAAATATTCCTTTAGTAATGGAATGTTCATACACACTTGGAAGGAACATGAATTGGTAAAGCCTTTTGAAGGGTAACTTAGTAATGTGTATAAAATTTTATGTGTCCATATCCTTTGATAAAACAATTCTACGTTCAGAAATGTATTCAGTTTGTACATTTACAATTGTACAAATTGCCCCAAGATACATCTACAAAGCTATCTATAATGAACTTATTTTTAGTAGAGGAAAACTGGAAGTAGCCTAAATATTCATCATTAAGGAACTGGCTAGGGGTGCCTGGGTGGTTCAGCCCAGGTCATGATCCCAGGGTCCTGGGATCAAGCCCTACATCCATTTTGCTGCTCAGCGGGGAGTCTGCTTGAGGATTCGTTCCCTCTACTGTGCCCCCTCCATGCCCCTCCCATGCATGAGTGCGTGCTCTCTCACTCTCTCTTTAATAAATAAATAAAATCTTAAAAGAAAAAAAAGGAGTTGGCTAGATAACCTAGGACGGAAACACTGATGATAGGAGAACCATTAAGAAGACTTTGGCAGGGGACACCTGGGTGGCTCAGTCAGGTAACCATCTGCCTTTGGCTCAGGTCATGATCCCAGGGTCCTGGGCCTGAGCCCTAAATCGGGCTTTTCTCCCTCTGCCTGCTGCTCACTCTGCTGGCTCGTCTCTCTCTCTCTCCCTCTGACAAATAAATATATAAAATCCTTAAAAAAAAAAAAGAAAAGGATTTTGGCAGATCTGCACATATTAACTCGAAAAATAGCCCAAGATATAAGGCCAACAAAGAGAAAAAAGAAATAGGAAGCAAGTTGTAAAAAAGTGTTCAATGTAAAGAGATTTACATAAAAGCTAAAATGCATATATACATTTATTTTTAGAAATATAATTGGCTGTAGAGAGAAAAAAGTCTCCGAAAGGCTATAAACAAGGTGTGTTTAACAATGGCTTCCTCTAGGGGTTGGAATTTTAAAACTAAGGCAGGAAGGAAATTTCTTCCTTTTTTGGGGAGGTGTAAAGATTTTGCTTTAATAAAAATTAAGTAAATAAACAGAGAATTTTACTTATTTCAGAAAATAATTTAAAATAATGGAAAAAAGTATTCCTATAGTGAATTAAGGGCAAATCAAGTAGTTTATATAGCTTTTCTTGAAGACTTGAAAAGTACAATAGATTTCTGTGAAAATTGCAGTATAATTTAAATTTAATATCCTATTAAAAACAGAATGAAAATATATAAAAAAAGAACCAAAATCTTAAAGTATATTTGGGGATGCTGAGTATCTTTTTCTCTTAATCATATTACCTTAATTCCAAATATTATTACCAAAACAAGAGGCCTCTGAAACATGCCGACAAACATGAAAAATGTATTTTCCAGTGAACATTTAAGGATTCAAAATTGTCATGGTTTGCTTGGTTGACTCATCTAATCTTTGTTGGTTTCTCATCTTTGCCACCCACATGAGAGCAAAAAGGTGTGTGAAGTAGCCAGATCCTCAGGTATGAGCAAAACCCACTGTCTACACTGAGTCTTACATGGGTATTGGGAAATAAAAGTAAGTAAAGAAACAAACAAACAAAAAAAGGACCCTTTAAAGGCCTGCTGAATAAATGAATTATAAAATATTTGGTATTAATATGAACATAAATAATATTTGATAATTTATAATAATATTTTTCCGTTTCTTTTTTCTCAACAAAACATAAGGAGGCGAAATTGGAGATTACCTTGAGCATATTCACTTCCTCTAAGGCATCATTTCTTTCACGCTTAAGCCTTTCTATTTCATCTGCCTCTAAGGAATCACAGGGAAGAAGCTGTCAATATTAAAACATAAGAAAAAAGTTATGCATTAGATGCTAATTATGAGAACTAGCATAAAAACCCTTTTTGCATTTTAATAACCAAATTTATTTTGTTACTTTGGAGTCATCTGATTAGATGAAAGAGAATGTTAAAGCAATCTGGGGTAACTTGATTTAAGCTTGAGTTTGCACTGCTGTTATTTATAACAGAATCTAGATGATTATAAGGTATACATACTGTGTTGTCACCTTTATGTCATCAATTTTAACAATATAATTTCCCTTAAAGGTCCAAATTCTACGCTTGTGTTTATGATGTCAAAAAGACTTCAGGAGATCGGGAGAGAAACAAACCACAAGAGACTCTTAATCTCACAAAACAAACTGAGGGTTGCTGGGGGGAGAGGGGGTATAGAGTATGGTTGGGTTATGGACATTGGGGGGGTATGTGCTATGGTGAGTGCTATGAAGTGTAAGCCTGACGATTCACAGACCTGTACCCCTGAGGCAAATAATATACTATATGTTAATAAAAATAATTAATTAAAAATTTTTAAAAAATAATAAAAAAAAGACTTTATGAGTTATCAACATAAACTACTCCCCAAAATATCCACCCCATGTACATGGCATCTGAGGCTAGCAAAACACTGGACATTATCAGCCAAGAGAATTTGTGTGAACCCAGTAAAGGTCACTGATTAATTCCACACCTTGTTTTAACTATATGAAATGCAATGTTAACAGCCGAGCAGCTTACAAAGATTCAAGCACAGAAACTGTAGACTGAAGGTAATATTAATAATTCAGGCCCAAGTGAACAACCACCACCACAAAATAGCAGAGATGGCAATTCCTCTTCTCTTACTGCTAGCATGATCTGACAGTCAATTATAAGGTAAAAAAAACCAATGACAATCTAATCAGAGATAAAAATCCAAGTCCAATTATAGCCATCTTATATGTATAAATTATAACAGAACTAAAAAAATGTACAGAAAATATAATTTAAAGGATTATGTGGAGAAAATGATTGCTTTACAAGTATGGGCTTAAGGCAGAGCCTTTCAGACAGGAGAGATGAATGCAGAGTGACAAAAGATAATAAAAATCATTAATGATAGGGGTGCCTGGTGGTTAAGCTTCTGCCTTCAGTTCAGATCATGACCCCGGATCACGACGGGCTCCCTGCTCAGCAGAAAACCTACTCCTCCCTCCTTCTCCGCCCTTCCCACTCTCCCTCTCCACCCCTACTTGTACGTACTCTCACTCTCTCTGATATACAAATAAAATCTTAAAAACAAATTAATGGTATCACATTTATTACGAACTTACTATGTGCAGACACACTGTTAAGGGCCACATACATTCAATACTATATCCTTCCTATAACCTTGTCTCCATTTAGCAGAGGAGGAAACAGGCTCAGGTTAGCAACTTATGTAAGGTTTCACAGCTAATAAATGGCCACCCCAAGATTCCCACAGAAGTCTGATGTTAGTCAGATTTTTACTAACTGCCCAAGAGAAATCATGACGGAATAGATACAATAAATGCAGGTTTGATTTCTAAATCCTAGCATAACTGAAGTAAGAGCCATTCCTCAATTTTGGGGGGAGAAATATTTTTCCTGCACACTACTGTTTCCTTTGGTCCTGACAGTTACCTTTGAGTATCTATTTGTTTCACAATTTACGTCATCACATCATCTTCATCTGTCTCTGTTACTCTACCCTTTCTTGAGTACTCAACACCCACTCCTAGAATTCATTCTTATACTGTTTAGGATTAGTTTTTAAGACATTTTCAAATGTAACAATATTTCCCGAAGTATGTTCTAAAGGATATTAACTAGGTTTGCACAAAAGCCAAACTGAGTGGTGGGGACGATGGCAGCGGACCCTGTGGTCAGGTAAATTTGAGAAATGTTAGGATTTAGAAAAAAAATGAACTTCTTTCCTGCAAGGCTTCCAACATCCATAATAATTTGCTAACGAGCATTTTTAATATCCCCAAAGGAAATAAAATTTAATAACTTGTTGCTTTTCCTCAAGTTATTTGGCCATACCCTTGACCACTACACCTTTATTTATTTAAAGATTTTTGTTTATTTATTTGACAGACAGAGATTACAAGTAGGCATAGAGGCAGGCAGAGAGAGAGGGGGAAGCAGGCTCCTAGGACCCTGAGACCATGACCTGTGCCAAAGACAAAGGCTTAATCACTAAGCCACCCAGGTGTCCCACCTTTATTTATTTTGTGGCACCTCACTTGACTAATGTCTGCAAATACAAAGTGTTCTGGGAAACACTGCTACTCAATATTCAGATAAGCCTATTGTTATCTTGCATGCTACCTAAATGTGAAATAACTCAAAAGTTTAAATAAGAATCTAGATAACAGAGCT